>NC_029776.3:11076502-11095031 GCF_000817695.3 Arachis duranensis
TTATATTTTTTTATCAAAATAATTATAAAATATACTAATTTAATATTTATAAATACATTATTTTTATCCATATTTATCTTTTACTAAATACAATTTTGTGTTCCTGTCTCTATAAACAAATAGAGTGTTACAGACAACGAACGTATACTAATCAATATGTACAAGATCACTAAATAAAAGGGAAACTAAGATGAAGTGACGATGTTTATATATATTGAGAGAAAGTGTATACGCAATGTTTCGCTATATAACTATATAAACTACTACTGATGATGGCTACGGTGATCATATTTCAGATAAGCATTATTGGCGGCTAAGTTGAAGTAGTACTTAAGTGGTGGTTGATTATGTATGTCTTTTTTGAAAGCAAATTAAAAATTTAAGTAGCTTGGGATGTGTAGACTTTTGGGATGTTATTCAATAAAGTAAAGTCTTTATTATGCTATACATACTGAGTCAATAAGGTCGCTAATAGCTATTCCGGAGGTGGCTCTTACTCCACCTGGTCGTCATCTCTATATGGCTATGGCTAAAAATGATCATTTGCTATAGTTTAATCTTCATGTAAAAACAAACAAAACAAAACAAAAAATGTTTAAATATATATTAATTAATTTAAGAAACTAAAAAGATAAATGTATATTAAAACAAAAAATGTTTAAATATATATTAATTAATTTACTCATGTAAAATGCAAAATGATAGTCTAACATTTATAATGATCCAAAAAGGTAGTAAAAGGGAATTTGATAACACATCCTGATATTTTTTGAAGGAATAATTAAGATCTTTTTTTATTTTGTAAACAAAACAGGTGTAAACAATAATCCTGTTTGACACAATAAAGATGTTGGGGACACCATGGCCGCAACAACCGTCCTTGCGTGGGAGTTCCAATAATAATAACATGCTTGTGTTTGATTCAAAGTGTGAACGAATCAATTAACCCAACAGCTGGCTATAACAAGTTTTTCTCTTAAGAAACATTATCTGCGTATGCACATACCATAAATTCAAACTTTTCGGAATATATTGTCCCATACTTCTCATTCAATTCAATGCATTTAATGCCTAACAAATGTATATTATAACTTTTATAAAGTAACATTATAACAATAGAATAACAATATCATTACCTTAATAAACGTATCAGAAGTTAAATTATGTCATGTTTTTCCCTTATTTACTTTGAAGGAGTATTCTAAAATCTTATTAATAAAAATTTTAAATAATAAGTGTCTAAAATGTAAAATATTCTTTTTTTTTTCTAAGGTGGTTACCTGATCTCTGTAGTGTGAATTTGTATATCCAACGTTTTTGGACATATGTAGGAACATTTTTATTGTAAATAAAATTTTATTATATCGAAGAAGTATAATTTTTATTTTCATCTTAATTAACAAGTTTAGCTTCAACTTTATTAAAGCCCCTAATAATTCAATCGCATCCATAATTTGGTTGTTCACCGAATCAAACACCAAATTTCAACCCGAAGGCACTTTTGTCAACCGTACCATTGGCAATAAATACTAAAAGTGTTCTTATGCCAAATTTAATTTTATATTTAAAAAAAATTAACAGGGGATGCAAAATCACATCATTTATTACTCTTTGAGCCGGGTTGAATCCATGGATCGCATAAAGAGGGTCAAACTTTAATTGTGTTCTAAGAGTATAAGTTAAACATATAAAAAAATAAATTTTACAAATTGTAAAATTTATTTTTTTATATTTTTAATATATTAAATACATAAAAAATATTTTTAAAAAATTATTATTATATTTTTAAAACGTGCCATTAAAATACAAGTTAGTAATAAAAAATACTGTAGATGTGTTAATGGTTGTATCGATATGATGTGCATTTTATTAACTTGGTTTTTACCTTTTAATTAAGTACTAATAATACATAAATTAATAATTTTTTATTATCTTCATATTAAATAAAGATATTTTTATACCTCAACAAATTCATTTTTTTGTTATGAAAAAATAAAATAAAAGACAAAATGTTTTATCATTTTAACAATAAATAAAGATTTTTTATTTTTTTATGAGAAAACAACAACTTAAGTTAAAAAAAAAAACATAAAAACCAATTTTACAATAATCTAATTTATTAATTACCTACATAATAATATGAATGTTTGTAAAATATAACTAGGGTATTTTAATATTGTAAGTCCAAAAAACTAAAAAGAATAGCAAATTTAACAAAATTGATATTTTTATTATTTTATTCTCTTTTGAACTTAGGTTCTCTTGATAAAGAAATAAAAAAAAAGACGAGAAGTAAAACCGAATAATAAAAGAAACATTAAAATTGAAATATAAAATAAAAAGAATAGATTAAAATTGAATTTTCTTTGATGCAATAAGAATGGATTTCTCAACCTAACTTGTCTACGCCATAGTTTGAGAATTGAATCGAAATAACTCTTCAACTTTCTACCCAATTTTGAATTTCCGATGCAACAAAAGAAGGACTCACTCAACCTCACTTGTTCACGTTATGATTTCATTACAAAACCAAAAAATACTTTGACAATTTTCTAATCACTCAATGTGATGACTACAATAATTTATGAGATATTTATATTTTTTTATTAAGTTAAAATAAAAAAGTCATGAACCTATAAACATAAAGCTCAATTTAATAATTAGATAAATAAAATCAAAATACATCAAATTAAATTAAATATTTTAAAAAATAAATTAATAAATTTTAAATAATATTTAAATTTTTTATATCACTAATATTTAAAATGTGTATCATCACTTAAAATAAGTAAAAATAAAAATAAAAAAGATATGTTATTAAAATGAAAAATAGAGTTGATGAAGAAAATAAAATAAAATTCAATAATCCCTGCTTGTCATCATAAAAAAGCAAATATATATAAATAACTATATAGCCACTAAATCATTATGTATTTTTATGCAGTAAAACATTATTACATTTTATTGTATTTATTTATTTTTACGGAAAAACCATCAAGGTTATTTTAGATATGGATGCGCTACACATCTATGTAATCATGTAATTAAGTTTATCCAAGTCTAAATAGAGTTACGCACATTAATGGCGAGTAAAAACACGTCCTTGAAAATCTTTCGTTATTTCGCACTCATTGTAAAAAAACGTTACTTCTTCTTCAACACGAAACTGCTCGTTCTCTTCGAATCTCTCTCAAAATCACTCAAAATTCAGTCACATTCTCTGCGAAAATCACTACTGGAGAAGAATCGCGAGAAGATTTGGCAAGAAATAACTAGAAACGAACAAAAACAGTAACAGAGATTCGCCTTCCTCCTCCTCCTCATTCTCCTCCTTCTTTTTTCCATTTCTTCTTCTACACGTGTTTTCTCTTTATCTTCATTCTTTTTGTTGTTATTGCTGCTGTATTTTTTTTCTCTTTCTGTCCTTAGTGAAGAAACAATAGAAGGTGAGGAGAAAAAGTTTTAAATTGTGCAGAATAGAAATGAACCGAAATGGCCAACTCCACTGAACCGAACATCATTCATGTGCTGAATAAAATGTCATAAACATTTAATCATCAAGAAAAATATTTCTACATACATGAGGACTCAATTGAACACACTAACAATCAAATAAATCAAAATGAGCAACTCCACTAAACCGAGTAACATTCATGTGCTGAATAAAACGTCATAAACATTCAATCATCAAGAATAGCATTTTTCCATGCAAAAGAAGTCAACTGAACACATAACAATCAGGTGAACCGAAATGACCAACACCACTGAACCGAACACCAATCATGTGCTGAATAAAATGTGATAAATATTCAATCAGTAAGAAAAATATTTCTGCATGCACAAGGACTCAACTGAATACATTAACAATCAAGTAAATCAAAATGAGCAACTCCACTTAACCGATCAAAATGTTGGTGTTGTTGGTGATGATTATAACGAAAAAAGAACCTACGTGCGCGAATTTGAAAGAAGAAGGATGAGGAGGAGAAATACTATTCTTGTTGATTGAAAGTTGATCACCATTTATTCACCACATGAACATTATTCGGTTCGGTGGCCTTTGTGATTTTGATTCACCAAATGAATGTTGTTCGGTTCGGTGACCTCCTTTTACTTTATTCAGTGTTTAAGATTATTGTGATAGCATACAGCAATCATTTCCTAGCTTTCTCAACATAATAACCTCATTCAACTGATTTGAAGTTGAATCATTCATTGTTTCCATTCAGAAGTGTAGATCGAAAAAGAAAACGAAGAAGAAGAAGAAGAACGACAGAGCTTATTACGTTGAATTCAATGCAGATCAATAATGAGAAATGCGAGCAGAGAAGAAAAACGCAAATAGAAGAGAATGATGAATTTTATTAGGTTGAAAAAGGAGAAGAAGAAAAACGCGAACAGAGAAAAAGAAGAATGAAAACGCGAAAAGAGAATAAGGTACGTTATATGAGACGCATGTATAACAAATGCGTAAGAAAATTGGGAAGGCGCACCTGATTGAAAATACTTAAATAATTTAGATAAAAAAAATTATATAGATGTAGAATTTTTCTGTTCTAGATAAATAAATGCACTTACTTACGACATTTCCTCTATCCATTACTAATATGTGAGAAAAACAACATCTTTTCAAAAGTAAGTAGGTTTATTCTCTCGGTTATATAGTTTTTTTTTCTTAATGAGATTGAAAAAAAGGTATTTCCTTTAGTTATGAAATATATTTTTATCATTTCATCAATACCTTTGTCCCTTGATTAATATCATGTTAATACTGTTAATTTTCATTTGATTCAACTGGACTTAAGATTAAAGATCGAGAAAATATAGGAAGCCAATGAAATATTTGTATAATGTGTATAATGGAGGTTTAGAGATGTCCGATTCAATATTAGAGATATAACCATTAGTATTATCTTTTTCTATTTGCTGACATTTTTAGGATGAGTAATATCATAACATGGTATCAAAGTTCTAAATCCGAAAGATCAAGAGTTTGATTTTTGGTGAATCCAAAATTAGCTCCGAAAGGATCTAATGTGATGATGATTATGAGGAAATTTGATGTGATACTATTATAATTTTGACATGGTATTAATTAAGGTTGGTATGGAATGATTAATAACATGGTAACGTAGTTGAGTGGTGTCCTTTTGTATCTTGATTGAGAATAGAGGTGTTGATTCAGAATTAGATCTAGCTAATAAGCATCCTAATATTAAATTGGAATTCAGGGCAAGTTATTCATATTCGTAATCATATCAAACCATTTACTGGTGCAAATTTTTTAATACATATACTTTGATTGTCGTGGTTACTCAAAAATGAAAATTGAAGCTGGATTATATATATATACTGAATTACTGATGCAGCGTATGTGTTTGTATCCCACATTATTGGTGAATCAAAGGGCAACACAATCTTACTTTTTAAATTTGTCACCATCGATATCTCCATTTCATTGGGTCTTTGAAGATTAATTTCGCCGCCGACTAAATAGAAAACTCTACACACTTAATATTATGGTTGCCTGCTGACTATTAAAATTAAGGACCAAAGTTGAATTAGTGATAACCTTTTATGAAAATAATTTAGGTCTTCCTAACATATCTCATAAAGTCACATTTTGAAAATATTATAAAAGATATTTTTTAAAAAAGATTATTAAAAGATATTTTTTATGTTTCTAATATATTAAATATGTTAGAAATAAGAGATCAAACTAAAGAAAGTGTTTTGTGTATATTCAGTCTGATCAAAAGTACAATATATAAGAGATATTTATAGGTGCTAAATAAATCAAAGTAATAAAGACATAGAATCCTACAATTAATATACAGATATGTTATATAAATATAAATGATACTAATTGATCTAAATTGATTCTAATGATTCTCTAACATCCCCCCTCAAACTCAAGTGGAAGCTAAGGATACCAGCTTGAGTTTGGATAACAAAGTCCGGAAACGAGTCGGGTGATGAGCCTTCGTGAAGATATCAGCAGTCTGATCCAGTGTTTCAACAGCAATGAGACGAACAGCATCAATAAGGATACGTTGCCGAACAAAGTGACAATCAATTTCAATGTGTTTGGTGCGTTCATGAAATACATAATTATGTGCAATCTGAATAGCACTGCGGTTATCACAAAAAACATCAGTAAGAGACGACTGAGGAGCACCCAGATCTTCGAGAAGCCAACGAACCGAGATAACCTCAGCAGTGGTGCCACGAGGGCACGGTATTCAGCTTCGGTGCTTGAACGAGCAATAAACGTTTGCTTCTTAGCACGCCAAGAAATGAGAGCGTCGCCAAGAAACAAACAGTAACCAGTAGTAGAACGACGATCAGTAGGATCACCAGCCCAATCAGCATCGGAGTAAGTATGAAGAGACAAAGAGGAATGGGCAGAAAAATAAAAGCCATGAAATAGAGTGCCTTTGGTGTAACGAAGAATGCGAAGAACTGCCGCATAGTGAGTAGTACGAGGAGCTGACAAGAACTGGCTAAGTACATGAACAGGATAGGCGATGTCTAGTCGGGTGACAGTCAAGTAGACGAGACCTCCAACTAACTGTCGATAGAGAGTCGGATTATCCAAAACAGTGTCATCCATAGGGGTAAATCAAACATTAGGCTCAAGAGCAGTAGACCCAGTGCGACTATCTGTAATCCCAGCGCGAGCAAGAAGATCTGAAGCATACTTAGCCTGAGAGAGATAGATGCCATCATCGGTGGAGATGACCTCGAGACCAAGAAAATAGCTAAGAGAACCAAGATCTTTCATCTCAAAGGTATGGTGAAGTGAGGCCTTAAGATTAGAGATACCATCAACATCATCTCCAGTAATGATCATGTCATCAACATACAAAAGTTAAAGAACAACTCCACGTTCGCTTTTACGAATGAAGATGGCATTCTTATGAGGGCTAGAAGTAAAACCAAGACTGCATATGGTAGTGCTGAACTTGTCAAAACATTCACGAGGAGCTTGGTTAAGTCCATAAAGTACCTCACGAAGGAGACAAACCTTACTAGAAGGACAAGGATATCCCGGAGAGGGTTTCATATAGACTTTCTTTTTCAAATCCCCATTAAAAAATGCATTCTTCACATACATCTGACTGAGAGACCATTTTTTAACTGCGACAATGGCAAGAAGATCTCTAGTAAACGTAAGACGAGCGACAGGAGCAAAAGTCTCTTCATAATCAATATCATACTCTTGCGTACAATCTTGAGCAACCAAGCGGGCCTTATAACGGTCAATTGAGCCATCAGAGCGAGTCTTGATCTTGTATACCCATCTACTACCCACAACTTCCTGATCAGAAGGAGGATCAACCAAATCCTAAGTGTGTGCTTTTTCAAGTGCCTGTATTTCTTCCTGTATTGCTTGATGCCAATTTAGATTTGTGAGGCTTCTCTGAATGACTTAGGTTCATGTTGATGAAGGATAGTAGAAAAACAATGATAATCAAGAAGATGAGGAGGTGGATTCCTTACCTTAGAAGAACGAGCGTGAGGAGGAGGCATGGCGGTAGGAGCAGGATCATCGTCCGATCTGGAATCATCGGGAGATGGAGAAAGCGGAAGAACAGGAGGCTATGGAGGATCACTTGAGATAGAATCTGTAAAATCATCACTAGGAAAAAGATCAACATTGGCGTTAGTAAACAAAGGTGACTGAGTAGTAGGAATTGACTCAAAGGATGAGAACTGAGAAAACATGTGATGTTCCCAGAAGACAACATGACGAGATATACGAATACGTTTAGAGAGAGGATCCCAACAATGATAACCCTTGTGTTCAGTGCCATAACCAAGAAAACAACACATACGAGCGCGAGGTTCAAGTTTACTATGTTTATAAGGCTGAAGAAGAACAAAACATACACAACTGAAAACTCGAAGAGAACTATAATCTGGGGGGTATGATAAAGACGCTCAAAGGGAATAACATTACCAAGAACAGAAGAAGGAAGTCTATTGATAACATGAACAGTAGTAAGAACAGCTTCACCCCAAGTACGCTCAGGACATGAAGAAGAAAGAAGCATTGCACGGACAGAGTCAAGAATGTGATGGTGTTTGCGTTCAGCCCTACCATTTTGTTGAGACGTACCAGGATAAGAAAACTCAGACAAAGTACCCTGTTCTGCAAGAAAGGTTAAGAGTTTGGAATCACGGTATTCCATAGCATTATCACGTCGGAAAACCTTAATGACCTTGGAAAACTGAGTTTTAATCATAGTAGCAAAGTTGATATATATGTAAGGTAACTCATGGCGATTAGTCATCAAATAAACCTAAGTAAAACGAGAATAATCATCAATGAAAATGATAAAGTATCAAGCTCCTCCTATAGAGGCAGTGGAAGCGAGGCCCCAAACATCAGAGTGAATGAGATAAAAAAAGAGAGCAAGCAAGAGATGAATTATTGTGAAAAGATAAAGCAGGTTGTTTGGCAGTTTGGCAAGAAATGCAATCAAAAGATTCATTTGGAAACTGACCTAAAACACCCTGAGACACAAGAGGACGCAGTTTTCCTAAGGAGGTGTGGGCAAGACGTTGATGCCATAAGTGAAGGGTAGAGGGAGAAAAAGCAGCACAAAGATTTAGTACAGGAGGAATATGAAGATGCTCGAGTTCAAATAACCTTCCAACCTTACGTCCAGTCCCAATGATTTGTCCCGTCCGAGGATCCTGTACACGACAACCAAAAACAGAAAAAGTGACTTCAAAATCCAGATCAACAAGTTGACCAACAGAAATAAGATTAAAGTTTAATTTGGGAATATAATAAGTATCAGGAAGATTAAGAGTTGACTGGGATATAAAACCCTTGTGTGTTGCGTGCAAGAGGGAGCCATTTGCAGTATTGACAGAAGGTCCATTTGTAGTGGTAGACAGGGACGAAAGAATATTACGCAACGGAGACATGTGATTAAAACAACCCGAGTCAAAGTACCATTTAAAGTTACCTAGAGGGGTCGAAAAAGAAGCAGGGGTATTACTAGAAACGAAGAGAAGACGCTGAAGAAGAGATGCAATATCTGATAGAGAGACAGGAGACGGATTGAGTGGATCAGGACGTGATAGGCGAGTAGGGCAGGCAATAATTAAATGTCCCGAGAGGTTGCAGTAACGGTATAACAACTGTGAACAATGGTAGCTAATATGACCTTTCTGGTGGCATGTGCGACATTCAATAGAAGGACAGTCGGAGAAGAGGTGTCCAGAACGGTTACAGTTTCGACACAATTTACCCTTTTTGTCGGTGGCAGCAAAAACATTTGGCTTTTCCATGAGTAGTAGTCACAAAGATCAAAGAGATGAGAGAAAACGGAAATTTCAGAGCAGAAAATGAGAAATCGGAGTGCAGAATCAAAAAGAGCTCACCCAAAAACCTTAGGAAGGATCCCACTGTCTGCCACGTCAGTAGTGACGTCAATGCCACATCAGCGATATGATGACACGTGGCAGCACCTGAGAGGCGGAAGAAGACACGCTAGCGACGAGGTGGAACGTGGGTCAGTGGATACCCAGATGGCTTGCGTTGTGACACGTGGAAGTTCCAAGGGCGTTCAATCTGCAGCAAGATCCAACAACTGCTGAAAGTTCTAGAATGAGAAACAATAGAGGTGGGCAACAAGGTTTCGGCGGCGCGTGAAGGCGCGTCCGAGGGCGTATGGCAGCGATCTCGGCGACTTTGGAAAGCTGACGGAGAGAAGAATACGATGATGCCGAAGGTGACGAACCAAATCATCGGAAACAGATCGAAAAACAAGAGCAAAGAGGCACTGTCGGAAAAGAAAAAACAAAGAGGCTATGAACAAAACTTCATTGAAAAAAAAACTTTAGACTCTTCATACCATGTGAGAAATAAGAGACCAAACTAAAGAAAGTGTTTTGTGTATATTCAGTCTAATCAAAAGTATAATATATAAGGGGTATTTATAGGTTCTAAATAAATCAAAATAATAAAAACATAGAATCATACAATTAATATACAGATATGCTATATAAATATAAACGATACTAATTAATCTAAATTGATTCTAATAATTCTCTAACAAAATATATCAAAATGACGAATGTCAATGCATTCCAAAAAAAAGTGAGTGTAATGTTAGTTAGAAAATAACTTACTATTAGAATTAAGAGGTAACAAATAAATTATTAAATTTTGAGCATTTCTTATAATCTTATAAAAAAAGTAATTAGATAGCATTTTTGGGTAATTTTTAAATTAAATTATTGATATAGAATATAATAAATTAATAATTAAGATTTATTTAATTAATAAAAAATAAATTATTTAAGAATGAACCTACAAAAATGTCATTTTAGAATTTTTGATATATTGTCAAAAAAATATTTTATCTATTTAATTATAAATTTAAATTCTATTTAAAAATTTACATTATTTAATAAATTATTATATATAAGATAAAATTTAAAACTTACTTTAACAAATTAATAATATGATTTTCAACAAAGTACATTGACTTGTTTTTTTTTTGGTCGGTGGATTGGACAACCCCCAATCCTAGGTACTTCGGTGGATTGGACAACCCCCAAGGTACACAACACACCCACATACTCCTCACACATATTATCATCTTTTTTTTTTTCTCAATTACTTTTTCTAGAGTTTGAACCCTTGACTTTTGATGTGGGGAGGGGGAGAGATGCCATTAGAACCAAGGCTCATTGGCACATTGACTTGTTAAAATTGACAAACGAAAACAGGTTGAGAAAAAGAAGGCATGGATGCCTGGATGGGGCCTGCAGGGTGCAGTTGTGAGCTGTGGGCCTGTGGCCCCTATGGTTGCACTGAGTTATGCACTTACGCTCATTCCAATAGCGGCTTTACCAGAATGGGTCTTCTTAATTTGTTTTTTTAATTGATGTTGTTAACCGCAAATTTTTATTAGATGATATTTTTAAATATATAATTTTTTTATCTCACTTAAAAATATATGATAAAAAAATTATATTTAATAATATTTAAAATTTAATTTTGATATAATGATAGATTTATTTTTATAATATTAATATGCATTACATAATTAAATATATATAAAATTATTTTATATTAATATTATATTAAAATTAAATTTTAATATTAATTTAAAAAATAAAGAAGTTCCATTTGCATGCTTTACTTGCAACCAAAATATGTGATAATCTTTCCTTTTGCCTGCGTCTCGTTAATTCTTGTTTAACGGTTGGGTAGCAATGCTCCAGCTCTACCGTATATATTATTAGATATTCGGTAGATTATAGTTAAACCTTCATTTAGTCATTTAATTTTAGAGGAGTAAATGAAAGTTTAATTATAATCTACTGAATACCTAATGTACATCACGTGGCCACTTTCCTTCTCTCCCACCTCATCCATCCATCCATCCATCCATCCCTCCATCCCAGTTGGCCCAACAAACTACCCCACGTTCTTTTCACGATTTCTGGTAACTGAAAAATACACGATCTCTCATCCATCCATCCGCCGACAAATGCTACTCTACTAGTCTACTCTACTCTAAATCTTTAATACATGTCTCTTGATTTGGACAAAGCAGAAACTCTTTGGATTTTTTTGTACAAATATTAAATTATTTTTAATAAATATAAATACAAGTTTATTAATTTATATATATAAATTTTAATAAATTTAAATTTAAATTATATATTTTTTGTGTATAAATTTATGTAAATAAAAGTATTAATTGTTGTTGATTAATCCAAAATGATAATATTGATTAGATAATAGATACATAACGTTGCTGTAAATAAAATACACCATCCAATTTAAGTTGTCATGTTATATTATTGTTACTCTAAAAGTAGTGGTAGTGTTTAATTAGAAAACTGCTACTTTCATATATTGGACTATCAATTTTCGTCTTTCGGAGTTACGCTAATATGATAAATCATAAATCAATCTTAGTAATGCTACTACGGGAAGTACTAATATTGAATATCACATTACTAGTTGCTATTGCTTTCACAGCTTCATTATATATAGAAAGTGATGTTACGGTGTTGCTAAAACACGCAAGGACAGTTTGTCCTCATCTCAGATTTCAATTGTTAGGAGTAGCAATAATTACAGTATAGTAGAGATATGCATAATGAGCCTTCTTAATTAATGAATTAGTGAGTGACTTGGATGCTAAGGGAGAGAGAACAGAAGGAGTAGTGAATGAAGCGGTGGAACAAAACCCTCAAATGGTTCTCATATCTAACAATCAAGAGCGACCAAATATGGTCCAACATCAAATCCATCACCTTTCACTGCCGCTCAACGACTACAAGGTTCCACCTATCTTTAAACTTCATCTATTTCAATTACACAACTAAGAACAAAAAAATAACATACTTGATCGAATGCTTTTTTTTTTTTAATTTTTCATATTACTAGATAGTAGTTATATATAATGAGTATGTATGTAACCATTATCTATTATATATGATTATATATTTTATTTTAAGTAACTATTCACATGAAAATGATAATTGATATGTGGATATATGTTATATCTAAAAATTTAATCAAACCACCAATAATTCTCGATTACCTCGTTAAACAACTCTTCAACTCCCCTCCCCCCTCTTTTCCTCTTGTCTAATTTTATTATTAAAGAATCACGAAAGAGGTCGATGGTCAAATTTGTATGTTATTTTGGAGATTTTCTTTCCAAGGCACCAAATAATAGAAAATTAGAAACTAACACACGAAGCAATAATTAGATCACTGTAATAATGAATTAAATATCTAACACCTCACACTACCCCTACACCTAACAGACCTCGCTCTTACTAAATAGGTTGTTCTGGAAGATGAAGATTAGAAGATACCAGAGCCCTCGTGAAATTGAAAGAAAATTGGGGCTAACTTAACTACTAAAGAATTAAAAGATGGAAACACATTAGATTAATTAACTCGATCACCTTTTCTTCCCTGTCAAAAAAAACCCATACTATAAATGAGTATTATTTAAGGACCTTCTATATCCAAAATGAGTGTTACTAATGATAGATGACCTATTAAATATGTTTAACTAAGCAGACTCTCATATCATAATTCGGTTATTAATGGGATGATATCCAATCCCATATTCGATGATGACTTGATTAATAATAATGGGACTAGGTCACATAATATAGATATTAAAATTATGTTAGCAAATTCTTTTTCTAACGTATAACTGAGATAAAATCATTGAAGTATAACAAAAAGAAATTGTATTACTACATATTAAAAGTAAATGCAAATGTACTCATTATTGAAGTATGAAAATGGGTAATTTATCATTGGTTCTTTGTATAACTTTAAAAATGGTAACTTACAATATAATTTGAATCTAGCTTTGAAACAATATATACTATCGGTCAAATTTTTTTAAAAATATATCTAAATCTACTGAGCTTCCTATAGATGCAAATAATCAGTTTGGATTGGATCATTAGCAACCTAGTCTAGTAGGGTCCGTTTGCAATGCTGTGCAATATAAAGCTTGTTGTTTTGGCAATTTATTTGAAAAGTTCATTTATGTTAATCATGGAAGTTAAGAAGGAAGACAACTAACATACATATATATAAAAGAAAAGATAGAAAGAAAGGTGAGTACATATTAATTGGATTCTGACCAAGTCTAGAATGTTAATATTAGTAAATTATTTGTCTATGCAGTCAATCAGTGTGCTTGACTTAATTAAAAAGGGTCCATAGTTCTCCTATAATTAAAATTATGTATCATTTGATACTTCAATAATTTTAATTTGCCAAATTGTCAAAATAATTATATTATTAATAAGTAATGTTAGAAAGACAAAAAAAAATTCAAACTTATCTTATTTAATATTTATTAATTATAATGATAATTAATAAATATTAAACAAAGTAACCATGGTAAAAAGATACTGAATACTGTTAAATTTATTAGCAAATTTATCAAATAAATTCGTGAATAATTAGTTTACTGTTAGAATGAATTTGACAATATAAACGGCTTTCGAAAATGTTTATCGACAGATTATTTTGTTCGACGCTAATTACCGACGAATTTTGCGTCGAATTTTACAATTAATACAATAAAAATAAGCCGTTAATTACTGTCGGATTTTTTGATTATATTGTGTGACGCCTATTTATCGTCAGATTGTTTCCGGCCGTATGCAATTTTTTTGGCACAATGACCAGCCAAGTTAAAAATTTTTTAAAAAATTTTGTTAGAGTACAAATTCTAAATACCAAAAATTAACTAATGATTTTATTAAATATCAAGAATCTGAATATAATAAAAAGGTAAAGAAGTCAAATGCAATGAAATAAAGATAAAAATAAATTAAATTTCTAAACCTATGAATCTCGGTAATCGTCGTCGTCTTTTCCTGTTGAGGTGGCAGACTAGATGCTGATATCGGTGTTCCATCGGTAGTAGCCAGTTGGTCTCGTCGCTCCAATTAGCTCTGACCTGATGGCAACAGTGTCTCCCACGCATGCAAGAAACTCGTTGTACCTCTCCTCAAGTTGCTGAACTTGTTGGTGAAGCTCCTATGTGAGCTTCTCCATTTCTTCCCTCAAATCAACAACTTCCATAAAAAGAATATATAATAATTAACACTAATTAGCATATATACAAAACAAATTCTTCAACATTTATATTATTTTAAAAACTTTTGAAATAACCTCCCCTAAAATTTGCATATATCCATCTTGACAGTTCTTATAAATTCGACTAATCTCAATCCACATCACTAAAAACTCAATTAAAACACAATCCAGTCCAAATAAATTCAAATTCAAGAAACATATAACAACATGTTGAACTAATTATTATAAATTCTTTAACTTATTCTAAATTATCATCTAATTAAAGCACCAAGCAACTTGAAAAGAAAATTAAAACACCAAAAATTAATTTTCAAGTTAAAATTAAGAACAAATTAATATATATATATATAGAAACTTCACTAAACAACATGAATAATCAACACAATCAACAATAATCAACACAAATCAACAATAATTAATATAATTCTATTTTGTAATAACAAACTCAGATTTTAATTCATTCAAACAAATTAAAAATCAAATTTAAGAAACACAACAATATGTTGAACTAACTTTTATAAATTCGCTAGTTAGTTCTAAATTATCATCTAATTGAAATAGCAAGCAACTTGAAAAAGAAATTAAAACACTAAAAAATAACTTTCAAGTTAAAGATTAACAACAACAATAATAATAATAATAAATAATAAAAATTTCACTAAACAACTTAAATAATCAACACAAATCAACAATAATCAACACAAATCCTATTTTATAATAACAAATAAGTTCAGATCTTAATCCAATTCAAACAAATTCAAATTCAAATTCATCAAGAAACATGACAATATGTTGAAATAATTTTTATAAATTCTCTAACTGATTCTAAATTATCACCTAATTAAAGCAGCAAGCAACTTGAAAAGAAAATTTAAACGCCAAAAAATAATTTTCAAGTTAAAGATTAAAAACAAATTAAACCAACAATAATAACAAATATATAATGAAAACTTTAGTAAGCAACTTGAATAATCAACACAAATCAACAATAATCAATACAAATCTTATTTATAATAACAAGTAAGCTCATACCTTAATCTTATTTTAGAAGTTTAAAAGCATTACTTGAAATGAGCTTGAATAGGAGAAGAGAACAGTTAAGCAGGAACTTCTGACCTTCCTCCCACGCTAGCACCGAGAAGAAAGGTAGCAGGAGAAGAAAAAAAGCAGAAGCAGCGACAAAAGCGTTTCCAAGCAGTCACTACCACAAAAATGGTGTTTAGCCACCAAATTTTAACTACGAACACTAAATCGTGATAAAAATAAATGAGCGTGTCTTCTATTTATCACGAAACATTACGATAGTGGCTAAAATTTAATCTTTTGCTACGAACAATATTTTTCGTAACTGTATTTCTTGCTTACATTAACATACCATGGCTATTCTGTCTTGAATAAATTAATTTTTTAAATAAATTTATTAATGTATAGTATCATTTTTTTAATATTCTAACATTAACCCATATTTATGAAATTAAATCTAAAAATATAAAAAAATGAATTTAGATAAAATAAAAAATTATAAAAATAAAGATAATATTCTAATATTTGAGTTAATTATAAAGATAAAATTTATTTAACTAAAATAATATAATTTGAATAGATAATAAAAAGTTCAATAATTTGTAAGTATAAAAAATTTTTTAGTTTTTATTAAAAATAAATTATTTATCATTTTTTGAATTTAAAAAAAGAGAATAAATTAAAAAAAATTAGTCTTTATTTATATGGTTTAGTACATACTATATATTTTTGTGAGTACTGTACTCTTATTATATGTATAATTATCTTTTTAAAAATTATTTTGTGAAATTATGAATTAAATTTTTTATTTTTACTATTATTTAATTGGTATATTCTATTAATTAATTATTTTACAATTATTTTCAGTGATAAAAAAATTAATACTAATTAATTTATGAGTCACTTGTATAAAAGTTTAAAATTTTATTAAGTAACAAAGAAATTAATTTATAAAATTTCTTATAACAATTTTATCTGATAATTAATTTGTCTAATGTAATAAAATTTTAGTAACTAATTTAGTAATTAAAATTTATTAAACATTAAAATTTTCAGGTAAAAGTATTTACAAAATTTACTTAATATATAACTCTTGTTATATTGTTTCATGTATAATAGGTAAATAATTAAATAATAGTATATTGTTTAAATCATCAACTATCAACTGCATGAAATGAGAGATTGTGATGGTCATATATTTATTAAGGTAGTTTTTTGGTTATTTATTGTTATTGTAATAAAAATTAAAGATAAAAATATTACAAATCAAAATTTAAATTTAAATTTTTTATTATATTTGATCATTAAAAAATAAATAAATAACTATTGTATTAAAAATAAAATAATTTAAGGTATATTTAGTAGATAATAAACAGTAGGATAAAAGAAATATTCTTAAGATGAAAGAAAGTTAAAAGACAATTTAAACAACATTGATCGAGCTGAATTTTTAAAATTTGAAATTTTAATATGCGCTTAACTTCTGAAGTAGTTTTTGGCGGAAAGTTAAAATAATCACGGACAAATTTTAATATAACTTCCCATCATTCACGTTGTCTTTTAACTCCTACTTTTCTGCAGCACCTTAAAAGCACTCTCTTTAACCACACTATATGAACCCTATCATATGGCATCTCCAAACTCAAAATACCGATTTTTTCTTTGTTATTTGTTAGTTTTTTTAGTAGATTTTTTCGTGAAGCAAAAACATATAATTCAGAAGAAACCCTTTTAGCAGAACTACGATAACACAGAATATCAACAACAATGAAGAATTTGCAGAAGGTTTGGGTGAAATAAGTCTCAACCAACTATACCTACTAGAAAAGATTATAATGACCCTTTAGTTATGAATGTCAAAGGTATATGAAATTTCAATTTTTTTACATGATTTTTTGAATTCTAATATTTAGTTTATTTTTTTTATTCAATTTTATATTCATTGCAGACACTTCTATGGAAGAAATTACAACTGGCAAAAGGACGACAATTCAAGTTTGGCATTTGAAAATGGATGAAAAAGACATTATGGAACTTGATGGGCATGAACAAAATCGAGATAATGACGTAAATTTATTGATACGATTTCTGGGTGTAATGGCTCGTAGAGCAACGCTGTAGATAAATTTAGAGAAACTGGATGAAACTTTAGAGAAAAAGCTATGGATATGACAGCTCTGTACAAATTTTTGTTATCAAAATACAGTGATAAAGTGCCTAGTTTATCCAGTGATATGTTAGACATTTAATTGATATATCTAATAAGTAATAGTTGAAATTTTAAATATATTTAATCTAGAAGGGATTAAAATTTATTTTATTTATGTTAAAAATTTTTTATTTCTTATTATATATAAGTTTAGACTATTATTATTATTATTATTATTATTATTATTATTATTATTATTATTATACTGAATTTTTATTAGTATTTTTTTATGGAAAAATGTTGGATATTATATATTTAAAAAGTTTGATTTTTGTTATTAATGTAATATATATAAATATAATTTTAATTTAATAAAATTATTCAATTAGAGCAAATTAGCACAAATTAGCCCTGAATTGTATGTAAAAAATAGTGTGAATTAGCCACAAAAATAGTGTGATTAAATAATCCAACATTAGCCACAAAAAAAATGTGGCTGAAAAACCCGGCCTGCACAAATTAACTACGGATAAAGTGTAGTAGAATTATACTTTTTTATTTAATTATTCTTATTTAGCCACGGCATTATGCGTGGACAATGATATACAAATCGTGACTCTTTGAAGGTCTCCACGATGTTTAAAATTGTGACTAATAACGCTAAAATCGTGGTAAATTAAAAATGCAACCCCCCGATTAGCCACAAATATTCTTTCGTGGCCAATGTATAGTTG
>NC_029776.3:11096031-11106732 GCF_000817695.3 Arachis duranensis
TATACTAATAATTAATTTTGAGGTACATATAGTATGACATAGCATAAAAGTGTCGTTAAAAAAAATAAAGTTTAGATAAAAAGAGATACGTACTAAATTCGCTATACAAATATATTTGATTTCATAGAGAGGGGAAAGCCTCAATCATTTTAGTATTGATATGGTAATGTTTGACTAACAAAATTTATTTTTTAATTAATATTTTAAACTTTAAATATTAAATTATAAATTTTAATAATATAAAATAAAATATTTATCAAATATTAATTAATATTAGTAAAAATTGATAATTAATTTTTCTCGCTCAAGATAACATATTTAGCGGACTGTGAGATTTAATTGATATAATCAAGTTGCATGAATGAATTATTTGAAAGACAACGCACCTAAGCCTTCATAGTTATCACTTTATGGTATTACCGTATTAGTAGCTCTGAACAATGGTTTATCTACCCACTAATTCAAAGTTTCAAACTGAACCTAAGCCTATTCGCAAATCTCCTTTCCTCGATCAACTCTAAAATAATCAACTTTTAGCTACACATTTAAGTATTTAACTTCCTATTTCCTCTTACTTTTACTTAAATTTTTTCTTTTGGAATGAAATACGTGCGTGTGAAAAAATTCACTATTCTTACATGAATATAGTTTTTTTTTTATAAATATTTTAGTAAAATAACAGAGGTAGGATATACTAACTTGTTCCAAATCTAACAAGAAAAAAAAGGCCCTCCGTGCTTTTTCAACTCAAAATTCTATAGTATTATTCATGTGTATTGCGTCAAAACATATGAAAGAAAAGAGAAGAAAGAAACAAAAAGCTTAATGGAAATTCTTAATCCCTTTCCAAATTTCAAATCACAGCAGGCTTTTTCTACCGTAAATAATTTTCTACTCTGGTTTACTTTTTGCTCGTCAGTTTAATAACTCTTCAAACGCTGTTAAAGGCACATACAAGAGAAGCGCGCGCCTTGTCTGAACCTGTGTCGTCCCCTTCCACCTTTATTTACCCATTTTTTCTTCTTATTCTTAAATTAATTAAAATCTCCAATTGCAATATTTAGAGGATTCGGTAAATTGTATCAATCATCCAAAATTAATTAAATTGTATGTGTAATGTCATGATACTGTTATATACTTATATGGGCGACTAAACAATTATATATAGACACGTATATTGCGATGCAGGACGGTCTTATATATGACTATTTTTCTGTCTGAAAACAACACACCCTTTTAATTTCGCTTTCCCGTGGTTGGTCTTACAGTAATCGAAATTATTTTTTCTTTTCCTTCTTAGCAAATCATTTCCGTGAAAGCAAAAATTACAATATAATACGAATATTTGTTTCTTCTAAATAAAAAATTTCATGCGTACTTATATATACAATATTTTCACAAGAGAATGAGATATATATCAAACTCATTGAAATACGAGTGTTAAATTGATGTTTTATTTTTTATTAACGCTATATCTGATAATTCCTAGTAAAATATTATGTTTAGCACTTGCGAAAGTAAAATCTGTGTACTGTAAAAACATCATATATATAGATTTAGATGTTTATATAGCTAATTTCTATTTATGGAAATGAAATGAGTAATATAATTTTTGTTATTTTTTAAAATTATAGGATGAATCAAAATTGAACGGTCTGATTTTTATATATTAATTTTTTTAAAATAAAAATTGAAAAGTTTGATTTTTGAATTTTAGAAATTGAAAAGTTTGATTTTTATATCTCATTAAATAATATCATATTTAAGATAAAAAAATAAAAAATGATTTATATGCGTTACAATATTTGCCTTTCATGTCAAAGTAAAATAAATAATAAATAAATAAAAATGTTGCCGCAAATTTCACCTACTTAGAGGAGATATTTTTAAGAAATAAGAGGGTCCACAATTTTGTGTTCAATATTGAAGCTCCACAGGAAAAGTGTGTATATAAGGCACCATACTATATGTCTCTACTTAGCAACATTTACAGTTGCATTGTCCCTCGTGACCAAAAGTCACAACTGCTATCGCCACATGCACATAATCCATTTCTCCCTCATCGATCCCTTGCCAAAATAGTGTACAACTTATTATTTAGCCATTGATTAAGTCTATTACACAGCCAAAGAGTTATGGATACGATTCAAAAGCCACTACTAAGCATAGCCAACTTTGAGCTCCAACCGCTCTACATGGCCGCCATGCTCGTAATCCCACTGATGTTGCTGCTAGGTTTAGTCTCTAGAATCCGCCGAAGGCCACCGTATCCACCAGGGCCTAAAGGCTTACCCATCATAGGTAATTAAACTTCCATTTCTATTTTTACTTCGTAAATCAATAAAGTTACCTGTCCTCTCAGTATAAGAAAAAATTTATATTTTGTAAAACAATGTTATTTCTTATTTTTATATTACTAAAATGGTTAAAGTTTGAAAGAAATGAAGAATGGATCGGAGAAGATTACCTAAAAAAATCTCTCCTATGTCTGTAGTATATAGACAAAGATTCGAATCACCTTAGAAAATAGTGTTATAGAATGTTTGAGATTAGGTGGATAAGAATCTGTGTACTTTAACCACAAAATTATGAAGCTAGCCTATATTTTTATAAACCTAGATAATATATATGCCAAAAAATGCTTTTATACTAAAAACTGTTCATTCTAATCGTGTAAACAATAATTAAATTTTCTTTCATAACAATGGATCGGATATTTGTTTGTCTTGTTAATTTTAGTCTTATTGATGGAAAGAAAGTAGTAACATTTTTTTTTTCCATATTGTTACAGGCAACATGCTTATGATGGAACAGTTAACACACCGTGGGCTGGCTAAGCTAGCAAAAGAATACGGCGGAATCTTCCACCTGCGCATGGGGTTCCTCCACATGGTGGCGATTTCCGACCCTGACTCAGCACGCCAAGTCCTCCAAGTCCAAGACAACATCTTCTCCAACCGTCCTGCCACCATAGCCATAAGCTACCTAACCTACGACCGGGCCGACATGGCCTTCGCCCACTACGGCCCCTTCTGGCGCCAGATGCGTAAGCTCTGTGTCATGAAGCTCTTCAGCCGCAAGCGCCAAGAGTCATGGGAGTCCGTCAGAGACGAAGTCGACAAGGTGGTCGGTTCCGTCGTCTCCAACACCGGAAAACCCGTCAACATTGGCGAACTCGTTTTCAACCTTACCAAGAACATCATCTACCGCGCCGCGTTCGGGTCCAGTTCCCAAGAAGGTCAAGACGAGTTCATCAAGATCCTTCAGGAATTCTCGAAGCTTTTTGGAGCTTTCAACGTCGCAGATTTCATCCCTTTCCTTGGTGGAATCGATCCTCAGGGCCTTAACAACAGGCTCGTCGAGGCTCGAGCTGCGTTGGACAGTTTCATTGACGGGATCATCGATGAGCATGTTCACAAGGTAAAGAACAACAACAACAACAATGATCACAGTAATAATATTGAAGAGTCTGATATGGTGGATGAGTTGTTGGCTTTCTACAGCGAGGAGGCCAAGCTAAACAATGAAGCGGACGATCTGCACAACTCTATCAAACTCACAAAGGACAACATCAAAGCCATCATTATGGTATAATCATTCTCTTTCACTCTCTGCTCTTATTAAATTAATTAATTAAACAAATTTTAATTTGATTGTGACATGTCTCTTATTTGAGACTGCTATAGTGTTGTACTACTTCCTGTAAATCTATCACGGAATTAGTAAGAATCTAATCAACATAATTAAATCAATTAAACTCATTTCAAATTGGTTGATCTGTCATAAATGCCCCTAAGTAATGATTGTGTCCTAATGTTATACAGTGAGGAGTCAGTTAATCTTTTCGTAAAAAAGGAAAGACCGTTTGCAGGCCAAAAATATGACTATGATATTAATGCTATTTCATGTTGTTTGCTAATCAAATAAGGTGCGGTGACAAAAGTAGATAAGATTGAATGTATAAGCAATATGTGAATGAGTAAAACCAGCAAACGTTAAGTGATCTCTGTACCATTCCCAATTAATTCATTGTTGTTATTTCCCTCTCTAGGATACCTACATTTTATTTTCCATTTCCTTCATTCCAATTTTTAGTCTAGCAGTGGCACACACGTATGTACACAAACAAAATCAAGTAGATACTACTCTTGTATAAATTTCATATATATTAAAGCAAAAAAAAAAAAAAGCTAAGATCATAGTAATAGTATAGTATATTACTATTGACTTTTTTTGTGGTGTACATTATTATTGACTTTATCTCTTGGTTATATGGATATGGTACAATTATTAATATTCTTTTTTTTTTTGTGTCGTGATGGTATTATGGCACAATTATTATTGTCTTTGATATTTGTGTAATTCTTGTTTCCGTAAAATAGGACGTGATGTTTGGAGGTACAGAGACGGTAGCGTCGGCAATAGAGTGGGCCATGGCAGAACTCATGAGAAGCCCAGAAGATCTGAAGCGGGTTCAACAAGAGCTAGCCCAAGTTGTGGGCCTGGACCGTCGGGTAGAGGAGTCCGACTTCGAGAAGCTCACCTACCTCCGTTGCGCCCTCAAGGAGACCCTCCGCCTCCACCCGCCGATCCCTCTCCTCCTTCACGAAACAGCGGAAGAAACAACCGTCGGGGGCTACTTTATCCCGAAGCGGGCGCGCGTCATGATCAACGCGTGGGCCATAGGAAGGGATCCGAGCAGCTGGGAGGAGCCGGAGACGTTCAGGCCCGGGCGGTTCTTGAAGGCCGGCGTTCCGGACTTCAAGGGAAGCAACTTCGAGTTCATACCGTTCGGATCGGGTCGAAGGTCTTGCCCGGGGATGCAGTTGGGGCTGTACGCGCTTGAGCTGGCGGTGGCCCATCTACTCCACTGCTTCACGTGGGAGCTTCCCGACGGGATGAAGCCGAGCGAGATGGACATGAGCGACGTCTTCGGACTCACCGCTCCCAGAGCCACTCGCCTCGTCGCTGTTCCCACAAAGCGCGTGCTCTGCCCTCTCTCTTAGAAACCCAAACCAACAACCTCCTTCTCCAAACATAACAAACACTTTCCCGCCCTTTTTTTATTGTAATTTTTTTCTCTCTCTCTTTTTTTAATCCCCCCACCAAAAAAATTATACACAAAGAAAACGTATCTATATATGTATGTAACTATGAAAATGAAAATGGAAATAACGAACCCAACAAGGAAGTAATGTCTAGTTTACTGCTTCTATTTTTTTCCCTTTTAATTAATTTGTGAGAGGACACTTAATTAGGTTATTGATGTGATGTAAGGTTTGTTGCAAGCAAAATTATACAGTGGTAATCGTTGACGTTATTGATTCCACCCGCCTCCAACTTTCGTTGCTATTTGTCGTAAGGAAAATGTGAATCAAGTTCATGCATTTAGAAGGTGAAAGTATGTGACAGGTTATAATTAAGCAACATATGCATATTTCTTCCGGCAAATCTAAGTGCATTAGTAATTTAGTTTGTGTTTTTATTTCTAATTTGAGATTGAAACCCAGCGCGAGTTGTTGTCGTTGAAGGTTTTACTTCGTTGTCTCAAGAGTTTGTATTATATATATGTTGCATTGTTTGTTGTAAGTGTTAGGAAATTATTTAATTTCCTAACTTATTTGTGGGCAATACATATATCAATTATAATCACAAATGATGCTATTTCAAATTAAATGACTTATATAATGATGATCTCATTTATTGTTATAAAAATATACCAAAGTCGCCTTTGTTGCTCTTTCCCCATCAAAAGAGTTGCAGTTCAGCCTCCTAGGAATACAGAAGGCTTTGGTTGAGGAAGATCGAAAGAACCACAAGATCCAAATTCTTTCGATCGTATGATTCATGTTTATGAATTCAGGTACGCTTCCGTATTATGTTATATTTTTGGTGATTCAATATGAATGATTTGGGTTATTAAAATCAATTATTCCAACAAGTGGTATCAGAGCTATCCATAATTTAGTCATCAAAAATATTTGATTTTATTGGATCAATATATATACATATGCGTTGTTTACATTATATATGAAATTGTTGCACACTTAATAAAATTATTTCTGATTGTGTGTGCATCAATACGTATATATGCTTTACATATGAAACGTATTCCTTCCATACCGTTTTGGATTGCTTTTATATGCATGTATCACACGTTACGCATACATATATATATACTGTTGGTAATTTATTATACATATATATTATTATTATTATTTCGATACGTATATATATGTATATTATTGCGTGCTTATAGTGTATGCCGAGCACGTTTTAGTTTATATATATATTTATATATATATAAAATTGATACTTATGAAAATTAATAATCATATTTTTTTTAAGGTATGAAAAGACACTATTAAAATTTAATTTCTTTTAGAATTTAAATATTTTTTGTTGTTACATAAGGAAACTAGTAACAATTTGGATTATTATATCCATCCATTATAAAGATTTGGTTTTGGAATAAATTGATTGAACATTATGCTGCCAAAGTAGCCTCTTTTGTGAAAATTGATTTATTCAAAACATAAGGAATATGGCGATACATAATTCATGTAAATATTGGTCAGCCCAAAGGAAGGTTTATATTTGGCCGAATTATATACATATATTGATAGTAAATACATGTTTGGCGATGGTAAATACATGTTTGGGTAACTAATTAAGAATAAAGTAATACTTATTATTTATGCGAACAATAATCGGCCCAAAGGAAGTTTATTGTTTGGCCGAATAATAAGCATTGCACACTTTTGTTTATTTTCTATTAATTATGCAGTCAATAATCGGCCCAAAGGAAGGTTATTGTTTGGCCAATTAATAGAAAATATATGCGGTAATAAATAGGTTGCGAAGTTTAAGTTTTCATGTGCGCATTAAGTCGGTCCAAAGAAAGGCTTAATGTGTGACAAGAATTTTGACAATATTTGATTACTGCAATGAGAGTATCACTTACAGTTAATTTTTCTATCCAAAGATTGAAAATTAATGTTGTGCTAGATATCTCAATATGGATTTTTTACCCATTAATATCTAATATTTAATGCATGTTATTTTTGTTCTAATCCAGAAACTATGGCTTTAGCTACCAGTGTTTCTGCGCAAATTAGCAGTATTCCTATGCTGAATGGTTCAAACTTTAAAGTTTGGAAGGATACCGTGGAGATTGTCCTCGGTTATATGGATCTAGACACAGCTCTTCGAGAGGAGAAACCCACTTCCACTCCGGAAAACCTCAATGAGGTTAAAATAGAGAAGTGAGAGAAATCCAATCGAATGAGCATTATGATCATGAAACGCTCAATTCCTGAGGCGTTTCGGGGCTCAATTACTGAGGATAAAGATGCCAAACAGTTCCTAAAGGATGTTGAGAAATTCTTTACTAAGAAATTCAGTGCTCACATGGCTTTATCTTCTCAGTATAAAAGAAAGCGTGATACTACTGCGGATGCGCCTTCTCAGCAGAAGAAGGCTAAGAAACAGGATCAAGTTTCAACCTGTTTCTTCTGTAAGAAGGTGGGACACATGAAGAAGGATTGTACCAAATATGCCACTTGGCGTATAAAAAAGAGTATGATTCTTACTTTCTTTTGTTCTGAGACTAGTTTAAGTTATGCACCTATTGATACTTGATGGGTAGATTCTGCTGCTACTACTCATGTAAGTGTCACTATGCAGGGTTGCCTGTGGAGCCGACCGCCAAGTGATGTTGAAAGATACATCTACGTGGCAGACGGCAATATAGTTGCAGTCGAAGCTATATGAACCTTTAGATTATGTTCCACGAGTGGATTTTATTTGGATTTATTAGAGACATTTTATGTACCGTCATTTAGACGAAATTTGGTTTCTGTTTCTCGTTTGGACAAATCAGGTTATTTTTGTTCATTCGGAGACAATAAAGTCAGTCTCTTCTATAATTCGAATAATATTTGCTCTGGTCATTTGGTGGATAATCTATATAAGCTTGACTTAAATTTCTATAATAATGAAATACTGCAAACAGGTACAAAACAAAAACTAAATGAGAATTCGACAAGGTACAAAACAAAGACTTAATGAGAATTCGGCATCATTATGGCACAAGCGCTTAGGCCACATCTCTAAACAGAGAATTCAGAGGCTTGTGTCGGATGGAATTCTCAGACCCCTAAATTTGGCGGACTTTGAAGTTTGCATTGAGTGCATAAAGGGGAAAAGGACAAACGAAAGAAAATTAGGTGCCGAGAGAGCTAAAGATGTATTAGAACTGATACATACCGATATATGTGGCCCATTCCCTACTGTATCTTGGAATGGACAATGGTACTTTATTACGTTCATAGATGATTACTCTCGTTATGGGTATCTATATTTAATTCATGAAAAGTCCCAAGCCTTGGATGTTTTCAAATCTTTCAAAGCTGAAGTTGAACTTCAACTTGGAAAGAAAATTAAAGCTGTCAAATCTGATCGTGGTGGTGAATACTACGGAAGATATGACGGTTCAGGTGAGCAACGTCCCGGGCCTTTTGCTCTTTTCCTAGAGGAGTGTGGTATTGTTCCGCAATACACCATGCCAGGCAAACCTAGCATGAATGGTGTTGCAGAGCGAAGGAATTCACGAGGGTACAAGTTTTACAATCCTGCATCAAGGTCTATTTTTGAAACAGGAAATGTAAGATTTATTGAGAATGTTGAGTTTGGGGAGAAAATATTAGAAATGTTACTTTTGATGAGAATTCTGTAACCGACAATGATCAGGTCTTTGTATCTATTATTGTTCAAGATACAATTATAGTACAAGAGTACAATGAGAATCCTACTGTAGATCCAGTTACAGTACAAGAGAACAATGAAAATATCGTTGTTACTCAAGATACTGCTACAACACAGAAAAATAATATAAATTCTTCTCAACCCCAACCCATACAGCAAGTTCAACAACCACAAGAAGTGTCATTAAGGAGATCCAACAGAGAAAGGAGAAGTGCAATTTCAGATGAATATATAGTCTATCTCCTAGAACATAAGAATGGTATTGGTTTAACAGAAAATGACCCAATCAATTTTCTTCAAGCCATGCAAAGTTCTAACTCTGAAAAGTGGATTGATGCCATGAAAGAAGAGATGAAGTCTATGAAAGACAATGACGTTTGGGATCTCGTGGAGTTACCTGAAGGTGTGAAACCAATTGGTTGTAAATGGATATTTAAAGCCAAAAGGGATTCTAAGGGTAATGTCGAGAGATATAAAGCTCGTCTAGTCGCTAAAGGCTTTACTAAAAAAGAAGGCATAGACTATAAAGAGACTTTCTCTCCAGTATCATCGAAAGACTCTTTTAGAACCATAATGGCACTAGTAGCTCATTTTGACTTGGAGCTACATCAGATGGATGTAAAGACAACGTTTCTCAATGGTGACATTGATAAAACGATGTATATGGTACAATCAAAAAAATTTTGTATCAGGTGATTCAAAATCTATGGTTTGTAAGTTAAAGAAATTCATCTATGGTCCCAAACAAGCTTTCCGTCAATGGTATCACAAGTTTCATCAAGTCATTACCTCATATGATTTTGAGGTAAATATCATAGATGAGTGTGTACATCGCAAGTTCAGTGGGAGTAAATATATTTTTTTGGTCTTATATGTTGATGACATTCTACTTACTAGTAACGATATAGGTTTTGTTGCATAAAACTAAGAAATTTCTATCGGACAAATTCGAAATGAAAGATCTTGGTGATGCCTCTTTTGTATTAGGAATTGAGATACTAAGAGATCATTCTCAAGGTATTCTTGGATTATCACAAAAGAACTATATCGAAAAGATTTTAAGTAGATATGGCATGGAAAATTGTAGACCAATGGACACACCCGTAGCTAAAGGAGACAAGTTCAGTCTCAAACAATGCCCTGAAAATGATCTTGAGAGGACAGCAATGCATGATAAACCTTATGCATTAGCACTAGGGAATTTAATGTATGCTCAAGTCTACATACATCCTGATATATCATTTATAGTGGGAGTGTTAGGTAGATACTTGAGCAATCCGGATATGGATCATTGGATAGCTGTTAAACGCATAATGCGTTATCTAAAGAGAACAAAGGATTACATGCTTATTTATCAGAGATCAGAAAATTTGGAGATCATTGGGTACTCTGTTTTCGATTTCATGGCATATGGTTGTGAAACTTTGTCACTGAGCTTCATATAATAGATGACATTGAAAGGCCATTAAAGATATTTTGTGACAATAAGTCAGCAATACTATACTCCAACAACAGTAAGAGCTTGATAAAATTGAAGCATATAGACATCAAGTTCTTAACTTGACAAAATCGAAGCATATAGACATCAAGTTTCTTAGTTGTCAAAGAGAAAGTTTAAGAAAAACAGATTTCCATAGGACATATGGAAACAGAGTATATGCTAGCAGACCCATTACCAAGGGATTGAACCCTAAAGTTTTTCATGAGCACACTGCTCGGATGGGTGTCAATATTTATGATGCCTTGGTTTAGTGGGAGTTTATTTTATGCTATATGTCCTATGACAGATATTGAGTTATTTTCTGCAGAATTAAGTTGATGGTTTATTTCATGTTATATGAAATGTTCATTTTGCAATATTTGTATTGTGTTTGATCTCAATAAAGTTGGACCAGCTGGAAATAGACATGCATGAGATCACTTGGCATGTAATTT
>NC_029776.3:11107242-11135945 GCF_000817695.3 Arachis duranensis
GCCATCCATGTTTTCAAAGTTAGCGTGTGAGGAATTTAATTTTGGTAGGGAAGGTGACGGAATTGAAGTTGATTTTTTATGTGATAATCAAAAAGCAAGTAATCATGTGTCAACAAAACAGTTCAAAATCAACGAGTATAATCAATTAGTAGTTGAAAATAATAATAATAATAATCTAATTAAAGATAGATAGAGATGCAGTGATGCTATTAAAGCACGATTACCTGATTTGATCCAACTTCTAATGAAAAAGACTCTATGCGGACATATCGATCTTCTTTCCATGCATATCTATTTCTTTTTGGCACCGGTAGTAACAAATATAGGTTAAACGAACACAAAGAAATTAAGCATTTGTTAAGTATTATGTGGGGATGAGAACTGATGGTCACTTGTTGATATGAAAAGGACATAGGGATTTTGAAGCTTATCCTGAATTTGCTTGTGGTTAGGTTTACCACTACATTCCGAAATGGCGGTATTTAATTATATCTTTAATGTATATTACCAATTGTTAATAAAATTCATAAAGTGGACTTGATGAAAATAACATTATGTTATAATATTATTTATAGTTTACTTGATTGACATCACATACGTAATACGGTATCCAAATGCATGGAGGAAAATCAACAGAACTGGGGTGTTTAGGTGAGAGTGAGAATTGATGAAGAGAGGATATATATGAGGCTTTGCTTTGAATTAGAATTCAAAGGATGAAATTAAGAATTGAAAGTGATGGCGCGCGCGTCGTTGTTGTGTGTGGGGCACATGGGGTTTTGTCATTTAGTGTTTGTATATATAGACATATAGTAACTCTGGCAAATTAAAAGAGTTTGAAGTTTAAACAGTGTATACGACGTTCAACTACCACGAATGAACACATATGTTGATGATTGGCAGTTTCATTTGTTTGCTTGTAACCCTTTCTTGCTGCTCCCGGCGATCATGCTTCTTTGGCACAATGCTTTCATTTGTTTTTGTTTGTTTCGGATTTTGTGTTCAGATTCAGAATCAACATTCAACATCCATGTGCATCTACGTCTTGATTTTGTTTCATTCTACCATCACCATAATTACGGTTAACAAATGGAGATGTTAATGGAAAGGACATAGGCTTATGTCCTAAAATGAAAACTTAAGTTTAATTAACTTCATAAAGTTGATAATTAAAAATTATTATATAATAATTTAATTAAATTTATTAAATTAGTTAACGATTTTTAACTATCAATTTTAGATAAAATTAACTTCACCTGAATTTTATCTAATTGATTTTTAGGATTAGTATTATTAAATTATTTTTAAAAATATTAAAAAATTATCAAAATTTATTTTTGACTATTAGTTATTAATATTTAAAATATTAAATAAAATATATTACTAAATTACTAAATTAAAAAAATTAAATTAATAATTAAATAATAAAAAAAATTTATATTTCTCTAGTATTTCTCTTATTTCAATAATAGTGATATTAAAAACACAAAAAAATAAAATTTATGTTATAAATATTAAATAAAATAATTTTTAATTATTTTTAATTAATTTATTTTAATTACCAAATATTTCAATTTCAACATGTGTGGAAATCATTTATCTCTTTCGAAAATGAAATGAGAGACAAATGTTTAATAGCGAGTTAAAGTCAAATTTGACTAAATCAACATAGGAGGACAAAATGAAAATGAAAATGAAAATGAAAATGAAAAATATATCAATCATCCACCGGTCCTAGAAAAGAGGGCAAAAGATACTGTCATCTAAACTTATTTTGATTGTAATTTTAGTGTGTTTTTTACATTCATACTTACATATAATGATGTGTTACCAACTTACCATTTCTTTAAATGAATTTAATGCACATAATAATATTATGAATTATAATATTATTAATTCATCAAATAATAATACATCTTGATATGCAACTTGGATCGGCTGGGCTTCTCACGCTACAAGAAAACAGGTCTTTTGCCACGTTTTTAAAGTGTGGCGAAAAGCTGAAAAAAGCGTGACGATAACTTTTTGCCACGCTTTTTGAGCTATCGCCACGCTTTTTGCAGCATATTGTCACGCTTTTTGTTTGCCACGCTTTTTTACAAACTGCCACTTGGAAAAGCGTGGCTGTAGGTGGGAAATACGGCCACGCTTTAAAAGCGTGGCGATAGGTAGAGATATGGCCACGCTGTAAAAGCGTGGCGGTAGGGCAGATCTGGCCACGTTTTTCATGCGTGGCAGTAGACCAGATATGGCCACGCTTGTAAAGCGTGGCAAAAACAGGAGATAAGGCCACGCTTTTAAAGCGTGGCAAAAGGGTGGTAGTAAAGGAGGTACGGCCACGCATGTAAAGCGTGGCGAAAGCGTGGTAGTAAAGCTTAGATATAGCCACGCTTTCTAAGCGTGGCTATAGACAGATATATGGCCATATGGCCACGTTTTTAAAGCGTGGCAAAAAAGATGGTCAGTAACCTAGTTCCCTTTTTAATCTTCATAAATAAAACCTTACATGAATTCATAGATAATTTTTAATTTAGTCAATGACCAATAATCAAATAATCCAACTTTCATAAAATTGTCACCAAAATAAGTGTGTGATCACATAACAACATACACTAACAAAATACCAAAAGTTAAAATCATAACTACTCATGAATTCCTACTACATGAATTAGAATTCCTAATTAAAGTCTTCTTCAAAATACCAAAAGCGAAAGTCATAACTTCTCATGAAATTCCTAATACATGAATTAGAATTCCTAATTAATCAAAGTCTTCTTGTACTTCATGCCAAGATATAAAAACTTCATGTATCATTGCAAGGTAAATTGTTTTGACCTGTGCCCTGCAAAATAAAAAACACAAATGAACAACGACAAATGAAAAATGGATGATGCAATAAACTTCAGCCCACTAATTTTTCTAACAATCAGATTTGACATCAAACTTAATTTTTGTAACATAAAAAGCGTTCTAACAATCAGATTTAATTTTGCTACATATATCCACTAATCTGCCAAGGATTTTGAAAATCTCCTTTATATTTGATATCAAACAAACAACTTATTGTTCAATAAATAAATATGATTTATAGCATTAATAAAAATGTGATACAACATTCATGTTCTTTCAGCCAATGTTAGATATTCTATTGTTGAGCCAAGCCTAAACCTAACAAACTAAAACTGAAACATATATTACTTATTTTTAACAAAATAAAGATGTGAATGTAGCATAAGGTCTCTGGCAGCAATTTAATTTTGATCATGCGCCTACACAATATGATGATATCAGCCAGTACTATTAATATCTCTCTATCATTTCACAACACACTGAAATTTGAATCGTGCATTTAGAATTTTCAGATAGAAGGAACCAATAAGTGAAATAAGTGAAAAAGAAGATGCAAAACAAACAACAATGGCAACTAGTTCGAACCTTCCAAGTTCTAACAAACTTAACTCTTTCCACCAGTCATAGTTATTCAAAATCATATTAGAACCTTCCAAGTTCGAATTCAGCAACAACAAACAAAATTGAAGTACTTGGTTATATTACAACATTTTTATTAATAAAAATATTATAATTTTACCTACATCATCTTTGTGTGGAATGTGAGTTGATTCGGAGGAGCGAGGAATATTTTTTGCTTTGCTACTTAAGGTATCCAAAGGAGAATCTTGGGCAGCTTGAACTAAGGCTGTTACCTCTTCATCACTCATTCCAGGGTTGAGTTGGTGCACCAATACCTTTAATAAACCACATACACCATCCATCTTCTTCTCTAATGATGAGACCTTAGTGTTATACCAAGTTGCACGCATGACATCAATAACAAATTAATATATGTATTTAAATTTGCATAAACCAACCTTAATTACTGTCTTAATCCGTTCCACAACAGCAACAAAATGGTAGCACAGCAGAAGTTGAATTAGAGAGGTAGCAACGTCAGCGAACAGCTACTTAGCAGCAGCAGATTATCATATTACCACAGGAGCAGCAGAACAAAGAAGTGGCAATAGTAGTGGATAGATAACTATCGAAAGCCTGAACAAAAATAGACTAAGACTTAAGTAAATATTAAAATATAAATATGTTTAATATTTTTTAGTATAAATAAATCATTTTTTAACAAATAAATTTTATTAGTAATTATTCACATGTTCGATCATGAGATAAAATAAAACAATTATCTCTCCTCAAGTGGCTCCAAACATCTAACACTATAATAAGCTACATTGAAACCCAACAGATAATTAAAAATAGCAAGAGAGTAGAATGTCCTTAAATGACCTAATTCATTTAATAGTATTTAATAGCATTCCCAATTTTAAAATATTATTATTTTAAATCTGTTTTTTCTTAGACAAAAAAGTGAAGGGATAACCATTTTTATCTAAAGCTTTTTTTTCTATATAAAAGAATTATACAACAAAACTTACTTAAGTTGGTCAAGTAATTAATTTATTGTCTATTTAAGTAAGTGTTAAAAAATTGAGTTCCTTCTTATATATATAATAATCTATTGGCTAACAACAAATTTTAAAAAGAAATTTGTGACGAATTAACAAATTTTTAAAAAAATTGTAACAAATTAGTTCTTACCCTTATAAATTGAAAGATGCTATGAAAAATAAAAAACTGTATATAATTTTATAAAAAAAATAGAATGACATTATAATTATAAATATAAATAAATGATATAAAGGAAAAAGGAAGAAGAACAGTGAAATGTGGATGTATGTGCTCCAATTTATGTGGCGTGGAAAAAAAAAGGAAAAAAGAAAAAAAGAAAAAAGAATAATGAAAGTTTTATGTTCAGTGTGGATGAAGCTACTACTATGGTCCAGGCTCCACACCTTTTAATTTCCTCACACACCTTAAAACTAAGCAATAAATTGCAAAATCTGTGACTAATGGCAGAGAAGACTGAGTAGGGAATGACAGAGACGAAGGCACCAGCAGGGAGGAAAGACCAAAGCCAAAACAGTGGAACCTCTTCAAACTTGTTCTTCTTCTCTCTCAATAGCTTCAGTGTTGTTAGTGGTTGTTACTGCAAAAATAATACTTCCAATGTTATTCTATATATTTTCAGGCTTTTTTTTTGGCTAAAAGAAAAAAAAAGGACGTGTGTACTATACTTGAATTAACAATAGACAATATAATAATAATGCATGATTGAAAAATGCAAATACAAATTCAAATGGCTGTTCAGAATTTCAGATTATATTAGATAATGGCAGCACAATGCAAGCATCAGAAATCACATCAAAGTAGGGACACAATGTTTTCTATCACAAACAAATGAATAACCTCAATCTCTCAGAATTAGCAGAAATCCTTCTCACTGAAAACATCAATTTAATTTCTATTTACTTTCAGATATCCAATGTTTTAGGCCACAGTCCCATGTGCTTTTGTACAATGTGAAATTAATTTAATTATTTACTTAATAGTGAAAAGAAAATGAAAAATAAGATCCATGAATAATTGTTGCAAAAGAATCCAAGTGCAATTGCATGATCACACAACAAAATCAGAATGATCAAACAGAAATAAAATCAAATGAGATGAAAGGGGAACCTGGGAAGCAGGAAATTGGAGCAGAGGAAGGGAAGGGAAAACAGTAAAATCAGCAGCAGCCAATGATTAAGGATGTAATGAGCATGAATGCATAATAAGCACAAAGAATCGCAACAAGGAAACGAGTTGCTAACACATGGCACGAAGCAGCAACACTTATTAAACAGCAGCAGTATATAGCATGTTTCCCAGGTTCAAGCAAGTAGCAAACAGAATTCATATGACTTAACCAGTTCCACAAACTGAAATCATTGCAGTTCATATAATATGGACCAAGCAACAAGCAGAGCAGAACTCAGCAACAACAAACCAAGAAAAATTAATGAAACAGTAACACTTCTACAGCATCTATTTTGGACAATGAAAAAAAAAATACAACAAAAAGCAATCACAAGTCCAGAAATCAACACCAAAACAGCACAATAAACAAGTTTATCCAGGGCAGCTTTTAGAGGAAAGACAAATTCATTTTGAACAGCAGCAGTAAACAAAACAAAACCTACATCCACTAACCAGCTCAGATTCTCTAACCACATAATTCAACTAAACTAAATTAGTTGAACTAAACAAGCTAAACAGAATGAGCTAAACCAGATTAATCAAACACAAATAAAATCAAATGAGATGAAAGGGAACCTGGGAAGCAGGGAATTGGAGCAGGGGAAGGGAAGGGAAAACAGTAAAATCAGCAGCAGCCAATGATTAAGGATGTAATGAGCATGAATGCATAATAAGCACAAAGAAACGCAACAAGGAAACGAGTTGCTAACACATGGCACGAAACAGCAACACTTATTAAACAGCAGCAGTAAATAGCATGTTTCCCGGGTTCAAGCAAGCAGCAAACAGAATTCATATGACTTAACCAGTTCCACAAACTAAAATCATTGCAGTTCATATTAACAGTCAACATAAGATGTCGAAAATCATAGGAGAATATAGTGAATAGAGTGCACCTTTGTGGCTTTGTCATTCCAGAAAAAAACCACGTACGTCCACAGCATCGCAAGCAACGCGTGTTCAGCATTATCATTTAACCAAGAAATAACATGCGATCAGAGAGAACGAATCAGAGAAAGCCCTAAAAGTAAAAACAACGGAAAAATCGAGAAAATAAAAAGAGGAAAATCGATCATACCTTTGGAATTCGAGGGCTTGGAGGAGAAGAAGAGGGAGGAGCTTGCCGTTGCCCATGTTTGCTGGAGCTTGAAGGTGAACAGAGAGATCCACAATGACTCAAAGAAGAACAAGAAAGAGCCAAGGTGAAGGCGAACGGCGAAGGGCGAAGGGCGAAGGCGAAGGCGAACGGCGAACGGCGAAGGGCAAAGGGAGGAGCTCTCTGTACGTAGTTTCGAAGGTGAAAGAGAGATTAAGGTTAGTGGTTTCGAAGGGGAAAGAGAGATTAGGGTTGGGGACCGGGTTGGGGGCCGGGCTTGGGCCGGGTTAGGATCCGGGTTTGGGAGCCGGGTTTGGGTCAATCGGTTGGGGCCCCTCTCGCCACACTTTTAAAACGTTATTGTTGCTCTCTACGAAGAAACTTTTGGCCACGCTTTTAAAGCGTGGCCAAAATGTACCAGCATATAGCCACGTTTTGTAAGCATGGCCGTAATGAAACCCTGTCGCCACGCTTTTAAAACGTCCTTGTTTCTCTCTATGGCCATACTTTTGAAGCGTGGCAGAAAAAAACCGTGGCCTTTTCTCTAATCAATTGCCACCCTTACAAAAGCGTGGCCGTTGAACCTTTTCGCCACGCTTTTAAAGCATGGCAAAAAAAAGTGGCCAAATCTCTAATCTATTGCCACCCTCATAAAAGCGTGGCCATTGACCACTTTTAGCCATGCTTTTGAAGCGTGCGCGTGGCCATAGGCCTTTTTTTTTGTAGTGTCATATGGTCTCAATCGTTGTATAACAGCCATTTAATTTACCCCATTCATAATAATTATAATATTTTATACAGAAACTCTAGGGCCAGTAGTTGTTAATAATTTTGGTCATAATTTAGCAATATAATTATTAAATTATTTTTAATAAATAAATTTTATTAATATTTATATATATAATATTTGAAAATATAAATTTAAATTATATTGACTTATATATATAAATTTTGATAAATATATATAAATTATATATTTTTTATGTATAAATATCTATAAATATGAGTATAAATTATTATTAACTAAATAATAATCTAAAATGATAATATTTATTCATCACATATTAAAAATACACACCTAACTTTTAAGATAATTGAGGTGAATATATATTTAACAGGTCTATAAAAAATTTTGCATCAAACATTTTTATCTTTAAAAAAATTTTATTACGTTAAAATATCTAAACTTTACAAAAATAAAATCTTTAAATAAAAATGTCTGACGTAAAAGTTTTTAGGACATATTTGAGTATATATTTTATATTTTAAATTTGTCAATATATACATGCTACTGGCCTAGTGGGTGTTGGATCATTTTTATCGAAAGAAAAACGAATCCACTTTGGGCGAAGGAATAGTTTTCCTCATCATTAAAAAAGATTTTTTTCCCCCCGATATTTAGTTAGAAAACTCAATAACCACAAACGAAGAGTAAAGTATTTGTATACGATAATATGTATGATTTGCTAACAAAATGGTACCAAATTAAACCACTTACAAAAAGCCAAACATCATAAACAAACAGCCTCGTACAAAAAATAAAAGTAAAAACACTGCCCTAAACCAATACAATAAGGCAAAAATCCAACCATTCTATAGCATTGCCATTAAAAAGAAAATCAAATTTTTGTTATTAACTAAAAAGTAGAGACAATACTCGAGAATATTAACACCGAAAATGCCTATTATCAATTACCTAAACTAAGCTTCTTCTCCTCATGTCAGTGATGCACTATATCGTCCAAAATAAAACTTCATTCTCTAGCATTACTTTATACGTTTATATTTAAAAAAATCTGATTATTCATATGTGCTATGTAAGAATAAAAGTACAAAATATCCGTCTTGATTTGTTATTTTAACTTTTTTTAAAGATAAAAATTCACATATAATTATCTTGTGAAAATAATTATTAAAATTTATTAAATAATTTAATATATTTATTTAAATTATTATTTAATAATTTTTAACCATCAATATTATAAAAAATACAAATTAATGTGTGAGAAACTTTTTTTAAAACTTCAAACACCTAATTTTACTTTGCTTCATTAACTATCACCCCCAAATTGAGAATTCAATGCTTTCATGGCCAATGAATTATATTTATAACTCAAATAGCATAATCTCCATACTCATTATTTAAGAGATTGCGAATTCGAGTTGCTCTATTTTTTTTTCGTAAATATATATATGCTTTCATGAGAGCAAGAGTAATATGTAAGGTTGCATCTCATAACTCATTATAATATTATTACTTTCAATTAATTCTTTTTACATAATATGGAAAATTAAAGGAGGTGTCTCTTCGCCTTCATTGACTGAAGCACATGAATTAAACAGTTTGCATGTATTACTATTGACTGAAATGAAGGAAATGACGAATCAAACAATAAGATCCTAACCTTTTTACCAAGGGACAATATATGTTATCTAGTAATATGCCCTTTAATGCGCCCCCAATGCTACCCTAATTTTACCAAAAGTTAAGAGATAATTTTGGATTATACATGTAAGAGAGAGATATTTTATAATTTGTAGGTAGCTATTTATATAAAAATGTGTTTATAAAAGATGATAACTAATATGTGAATCACGTAATTTTTATTTATCTTTTCTAGAACTCCATTTCCTAATTAGAGGTTTAGTGGTTTATGAAAAAGAAATGCAAGCAGTATTCCTGAAAACTTGCCTATCATTATCTTTGGCTAACCCAATTAGTCATATTCTATTAGTTAAACTTTAATTAATGACATGATCCACTAAATACCGTTTTTTTAAATAATAAATATGGTTCCTCTTATTTTAACAATATTGTTTTTTGTAAAATGATATAATAAAAAATAAAAATAACAATAACAATATCAGCACTTTGTTTATGGGAGGGAGGAGGAACCTAGTCCTGGCACCATTAATTAAGAAAAATAAATAATATTTATCATTTCAGTTTTAAAAGATGATATCATAATTATCAAATTAACTATATTTTTTAATCATACACAATTATTAAAATAAATATTAAATTTTATTAAATATTTGCAAATTAAAAGAAGACAAAAATACATATTATTAATCACAATATAGTATCCTTTTATAGTTATATGATATTTCTCATTAAATACATAAAAATATATAATAAGTGTAAATTAATTAATAAATTATTAAAAATAAAAAATAATAAGAGTAAATTACTATTTCTACCCAAAAAAGTTGAAGACGTTGACATATCTACCCATAAAAAAAAGAAAATTACCATTTGTACCCATAAAACATGAGTTCTATATAACAAAATTATCCAAACACTAAAAAATCATATAAAAACCCAAATTACCCTTATCATCATCCGCATCATCTTTTCCCCACCACCACCACCACCACTAACCCTAACCCCATCCTCTTTCTCTCTCCTTCCATTTTTTGAGCTCGTCGCCGCCGCCAGAGTCTGTCAACTCTGCGAACTCCTTCCTCTCTCTCTCTTTCTCTCTCTTTCCTTCTATATATTTTGCTTCTCTCTCTTCTACTTCTTCGAATGGTTGCGTGATGTAGGTTCAGTGGTCTCTGGGTTTGTAGACTGGAGAAGAACGGGTGGAACTGCGGACTGGACAGGGGCTGAAGCTCTATGTCAGCGAGAGATGGAGGGCTAGCTGGAAGGGGTTGGGGCAGCGGTAGCGATCAGGCAGTGGCAGCGGCTCTAGGGTTATTAAAGGTGGCAAAAACAGAAGGCGACGGTGGTCCTGGGCTCGTGGAGGTGAAGCAAGGGGAAGAACAAGAAAGAGAAAGCGAAAGGGTGGAGAAGGAAAGAAAGGGGAAAAGGACGCGGCGGCGGCGAGTGGAGGTTGGGTGGGACTTGATGGCGCCAGCGACTGTTGAGTGCCGCGACGGTGGTTACGCAGAGGAGCTAAGAAGGGGCGAGAGAGAGGAAGAAGAGTGGAAATCGGGTGAGGGGAGACAACTTGGTGTTCGCCGGTGGTGGTGCGGTGGTCTCAGACAATTTGCTTTTTCTATTGTTGTTGTTGTTGTTGTTGTTGCTTTATGTGAAGAAGATGATAATGGAGGTATAGTGGTGGTGGTGGTGGTGATGGTAGTGATGAAGGAAATGAGGTGGTGGTGCCTTTGAATTGAGTGATGGTGGTAATTAGGGTTTAGGATGGTGGTGAAGAAGAATTTCGGTGGTGGGTTTGGGATTAGAAAAATGGTGGTGTGGAGTAAGTGGTGGTGTGGAGTAAGTGGTGGTGGCGGGGGTAATTTAGAAATTTCAAATAATTTTTTTGGATTTGGATAGTTTTATTAGCAAAAGTTTATGTTTCATGAGTACAAATGATAATTTTCTTTTTTTATGGGTAGATATGTCAACATTTTCAATTTTCGTGGATACAAATGGTAGTTTACTCAAATAATAATTAATTTAATACAAAATAAAATTTAAAAATACTTAATTAATTTAACAAATGATCCAAGTTGAATCTATAATCCGCCAGGTCAATTATCGATTTGATTATAATAAGTAATAACTATAGACTATTAGACTATATATTTTTATAACTAAGTTAACTAACTTTTATTATTATTATTATTATTATTATTATTATTATTATTATTATTATTAAAGGTTGTGGTAGGTTTAGAGAAGGGGGGTTGAATCTATGCTTGTTATGACCTTTTAAATCAAACTTTCAATTTTGATTCTGTTTTGTACTCAGCAGCGAAAATTTATGAGACAATTTATTTTTGTCTCATGAATATCAAAAAACAGAACACAGCAGAGAAGAGAAAAGCTAACATCAGCATATATCCTGATTCGGTTGCCTTGTGCTGTGCAACCTACGTCCAGTCTCTTCCACAACAATGGAGGAATTTTCACTATAGTTAAAAGTATTACATACACCAATTTTACACTCGAGTTCTAATCTAACTTGACATTGGCTATGCTAACACCTAACTATTTACTCTTAGTGCTAACCCAACTAAGAAAGGGATACCTTATAGGTATAAGATACAAGACACTTAACCAACCTAAAGAAATCAGAAAAATAACTCTAGACTTTTCTCTCAAGTGTATCACTCAACCTTTTTTCACTCATGGCTTTTACTTGAGCTTTCTCACAATGCCTTTTCTCACAAGAAATTACAGAAAGATAAACATGGAAAAGTACATCACAATCTGTAAAACATGAAAGAGATTGACTTCATCAGCAACCTCTTTGCTATGTGCAAAATCAGATTTGCAAACCTCAGATACAGTTCTTCAGTATTGGCCGAATGCTTCTTTGAAAGAAAGCATTATCCAAGTAGAGGAACTTCTTTGCAGAATACAACTTTCAAACTCTGATTTTCTCTCCTTAGTTCTGAATTACCAGAAAGCTTCTTTTTATCTCCTTGCATGTTCCTTGGTTGCTCACCCTAGGTCAACTTATTGAGTCTTGAGTTTCACCAACCCACAAACTCACTTTTTCTCATTAAACATCAGAGTAGAAACTTTGCTTCCGACTTCTTCATCTTGACTGAAAGTCATAAAACAGCAACCACAAAAGTCTTCCAATGGTCAACTTAATCTGAGCCCTTGAAAACCAACTTGGTCCCCAATACATGTTTGAGACCGTGAATTTACAACAGAGAAGAACAGAAATCCTCTTTTCCATATAGCTCAAAACGGAGTGACAAAGAGTTGAAGATGAATAAAAGAAAGTGTATTGCATGTAAAAGAAAATGAGTTACCTTTAACCTAAACTTGATTTGGTTTGAAATGGTTGATTAGACTTCTGTCTTTCAAGCTTAATCTCTCTCTTTCTTTCTTCTTCTGTGAATGGCGTGTGGAAGAAGCTCTTTCTCTTTCTTCTGTGAGTTGACTAAGACAGAGAAGTGTACATTGCTTTTGGTTGAAGCACATGGAAAGAGTTTGAACTGAGTGAAGTACTAGGGCTTGGGTCGGAGCACTTCATTTTGCCTGTTTTGATTTTTCCAGCCTTGTTTCCTTATAAGCTTTGTTTATATTATTGACCCACCAGCCTTGCTATATTATTTTTCATTCCAATTGGGCTGCTAAACTAAGTTTTGGCCTGCAACATATTTATAAATAATTAGTAACATATAATTATTAATTAATCAACACTAATTATTTATCTTGCCCAATAATATTTGTCATCACTAATTTAAGTAGTTAATTTCTTAACTCAATTAGTATTATTATTATTAAAAAAATAATTCTCCATTATCCTAATTTTTTGAATTTTAAAATAAAAAATAAAAGGGAATCAGTTTAGTTGGCTTATACCATAGTTGACTCCCAAGACTTTTGAAGTATAGAAAACTAATTCACTGACCAGCCAACTTGAATAACTTTTTAAAAAATTAATTTAAAATTAAAAATATAATACCCTAAAATAGAAACAAAAACAATCCCCCTCCCGCCTCTCTCTTCATACAAATTCCTCACAATCACACTCACGCCTTCCCCTTCCACCACGCTACAACGGAAACGACGCCATAGCTTTAACCACTGCAAGGTGCAGCGCTGCCGAATCCCGTCCATCATTGCGATTTCCTCTTTGCGTGCCGCAGTCACCACCGAATACTACAGTCCTACTCTACTTCACAATTTGCAGTAGTGCCGCCCGACCACTGCAGCGACCTATTCCTCACAATTCGCAGAAGCGTCGCTCGACCACTGCAACCCCTTTTCCCTCGTGATTCGTAGCGCAACTTATCATGTTTCTGGTGAGTCAATTCATATTCCTTTACTTTTTCTTTTCCGAATTCCTTCTTTTTTTTGCAATTTAATTTAAAATTCAATTTTTTTTTAATTTTTTCGATTGTTCCAATTTGCGTGTTGTTTCTGTAATAATGCTTGTAACATTTTGTATTTTTCACGATTTCAAAACTTTAAAGTTGAAAATTAAGAATGATTTTGAGGACATGTAATCATAAGATTACAGTTTTTTTAATGAACTCGGGATGAATAGAAGCCATGAACTTTACAACTTCAAGTAGTTAGTTTTCTTTCATTGTTCTAATTGGTTGTAAAAGGATTCCGTTGTTTACTTGTTTTTCATATAATGATTGAGATGAAATATTGGTTTTATGAATTCAAGGACTCAGGTAGAGGATATAGAAACTATAGTGGTTGTTTTTTCTTATTGGATTTGGTATTAAATGGATGCTTCTAATTAAATTGGAAATGTGCTGTTTCTGTTGACATCAGAACATTGCTTTCAAAGGCTGTTGCCATCTTCCATGTGCGTATCGTGTGTGTAGCTTCTATTTTGTCAAGTTATTTATTATTAGGGATGGATTGTGACCTAGTCTCTTTTTTAACTTTTTTTTTTAATTTTGTTGAGAGTGCCAACCTTGTAGGGTAAGATTTTTATTCTAATTTCGAATATTTTATTTTTCAAGAGAGGTTTGATCCTATAATCAATTCTAATTCTGACTGTGATTTTATTCCAACCACGCTATTTAGGTAAGCATCTTATGTTTTTTTGGTGTTCTTGATTTTCTTTGCATATATGAATCTGAAGCAATTTTTTCTTATATGGTTCATTATCACAGAAGGAACATCTGGGGTCAGGACTTTGGTGGAATACATTGTGCAATGCTTACTGTCAATAGAAACACACACTAATAAGTCTAACAGAGAAGAAAAATCCTGATCTTAACCAAAAGAACCACAAAGTTTTGAAAAGTAACATCGAAGTTCTAAACAAAAGACACATCCATTAAAGACAGATTTAAACAAGTTTTAAATAGAAGATACATCCGTTAAAGACACATCTACTAAAGATACATCCAACCAAATTTTAAACAGAAGATACATCCAAATAAGTTTAAAAAGAAGACACACCCATTAAAAACATATCCAAGCATTAACTGGTTAAAATAAAGCAAGTGTTTAACAAAAACAAAAAGACACATCAATGTCCTAACAGATCAAAAAATAACTTTTAAAAAAACATCCATCTATAAAAAAGAAACGGCCAATAATTCAACAAAATCAAAGAACAACTCATATAAATAAAAAGTCTTAGTATCTGAACACTAGAACAGATAAGAAACATCTTCTATTAAATAAAACCCTAATCATCTACTAACATGTTGGAGCAACAACGTGCGACAGAAGAGGAGAAGATGGGTTGGCGTGTCGTGGAGCCTGGCGGACTTGACTTGGCTCGTTGGAAGGATATAGGTTATGGCGCGATGTCGCGAGTTTACCAAGATTACTAGCCCGCGGTGGCAATATTGACCCGCGTTCGAACTAGTGGAGGAAGTGATGAGGTGCGCTGTTGACGGCGAACATCACATACTAACCGTTATACATAGATTCTGAATTATGGAAAAAGCAAAAACATCATTTTAACTTAAAACAAAAAATATACCTAATCCAAACAATTGACCAATTTGATGGACTAAATTATAATATACCAACGTCAATTCAACCAAAAATAAACTAAGATGACCACATTTAAACCCTATTTTATGATAAAAATATAAAAAAATATTTTGGAAATAATTGAACTTCCTTGTTACTAACTTTTTTTTCCAAAACTCCCAATCCACATAAATCCAACAAAGCATACAAAACCGTTTAGTCAGTCACAGAACAAACATCATTCTAACAAAAAAGAAATGTCAATATATTATCAAATCTAAAAAATGAAGAAACATCCGCAACCATAAAAAGACACATTCGCAAGCCTATGCAAAGTGACATCAAGCAAAGCAGTCAGAATCAGTAGTTGGAAAATCTAAACCACTAAAAACATCTGAAATCATTCAAAAGCAACATCCATTAATCAAACTGATATCATGGAACATCCATACTTGAACAAACTCAATGAACATCACATACTAATCCTTTTACATAGATTCTGAACCATGGAAAAATAAGAAAAACATCCATTTTAACTTAAAATCCTAAAAACCTTCTTACGAAAAAATCTGCTTTCATAAAATAACATCCATATGAACTACTAATTCTACTAAAATAAAGGAAAACACATAAAGAAAACTACTAACCACTGAACCAGGAGCAGCTGCTCACAACGAGAGACAATGAGACCTGACGTGACGTGGAGGCATAGCTGGGGGAGGTGCGGCTCGATGGACGAATGGAGATGGCGGTGCAACGTCCATGGTTTCGGAAGAGGTGGACTCCACACTTCGACGGTGACCTGCATTGGAACCAGTAGCGGCAGCACTGAGCTGCGCTTCTGAAGATGACCAGTTGCTCTTGATAGGCAACGATAGTAACCTTCGCAGGAAGCGACGGAGGCGCTCTCAACAGAATTGTCCGCGGCAACGTTGACGGTGTGCGAAGGAGGCTGGTCAGTGATAAGGTGAAGAAGAACGATGGCGGTGGAAATAGAGGTAGGTCGAAAGGTCAATAGTAATTTTTGAATTAGGATAACGAGGGGTGTAAAACCCGTAAAATTAGTACATAATGAGCTAATAAATTAATATTAATAAAAGAAATTAAAAAATTTTAATTTTATAGTTTAATGAGATAGAGCTAATTAAAATAAGAATTTTGACACTAATGTTAAAGAATTTGGCCTAAGATTGGATCGAACGGAACAAACCAGTCGAACCGGGTCCAAAATGGGCCCAATGCCCAACCCAAGCACACAATTAATAAGAGCTTTTGCTCTTCATCCCTTGTTTCATAATGAAATATGCTGGGAAATTGATGAAGGGGAGCAAGGGACATGCAAAACCCTTGGCTAGATTTCAATCTCACATAACTTTTGATTTGGAACTCCGATTGACGAGTCGTCAGTGGCCACGTGTTCTTCTCAAAATTCCTTCAAAACCCACTAAAAAATTTGGTAAGAAACTTGAGTTTTCTCACCCAGATCTTCTCATCTCAGTTTTGAAAATTTGAGAAATTATTTTTAAGAATTATGTAATTTTGGTGCCTTAGGATCAAATTAACCTTGTGAGCTTGTCGGGTCTTGTCCCAAACTTTCGTCGGTAAGGTGAGGAACGTTTAATCCTTGTCAAGTTATCTAATTAGTGAATCCTATGGTAATTTTAATGTTATTTTGTGAAATTAGATTGAATTGTGTATTTTTGGAAATAAATTGGTAGTATTGGAGACCTGAAGTTCGCTTTGGAGGCTGGAAAATCTGTTTGGTAAGGTCTTGGAGCTTTGGACTTTTGAGGAACGGTGATAATTGTGATGTTCCGGGCTTTAAGAGGAATCGGCCAAGGTATGGTTTCGTTTTCTCGTAACTAAAATATAATGTGTCTGAAAACTTAGGTTAGTTGACCGTAAGATAGGAATTGAATTGTTGACGTTGTTGATGGTTGAGATTGATTAAGTTGTATGTTGGTTAGTTATTTTGAGGTTGTGATTGATGCTATTATGAATGATATGTTTAACTTGGTATATGAGAATGATAAATGACAATGATGATGTTTATTGAGATGTGGATGTTGTTGATGATTTAGGATTGGTTGGTATTTATGAGGTTTGGTAAATTAAGGTTGTTATTGGTGAAATAATGTAAATTTTATGGAGATTGATGAAGTGTATATGCATGAAGTTAATGATTATGTATAATGTTGTTTGAATATGAATTATTGTGTGAAATGATTATAAATGTGAATTGGTGTGTTATGGAGTAAATGAGGGGTGTTGAGGAATGATTAACTTGGTTGATGCAAATTTGGTAAGTTTTTAAGGGGTTTGAGGTATAAAAATTTTGAAAGTTGAGGTTTGGAATTTTAAAGATATCTTAGATTTTTGACTAATTTTGACGAGTTATAACTCGACCTCCGGACCTCCGTTTTTTTATCAAACTTGTCTAGAATGAAAATTTGGTCTGAGAGGTTTACATTGTTTGAAGAACGAAGAAAAAAATATTTTAAAACGAAAAAGTTGTGCGCGTCCAAAGTTTAGTGTACAAAACAAAAATTCTGGACATAGCAACATTTTTGCAACTTCTGCTATGCATGCGTATGCGAGGGGTACACGCAACGCGGACATAGCTCTCGGGTTGAGGGGCTCGCGTATGTGAACCAGTAACATGTACGCGAGAGTGTCCAAAATTGATTCCTGCTTATGCGAGCAGGGTGCCGCGTACGCAGATTCCTGTTTTTCTAAAAATGTGTTTTTTTAATGTTTTAAACCATTCCTCTAACCTTGCAAACCTCTATAAAACCTATGAAAAGTACGATAGCTAGTGTTTATACTTTGGGGTAAGCATAAGAGGTAGTGGGTGAATTAAAAAGGGGTGTTTACCATCATGAATTTAGAGCCAATGGAGTAGAGGATAGAGGTTTGGGATGAGTTATAACGACAAATGATTTTGTTGAAAAATAATGAATATAGTATGACGAAGATGATATTGATGTTAAGATTTATGATGAATGAGATATGGTTATGAATGGATATGAATGAATGATTTATAATGAATTTGAAAATGAAATTGTTTTGAGCTTGACCTGGCAAGGTTCGTGGTGGTTTACCGCTTGCCCAGTGTCGAGATGTATGTAGGGTTCGTGGTGATGTACCACCCACATGTTTTTGAAAGATAATGTTATGTGGGGTTTGTGGTGGTTTACCGCCCACGTGTGTGTATTGTTTTTCAATTGAAGATCTTTCGAGGTTTGTGGTGGTGTACCGCCCATCGGTTTTAAAGAGGACAATATCCGGGTTAGCTACCGGATGTGTCGGGTTCTGACAAAGTAATCGACACGTGAGCTCACGGCCATTAGGAAAGGCATGCATCATATGCATTTGAGTGACTTGTTTGGTTTTGCATTCTTGGGTTTGCGTAACTGATATTCATGCTTAACTGATATATATTCTGATTGTTGTAACTGTAAACTACTTGTAATTTCCTCGTATGCATTGTTTGTCTGTGCACTGGTGTTTCAGAGGATTGGAGGAAAGGCGTTGAACTCAAGAGTTAAGTTAGAAATTGAGATAGAATCAAGAATCCTTAGATACCTCACCCTGCTTATGGTTTTCAATGTTAGTTTTAAGTTTGAATCTATTGTCGGAAGTTCTAGGATCGCCTTCGGTTTTTCCGGAACCCTATATGTTAGTTATGTGGGTACCGTTACCATGCTGAGAACCGGGTACATATTTTATTTTTTTTTCAGATGCAAGACGTGAAGCACCTCGCTGAGGCATACTGGGAGCTTCTGAAAGCGAAGATCTTTGTGTTTGGGATTTTATTTTGGTTTTGATATTTGGATTCTCTAAACTTTGAATTTCACTTTAGAGAGTAAAGTATGATCTCTCACCATTGATTTCATAGGTGAGACCAAGAATAAATATGAAAGAGAAATTATTCAAGGGTAGAAGATCACACTTTACTCTCTAAAGTAAAATTCAAACTTTAGATGATCCAAATCCTATATATAGATACTTGTATATCTCCACTATATATGTAAATATTTCTTTATCCCTTCTAGAGATTGATTTGGAGAAACAGATTTTGTAAATTGTATTTTGGGCTCTTTTGGGATTCTTATGTATATGTACGTATATATATTCTAGCCGGTCTTAACTTCGCGAGCCGAGTCAGAGGCTTTGTTATCTGTATCTTGAAACTCTTCTTTTATGTATTTATGTTACTCGTATCCTATTGAGTTTACGTTTATCGCTTACGTGAGTGATGCGCTTTTCTTTTAACGCTTTTTATTAACTTTCCTTCAAAAGACTCCTAGATATAAACCATTTTTAATTATATTATATATATATATATATATGTTTTACTTTTAGAAGTCGTAGCGTCTCGCTACCTCTGTTTTACATTCTAACTGTAAACCTCTGTGTGATAGAATGTTACAAAGAATAATTAGAGAATGTTTTTTTCCTGATTATTGGATTTTGAGGTTTAGCCTAATAAGAGTTAGCAGGAATTGACTCAACACCCTCTTGATTATCTAATGAGATTGAATAATTATATCCGAAATCCAAACTCGGGCCTAAACTTAAACTTGACAACTATTGAACTACGTAATATTTTTTCCTTTATTTTTATTTTTATTCTTTCATTTTTTTTTTTTTGGGTCTGTAAGAACTAATCAATCAACTACTAAATTACAAGACTTCAAGGATAAACTGGGCTGTATAAAACTGAGAAGATGCAGCACTCCTGTTTAAAATTGAACCTGGGCTTTAAATGTATTCATATATTAAAAAGGAAATAATATTTTAATTCATCATGAAAATAACCTATGTTGTGCGATATACTTAGAATTTATCAGGAAGAAGGCTCAAGGGCCAAGATATGATAGAATTTGAGAAATGGCATTAGACAATTGGTAATAACAATGACTGAGTAGTTAATTCGTAGTTTTTACTTTAACTTAGACTTACTTTAACTCAGATGACTATAATAAAATCATAATTCATGTAAGGCAAAACTAAAACATGATTCGTAAATTATAAAAAAATATATAAAAAAATTAACAAATAAAAATAAATTTCATAATTAATTGTCAAATTATTTATAACAAAAGAAACAATTTAGTAGTTCATAATTTTTTTTTTGCCTAAGTAATTCATAATTTTTTTTGGTTAATTCCTAAGTAATTCATAATTATATATGTATATGCTATAAGCCCAAGACACTGACTTGGACAAAAACAATGGACAAGGCTTATTTAACTAAAAACAATAAAGGAAATCATGAAAGGATATGAAAAAAAATCAATAAGAGATACTCAAAAAAAAAAAAACAACCAAATTCAAAAGGAAAAGAACAAGAAAAAGAGTTAAGTTCCCAAAAGAGAAATAAAATAAAATAAACCAATTTTATTAATCATGTCAGTTGCATCGCCACTCTCTTCTCTCTGTACTTCCTCTTATTGTTTTTGTTCAAAACAATAAACTTATTTCCAGACATCCTTATCCCTCTTCTAATAGAATAACACCTATCAAAGTGATGAAATAGAAAAAAAGACATGGTGGGTAACACACATTAGAAGCAAAGAGAGAGAAAAATCGAAGAAAATCTAAGGTTCCAACACCACCTTAGCAGATTATGCTTCGGATCCAAGTTGGGTTCTGCATTGCACAACAAAACTAAGCTTTGGGCCAACTTTCTTCTCAAAACATAGGTCGTAAGCAGAACCGCGATTCCAACAACTCTGTGATTTTCCCCAGTGTTTCTGTGCATAAGTAACTCCAGTGACTCGAGTAGTAGAAGCATGACAGAGAGAGAGAAGAAACGTAAACTCATACGTTTCCACGAGCCAACTTGCGATTTTGTCTACCTTGACAATGACAACTATCTTAAAGTGATAAAGTAAACAAATTCAGACTTCAATCCAATATTGCTATATAATCCAAGTTTGACAGGCAAGTACAAATTGAGGAAATGTTCCACAAGCAATGGAAAGCAAATGAACAAAAGAATATGAAAAGAATAGGGCTTAAAAAAATGGCCCCTTCTGGTGTCTAATGGGAGCTTCTATCTTCTGCTCCTCAAATTCTGTATTACAGTGACTCGGTGAAATTGCTCTTTATAGAACATACAATATTTGTTAAATTGGAATACAACCTGGTTACATCAAGATGCGGAGAACAGCAAGTCCAACAGCAGATATTGAGACAAGAGTTCCTATGCAATATTTTATAACATCATATTTTGCTGCTTCTAACTGTGCCCTTAGTGCATGAACCTCCTGGACAATATTGAAAAGAAAAAAGAAACAAATTAAAATGATGTGGCAAGATAATAACTGAGAAGTCCTTCTTGAAGTTCACTTGTTTGCTTACTCTCTCAAGTTTGTTAGCCAGATTGTTAGTTTCGGCACTCTGATTAGACAATTCCTCCCTTATTCTCCTGCACTTACATAGAACCATTGGTTATAGTATTAAGAAAAAAATGAGACATTGCAATGAAACAAAGTTCCATAGTGCCTGAAAAGTGGCATGTTTTCTTTCCTAATTCTTACCCCCTTTCAAGATTCAAATCCAATCGTTGCCCAGCTGTGACTTTATCTATCTCATACCTGCATCACAATCCATCAAGTTCCACCTTAAGGAGCATAAAATGACAAAAGAAACTAGTAGCTGATTTAAAAATAAAATGGACCTCAATTCACTGCGCATCTTCTCTATATCATTCCTTAGTTTTTCAGTCTCTTGTTGCAGCAAGGAGTAATGATGTCCCTACATCATAAATTTTCCATCATATAACAGCACAAGACAAGTGCAAATTGACAACCTCAACATAACTAGAAAATGAGAAAAAATGAGAAGAGAAAACAAGAAGTGTAAAAAAATAAATAAATAAATAACAAGAACCAACATAATTTCCATAGTTTAGAACCACTTTTTATACATATTAACATTGCAAAGAACCAAATCAAACTTTCAATATATATATATATATATATATTACCACATGATTTGTTTCAATAACAATAACAATTTGAATTATTCATGGTCCCTAAACCCATGTATCTACTTTAAGATGCCAAGACATAGATATATATCAATATAATGAAATCTCTCATCTTATGAATAAATGAAAACATGAGACATGCTCCATGAGTATTACAGTCGTTACTTAAAAACATAATACCACAAGAAACAAATAGAGAATTTCTCGAAGACATGTATAGCTCTCACTTTTTGAAAAAAAATAAAAACAAAACTATCAATTTAATGATTAAATGAGATGAACATCGAGGATGATTACAATCATTATCCAAAGATACAATACCTCACAAGAAACAGACACAAACAATTTCTACAAGGCAAATATTTGAATCGTTTGATCAGAAGATGTCAAATCTATGGGTTAACCAAATGGAGTTTTTAAGAAGTTCCATCACAATATCTAGTCCAAGAGGCCATATTTTAAATGCTAGAAAAAGCAATTTATGGAATGTATCCTCTTTCATCCTTTGCTTTCCATATACTCAGGTGCAAATATTATATATTGGCAATTAACATAATTCCCTTTGAATGTCATTCTTCAATTATCCTGGTGTCAAACAGGATAAAAGTAACATGAGAAACCTAGCTACATAAAAAGACAACGAACTAAGATGTTAGCCTGATATTGCAACATCATTCAATGAGGTAACTTAACAATCATATCAATGTAATAGAATGTATCATTGTTGTCCAGAATAACAACTAAAAACACATGCTCTGTAATTACTAAATAACAGCTAGAAAAGTGGGATACACATGTATCCTAATCCCCAACATCGACACACAAATATAAAAAGGATTCTGTTATGAATTACTGTAATTTATGTCACCTACATTAGTCAGCAATATTCTAACTATCACTTAGAATACTAGTTTCATCTCATTCATGTGCACCTACACCATAAATGTAAATACAAATTACCTGTGAGCTCTGCACTTCTGCTTTGAATTTGGACAGGCTGGACTCTTGGAGCATTTCAGTCTTAAAAAAAAAAACAGTATCTTAGATTCCAAAGGAGTAGTAAACTTAACAAACGAGCCAAATAAAGAACAATATAAACATGGGCCTCACCCTTTGCATCTCTGCTTTTGATACTAATGATTCTGATACATTTTCCAGACTGTCATTCAAAACTTCAGTTATGGCAGCAGTTATCGCCTCAGCTTGCTTTGTGGGCAATCCTTGCCCCTCAAGTTTCCTAACCTAAAAAGCAGAAAACCATTATCAATCAACAAACCACTCATAACAGCTTAACATATTCAATCGTTCTTAAAATTGCAAATTTGCAACTAGTTAGAAAACAAAATAAGTGAACAAAAAGGCCATGAAAAGAGAGAAAAACGAAAATTGGTAAGAAGGTTAATCGTAAATTACAAGGGCTAATGTATCAACGAGGAACAACCGCTGTCCATTTGATTTCACCAATTGGGAAAATGATCTGAGACTTGAGTTGGAAGAGAACGACTTTGAGGCCCCAAAGCTCGAAAATTGTGTTATGGGCATGGCAATCCCCGACCTCGTTCCCAATTGTGCCAATCGCTTGCAAGCCGCGGCGGCGGCCATTACAATTTCCTCAAAAATAAGATATTGAAAGCGAAGAGGAATATTCGAGCCTAAATGTGCACTAATCCCAATTCGGATATAGAAACCTTGTTTTCAGCCACTATCCAAACAAAGAAGAAACAGAATCCCAGGACGGAAAATTAATCAACAAGAAAGAAGCCAAGAAAGCAGAAGAATTTTTTACAAAATTTGATTTTGATTCCTCACAAATCAATCCAGTTTCTGGAAACCAAACAAGATGAGAAGGAAAGCCATAGAGGCAGAAAAAGAGAGATTTTCATGGAGTTACCTGAATGTGAAAACGACAAGGAAATACAGATAAGGGAAGGAGTAATCGGTACTTTTGAATCGGTGGGAACTTAAAAAGGAAATGAATTCGCGGTTGCTTTCAAGTACATGGCTCTACGATGGCAGACCTATTTTGAATCGAAACGATGGTGTACTATTTCTCACGGCAATTTTTCCTAGGTTTCTTCACGTGCAATTTCCATCCATTCCCTTCAAGTAAACTACTTAAAGTTCAATAAGTTGATCAAATAAATTATTTTCTATAGATATGTAAATAAGTTGATCAAATAAGTTGCTTCTAAGTATGAAGGAATGAAATAGATATCTTTATCTTTATCTTTATCTTTATCTTTATCTTTATAGTATACAAATGGGAAGCTCATATGCTGACGTGGCGCTCATACGTTGAGTCTGGGAGTTTATTTGCTTAGGTGTCGTCATTAGAAATTTTTAGAATTATATTTATTAATTATAAATTATTATTTGCTTAGGTTGTTATTTTCAAATTTTAAGTTTGGGTTGTTTTACTTAGGTTGTTATTTTTTAAATTTCAAATTATTTTATTTAAGTTGTTATTTTTTAAATTTTAGATTATTGTACTTAGATTATTATTTTTTAAATTTTAAATTATTTTACTTAGGTTGTTATTTTTTAAAAATTTGTTAATTCTTTTTACTATTATTTTTTAAAATTTGCAGCTACATACGTTCTTTTAAAAAAAGTTAGAGTTTTAAAAAAATTTACGTTAATTATATTTCGGCTGTTACATACTAATATTACTATAACGATTTACGTTAGTTTAGATTTTTTAAATTATTATTTGTTTAGGTTGTTATTTTTAAATTTTAAGTTTGGGTTGTTTTACTTAGGTGGTTATTTTTTAAATTTTAAATTGTTTTATTTGTTTGGGTTGTTTTACTTAGGTTGTTGTTTTTTAAATTTTAAATTAAAGTCAACCAAATTTAAAAAAATTTAGTTATGATGCAACTATAAAAGGATAAATTATGAGAGATGTAAAGCACCACAATTTAAAGTACATCAATCCTACAATCGACAATTTGTGTGTACGTATACGAGTATTACGGTTATGGACACTACCAAGTTACAAAAATTCTCCATTGCCATACTCAATTGAGATGGTTTGGCTCGATGAAGACGTGAGTTTTTTACTAATATTTTTCTATTTTATTTTAAATTTATATTATTTATTTGTTTATTTAGGTTATAAATTTTTATTATTATCTTTTAGATTGTCTCTCCACAGTAGAAGTACTTTCATCTTTTTCTCTCTTTTTAAGTATTTTTTTCTAAATTTACGTAATTTATAAGGTTATTAATTTTTAGATTGTATTTAATTTTATTTATTTTTATAAATAAATAATAGGATTGATACTATTTATGACGAAACTAATAAAAATTATTTTTAAATTAACAAATTCCTATATTCTTAATGAACAATAAACATTTAATTAAAAAAGTTTATTTAAAAATTTTAAATTTGCACTAGCTAATTAGGAAATTCTATTTAAAAATTTGAAATTTAAAATTCTAATACTAATTCCTAATTAAGTGGCTTCTTAACCGTTTTGATTTTTAAATTTAAATTTTTTTATTTGTCACATTTATAAATTTTTTCTATTTACTTCGTTTACATTGTTATTTTTTAGATTATCTCGGCACAACAATAGATGTACTTTCATCTTTTTCTCTCTTTTTACTTATAAGTTATTCATTCTCAATCTCTTTATTTAAGGAAATGAAAAAAAGATTTTAACTATAACTTGAATTTATTGATCATGAGATTAAACTTATATTTATTTGAAAAAAAGATACTTTTATAAAAAATATATATATTATTTTTCGTAAAATATGTTTACGTAACTAAATAAATGAGAATAAAAAAGAAATTAAAGCAGCCATTGAAAATAAAATCTGTGCGATTTTACATAGACATAAGAAGACACTAATTTCATATTCTATATGGTAAGTTAGACATGAGAAAAAATTGTAAAAAAATTAGTGTCTCAGTATTTTAAAGAGACACAAAATACATATTTTTAATGGTGTTTGTGTATGACCATGTCTTTCATTATTTTTGTGTCAGTAAACAAACACCATACATGTACTCTGTGTACTCCCGTGTCTATGTTTTGATGGACATGTATACCAAAAATAAACGCTATCATATGTGTACTCCTGTGTACTTTATTTTTTTAATAATATAAAAAAATTAATAATAAAAATGTATTATGTATAATGTATATATATTTTTAATTGGTTAAAAAAATTATTTATTTAGTATTTTCAAGTATATATTGAAAGATGCAAGAAGTCCAAAGACAAGCAAGATTAACCAGAGAAAATTGATATTAAAAGACAAAGAAAATATAAAACGGAGCACAATTTAAGGTAGATTTTATACAAAAAAATAACTAACATGTCATGAGTATTTTGGCCGAATGAAAGCCCATAAAATACAATATTCTCTATATATTATTTAGCTATTGACAAGTATTTGTCTGCATGTGAGACTGTGTGGAGAACCTTAGCGTATGATATTCATCAAAGGTGGCCTTCAATGATGAGATTAACCTTTCATTTGCCTGGAGAGCAAAATATTATCTTTAAAGATGATGACGATCTTGAAGAAATCGTGGAAGAAGAGGAAGAAAAATGTACGATATTCTTAGCATGGATGGAGGCCAATAAAAAACTTGAAGCAGGTCAAACTTTGACGTATGGTGAGTTTCCAAATCAATTTGTTTATGATAGAGTATCAAGGGAATGGCATCCATGCAAAAGAGGGTATTCTATCGGGAGGTTAAATTATGTTCCACCGGGTACATGTGATATTTATTATATGAGAATTTTGTTAGCTGTTCAGAGAGGTTGCACAACATATGAGTATATTAGGACAGTTAATGGAATTATATATTCTAACTTCCAAGATGCTTGCTATTCCATGGGACTACTGTGCGATGATAGGGAATTCATTGTAGCTATTAATGAGGTAGCTGAACTCGCATCTGGTCATCAATTGAGAAAACTATTTGCGATACTACTGATATCTAATAGCAATAGCAATCCAGAGCGTGTTTGGAATGCAACTTGGACATTATTAGCTAATGGAATACTATATGAGAGGAGAAAAGCTTTGAAAAACCAAAGTATTTTACTATGTCTTTTTTTTATATCAAGATTGTATTCTCTTATTATCTTTATTTTTATTAATAATATTAATAGTTTTATTTTGGAATTACTTATTAAATATTTCATAAAATCACCATGTGCTTTTACTAGGACTAAACATGACTCATGACGAATTGAAAAATCTCTGCTTTATTGAGATTGATGAGAAGATACTCAACAGCAATGCGAGATCTTTAAAAGACTATCAATTAATGCCATATCCTGAGATGTCTGATGTTCGCCTTTTTCAAAATAAGCTAATAGAGAAGGATTTAGCATATGACACAAATGAGTTGACTCATACAAACTTATATACGAAACAAAAGATGACTCATGAGAAAAGGTTAGTATTTGATGAGATACTCAACGCTGTTATTACATACTCTGGTGATTTTTACTTCTTTATGGGCATGGTGGGTGTGGTAAGATATTTATTTGGAATGGACTTTCTTCTACTATTCGGTCTAGAAGAAAGATTATTTTAAATGTCGCATCCAGTGGAATTGCTTCTTTACTCCTACTTGGTGGCAGAACGACTCATTCTAGATTTTCAATACCCATTACAATTACTGATGAATCTACTTGCAACATCAAGCATGACAATTTGAAGGCTGAGCTGCTCATCCAAAGTAGCTTAATAATTTGGGATGAAGCTCCAATGCTCAATAAAATGTGCTTTGAAGCACTTGATCGGACGCTCAGGGATCTTATGTCAGTTACCGATCAACATAAGACACATAAACCATTTGGTGGTAAGGTTGTTGTTCTAGGAGGTGATTTCAGACAGATACTTCCGGTGATTCCGAAAGGAAGTAGACACGATATATTGGCATCCGTTATTAACTCATCCCATCTCTGGTCATTTTGTAAGGTTCTGAAACTGCATACAAATATGAGGCTTCTAATGTTTTCTTCGGATCAAGATGAAGGTGAAATGAAGAGATTTGCTAATTGGATACTTGATGTTGGAAATGGAAATATTGTCTCTATTGTTGGTGATGAATCAGAAGTTGAAATTCCAAATGATCTATTGATTACAACTACTGATGACCATTTGGTAGACTTTGCATATCCAAATTGTTGTAAAACATGTCAGATTACAGGTATTTTTAGAGTAGGGCAATTCTTGCACCCACGCTTGAGAGTGTCGAGAAGGTAAACGATTTTGTCTTGACAATCTTTCCAGGGATAGAAAAGAAGTATTTGAGCTCTAACACAATATGTCAAGCTGATGAGAATGAAGATGTACAACAAGAGTGGTTCACACCAGAGTTCCTAAATGATATAATGTTCGAGACTACCCAATCACAAGTTGACTTTGAAGACAGGAGTCGCTGTAATGCTACTCTGAAACATAGACCAAACTTCGGGTTTATGCAACGGGACAAGATTAATAGTTAACGAACTTGGCAGCAACGTAATTGGAGGGACGATAGTGACCGGTAGAAATATTGGAGATAAAGTGTACATTCCAATAATGAACTTGATCCCTTCAGATTCAGGATTGCCATTTAAGTTCCAAC
>NC_029776.3:11136466-11149151 GCF_000817695.3 Arachis duranensis
GTTTGGGTTATTTTATAAAAGTTGTTATTTTTTAAATTTTAAATTATTTTATTTAAGTTGTTATTTTTTAAATTTTATTTAAATTTTATTTAGATTGTTCTTTTTTATATTTTAACACTATTTTTTAAAAATCTGTTAATTCTTTTTAGCATAATTTTTTAAAATTTTGTTGATTTTTTTTAAATTGCAGTTACATAAATTCTTTTAAAGAAATTTAGAGCTTTAAAAAAATTTACGTTAATTATTCTTCGGTTGTTACATACTAATATTACAATAAATAAATATTTACGTTAGTTTAGAATTTTTAAATTATTATTTATTTAAGTTATTATTTTTAAATTTTAAATTTGGGTTGTTTTATTTAGTTTGTTATTTTTTAAATTTAAATTAAAGTCAACCAAATTTTAAAAAGCTTAGTTATGATGCAACTATAAAAGGATAAGTTATGAGAGATGTAAAGCACCACAATTTAAAGTACATCAATCCCTTTCTTTACATATATCCAAAATCTCCCTACTTATTCCAATGGCTGATATTCACAAAATTGCTGACATCAATCCTACAATCGACAATTTGTGTGTACGTATACGAGTGATATGGTTATGGACACTATCAAGTTACGAAAATTCTCCATTGCCATACTCAATTGAGATGGTTTGACTCGATGAAGACGCGAGTTTTCTACTAATATCCTTTTTATCCATGACTCCAACGTTATTTATTTATTTAAATAAATTAAAGTCTATGTACATTAGATTAGATATTAAATAAGTCTATATTTAACTTTTTCTTATGTTATTTTCTTTTTTAAGCAAGTATCAAATAAAGCTTTGTGTCATTGATGATTCGACTGTGCATATTATGTAGTCTTTGACAAGGAGGTAAAACAAGTTTTGGAAGAGAGCTGTGTAGAGATACTTGATCCACTCCTATTGGTAAGATCTAACCAATATTTATTTCTAAAAGCATTAGTGAAGATATTTGTATTGGTACTTTTTATATTATTTATTATTAATATATTATGTAATATCCTGCAGAAAGGAAATCTATCAAATACACCTACACTTTTACTCAACCTAATTGATAAGATTTTTCTCTTCATCGTTGAAGTTCAAATATCTGATATTTCATATTTTTCACATTCTTATAAAGTTAAGAAGATGACTAATAATGTGGATCTCATAAATAAATTCAAAGAGGCTCACCCTATTCAAATGGTGAGTATATATAAGTGTACTTCTATTAAAAATTAATTTATTTTTTGTTTTCTTGGTCATTAGTAGTATCTAATTTATAAATAATAATTAATTATAATTTTAGGATGTTGACTACACCGGTGGTTTGTTTCCAATTTCAAAGACATCCACAATCATTGAAGGGGAGAAAGTAAAAGGTACTAAGGTATTTGTTCAAAAAATATTTTTTTTTGTTCTCTCAAAATTAGATCTTAATTTTATTCAAAACATATTAGTGAGATAAAATCAAAGGTTAGAAAGAAGTTTTTAATTTAACATGATTTTTTGTACAGAATTTGTTGCTTGAATTCTCCAATGAAGTTACGGCCAATGATGAATCTGAATTATTGGAAAGTGCTATTACACCAACTAAGTGACTATCCTCGGAGTCGGAAGATTCGAATGTGGAAGGAGATACCTCAACTTGCAAGAAGATCAAGATTGAGAAAGAAACTTGAGAATTTGGATGCACATGTTTTGGAATCTCTTTTAGAGTCTATCTAATAGAATAATGCCAAGCATATGTTTGTTTTGGTGGAAACATTGTCTTTTCTTGAGTTGTTATTTTTCTTTTGGTTCTTTTCGATTTTTATGTTTGGAATTTAGAATTTTTTTAAAATATAAATTGAAGTTATTTGGTTATTACTTGTGGTTTTATTTTTAATTTGATTCTCACCGTTGATATTCTGATAATTTTTAATTTAATATTTAATGTCATAAAGTTTTAAATTTTTTCTCTGAATTATTATTGATACAATTAAGTTAGTTATTAATTTTAATGTGTACTTATTTAAAAAAAATCTAATTATAATTTTTAATTAAAGTATTATGTTTATAATTTTAATTTAAATTTAAATATAGTTTTTTTTTTAATTTTTACGTAAGTAATTGGGTTTGAAAATATTTTTTAAAAATTTATATAATTTATAAGTTACTATGCTAATTACAAAGGATTATAATAAAATAAATAGAATTATCAGTCTTATTAAGATGTGAAATTATTTATACTATTTAAAAAAATGTAATACTGTTTAAATTTTAGAAAAAGTATAATAAAGTTAATACTGTTTATGATGAAACTAAAAAAATTATTTTTAAATTAACAAATTTCTATATTACTAATGGACAACGGACGTTTGATTAAAAAATTTAAAATTTATACTAGCTAATTAGAAAATTCTATTTTAAAAATTTTAAATTTGAATTTCTAATACTAATTTCTAATTAAGTAAGTTTTTAACCATTTCAATTTTTAAATTTAAATTTTTTTACTTGCCACATTTATAAATTTTTAATATTATCTTTTTAGATTGTCTCTCCATAGTAGAAATACTTTCATCTTTTTCTCTCTTTTTAAGTATTTTTTCTAAATTTACGTAATTTATAAGGTTATTAATTTTTAGATTGTATTTAATTTTATTTATTTTTATCGATAAATAATAGGATTGATACTATTTATGACGAAACTAATAAAAATTATTTTTAAATTAACAAATTCTTTTTTAATAATATAAAAAATTTGATAATAAAAATGTATTATGTATAATGTATATATATTTTTAATTATTAAAAAAGTTTATTTATTTGATATTTTTAGGTATATATTGAAAGATGCAAGAAGTCTAAAGAGAAGTAAGATTATATTGAAAAGAAAATTGATATTAAAAGATAGAGAAAATACAAAGCAAAGCACAATTTAAGGTATATTTCATATAAAAAAATAAATTAATTATTTTATCATTTTTATTTTTAGGTTAGAATAATATATTTTTTTATTTGGTATTTTTAAGTATGTCAGTTCTATATATTTAGTTTTTATTGGGTATACAAAATAACTATGAGTATTTTGGCCGAATGAAAATCCATAAAATACAATATTTTCTATATATTATTTAGCTATTGACAAGTAATAAATTATTAATTTACATTATCTTCGTAATATGTTACTAAATTTGTTTATGAAAAAATTACAGAAAATTCAAGTGATAGTTCCAATGGTGTGCATTTTCAATCGGTGTTGTCGAACATTACAGATAGCATTAATACAAATTTATTTTTAGATGATTTTTTTGGAATTTGCTTATGGGAATGTACATGCATTTTATGTATTTTGATTTTCCTATTATTTATTCAATTATAAACTTTAACAGAAAATATGTTCAAAACTAATATCTCGAGTTATCTTATTAGGTAATAACCCAACACCATATTGATCAAGGTATCCAACTACTCATCTACACTGTGTAGATAAAAAAAATGATGTTCCAATATCAGTGATACTAGTAATTCGAGTATCACACATGAAGCATATGATAGTCCATGTCATCAGACAAGTCAACAACATCTTCAACAAACATAAAATAATATCTACCAGTTACTATGTTAATATGTTTTTATTACTTAAAGACCAAACACTTAACTTTTTAATTGGTCTATTACAAACAATCATTGGTATATGCTAAATAATTATTATAGATTCATTAGAATACACAAATCGAATTAGATTGCAAAGGGATGTAAGACTGAATAGGAAGACTATGCTACTTCAAAAGAGACATGGTAAGATAAGCATGATAGATTGTAATTATCACAAAGCTAAAATTTTACTTCTTTTATCTTTAATACTACCTTCATAATATATATTCATAATTCAGCTGATTTAAACATTTAACATATATTTATTTTTCTTTTTTTATAAAATAAAGTACTTGATGTATTATCTCTAATGATTATAGGAGCAAGTGCATTTAATTCAAATTTAGATACTAAATAATTAGAAGAAGTGTGCATAGCTGAAAAAAAAAAAAGACACCTGATACAAAGAGAAATATTTTTGAAGGAATTGACTACAAATCTTTCAAAAAATTTTCAAGAAGTTGAGGATATTACTGAAAATACGAATATTTTAGATGATTCTGTGCAAATTTAATACCCAGCCATATTCGATGTTGCTGAGAATACAGGTAATTTAAGAAGTAGCAATATCAGCACTTTATTATTTACTATTGTTATGCTTTTTATAAACAAAAAATTATCGTTTAGTGTTCAAGTTTTAAAATTCAAACTAAGATATGGTTATATATTATAATTTTTGTATTTGAACATTGATTTATTGTAAAACTTAAATCTTGAGGTTGGCACAATGAAATTGTATTATATAATCTCATCTTTTTAATCCATAAATTGCATTCTTCGGTAATCTTTTATAAATATTATTTTTATGCTTAACATGGTGAAAGAAATGTATATTTTTATATAAAGTATTTGTTGCAGATATAACTAAAACAATTTATTATCTTGGTGATTATTAGATGTGATAGATATTGGTGACCCAGAATTTTTTGTCGGCATTGCGACGCCATGATGTGGTATGAGGAGAGATCAGAGAAGTCCAAAATAGGATCCAATTTTGAGTTCTCAATATATTGTATGTGAGGGAAGGTACAACTGCCGTTTTGAAGCACTTGATCGGACGCTCAGGAATCTTATGTCAGTTACTGATCAACATAAGACACATCAAACATTTGGTGGTAAGATTGTTGTTCTAAGAGGTGATTTTAGACAGATACTTCCGGTGATTCCGAAAGGAAGTAGACACGATATATTAGCATCCGCTATTAACTCATCCCATCTGTGGTTATTTTGTAAGGTTCTGAAACTGCATACGAATATAAGGCTTCTAATGTCTTCTTCGAATCAAGATGATGGTGAAATGAAGATATTTGCTAATTGGATACTTGATGTTGGAAATGGAAATATTGGCTCTGTTGTTGGTGATGAATTAGAAGTTAAAATTCCAAATGATCTATTGATTACAACTACTGATGATCCTCTCTCTCATTTGGTAGACTTTGCATATCCAAATTTGTTGCAAAACATATTAGATTACAGGTATTTTCAGAATAAAGCAATTCTTGCACCCACACTTAAGAGTGTCGAGAAGGTAAATGATTTTATCTTAACAATCTTTCTAGGGATGGAAAAAGAGTATTTGAGCCTGACACAACATGTCAAGCTGATGAGAATGAAGATGTAAAACAAGAGTGGTTCACACCAGAGTTTCTAAATGACATCAAATGTTCGGGACTCCTCAATCACAAGTTGACTTTGAAGCCAGGAGTCGCTGTAATGCTACTGCGAAACATAGACCAGACTTCAGGTTTATGCAACGGGACAAGATTAATAGTTAACATACTTGACAGCAACGTAATTGGAGCAGCGGTAGTGACCGGTAGAAATATTGGAAATAAAGTGTACATTCCAAGAATGAACTTGATCCTTCAGATTCAGGATTGCCATTTAAGTTCCAACGGAGACAATTTTCATTAACAATATTCTTTGCAATGACCATTAACATGAGTCATGGTCAATCATTATCACATGTACGGCTTTATTTGCCAAAATCAGTGTTCACCCATGAACAACCTTATGTTGCTTTGTCAAGAGTTAAGAGACACAGTGGCCTCAGGGTTTTAATTCTAAATGAAGATGGCAATCCAAAGTCATCAACAACAAATGTCGTGTTCAAAGAGGTTTCTAATAATATTTAGGTAAGAATAATATTATTTTTATTTTAATAGCATGTTATGATTTACACTTTTGTACAAATCTTTACTATAGATATAACTAAGTTATCTATAACTCTTTTTTCAAATTTGAAATGAAATGTGTAACAAGGAGCCCAACATTCAATGATTTTCTAATGAAGTTAGTAAGATACTAGGTTGTCGATAATTTTTTATTAGCTTTTTGATATAAAATTTAGGGTAAAATTAACATGCTATTATTATAGTTATATATGTTCTTATTTTTTTTATCTTCCTCCTTATGGTTCAAGAATATTATAAACTTTAAACTCTTCTATTCATATTTTACTTTGAATAAAGATAAAATAACATATTTAACACATTTATTATATAACGATGATAGTGTTATACTAAATTTAAAAAATATATGATTATAAAATATTATTTTTAATTTAGCTTATCAAATTTAAATATAAACCCGTGCATCGCACGGGTTTAACACTAGTAGTAATACAAATGAAGAGCTCATTTGCTGACGTGGCGCTCATACGTTGAGTTTGGGAGTTTATTTGCTTACGTGTCGTCACTGGAAATTTTTAGATTTATATTTATAAATTATAAATTATTATTTGCTCAGGTTGTTATTTTCAAATTTTAAGTTTGGGTTGTTTTACTTAGGTTATTTTTTAAATTTTAAATTGTTTTATTTGTTTGAATTATTTTACTTAGGTTGTTATTTTTTAAATTTTAAATTATTTTATTTAAGTTGTTATTATTTAAATTTTATTTAGATTGTTCTTTTTTATATTTTAACACTATTTTTTAAAAATCTGTTAATTCTTTTTAGCATAATTTTTTAAAATTTTGTTGATTTTTTTTAAATTGTAGCTATATAAATTCTTTTAAAGAAATTTAGAGTTTTAAAAAAATTTACGTTAATTATTCTTCGGTTGTTACATACTAATATTACAATAAATAAATATTTACGTTAGTTTAGAATTTTTAAATTATTATTTATTTAAGTTATTATTTTTAAATTTTAAATTTGGGTTGTTTTATTTAGTTTGTTATTTTTTAAATTTTAAATTAAAGTCAACCAAATTTTAAAAAATTTAGTTATAATGCAACTATAAAAAGATAAGTTATGAGAGATATAAAGCACCACAATTTAAAGTACATCAATCCCTTTCTTTACATATATCCAAAATCTCCCTACTTATTCCAATGGCTGATATTCTCACAAAATTGCTGACATCAATTCTACAATCGACAATTTGTGTGTACGTATACGAGTGATATGGTTATGGACACTATCAAGTTACTGAAATTCTCTATTGCCATACTCAATTGAAATGGTTTGACTCGATGAAGACGCGAGTTTTCTACTAATATCCTTTTATCCATGACTCCAAGGTTATTTATTTATTTATTTAAATTAAAGTCTATGTACATTGGATTAGATATTAAATAAGTCTATATTTAACTTTTTCTTATGTTATTTTCTTTTTTAAGCAGGTATCGAATAAAGCTTGGTGTCATTGATGATTCTGACTGTGCATGTTATGTAGTCTTTGACAAGGAGGCAAAACAAGTTTTGGAAGAGAGTTGTGTAGAGATACTTGATCCACTCCTATTGGTAAGATCTAACCAATATTTATTTCTAAAAGCATTAGTGAAGATATTTTTATTGGTACTTTTTATATTATTTAACGTGGTTTTTTTTACAGAATTTGTTGCTTGAATTCTCCATTGAAGTTGTGGCCAATGATGAATCTGGATTATTGAAAAGTGCTATTACACCAACTAAGTGACTATCCTCGGAGTCGGAAGATTCGAATGTGGAAGGAGATACCTCAACTTGCAAGAAGATCAAGATTGAGAAAGAAACTTGAGAATTTGGATGCACATGTTTTGGAATCTCTTTTAGAGTCTATCTAATAGGATAATGCCAAGCATATATTTGTTTTGGTGGAAGCATTGTCTTTTCTTGAGTTGTTATTTTTCTTTTGGTTCTTTTCGATTTTTATGTTTGGAATTTAGAATTTTTTTAAATATAAATTGAAGTTATTTGGTTATTACTTGTGGTTTTATTTTTAATTTGATTCTCACCGTTGATATTCTGATAATTTTTAATTTAATATTTAATGTCATAAAGTTATAAATTTTTTCTTTGAATTATTGTTGATACAATTAAGTTAGTTATTAATTTTTAATGTGTACTTATTTAAAAAAAATCTAATTATAATTTTTAATTAAAGTATTATGTTTATAATTTTAAATTTAAATTCAAATATACTTTTTTTTTGAATTTTTACGTAAGCAATTGGGTTTGAGAATATTTTTTAAAAATTTATATAATTTATAAGTTACTATATTAATTACAAAGAATTATAATAAAATAAATAGAATTATCAATCTTATTAAGATGTGAAATTATTTATACTATTTAAAAAAAATGTAATACTGTTTAAATTTTAGAAAAAAGTATAATAAAGTTAATACTGTTTATGAATAGTCCATGAAGTAATTCGGGTATCACACATGAAGCATATAATAGTCCATGTCATCAGACAAGTCAACAACATCTTCAACAAATATTAAATAATATTTACCAGTTACTATGTTAATATATTTTTATTACTTAAAGACCAAACATTTAACTTTTTAATTGGTCTATTAAAAATAATCATTGGTATATGCTAAATAATTATTATAGATTCATTGGAGTACACAAATCGAATTAGATTGCAAAGGGATGTAAGACTGAATAGGAAGACTATGCTACTTCAAAAGAGACATGGTAAGACAAGAAAATTCTATTTAAAAATTTGAAATTTAAAACTCTAATACTAATTCTTAATTAATTGGCTTCTTAGCCGTTTTGATTTTTAAATTTAAATTTTTTTATTTGTCACATTTATAATTTTTTTTCTATTTATTTCGTTTACATTGTTATTTTTTAGATTATAACAATAGATGTACTTTTATCTTTTTCTCTCTTTTTACTTATAAGTTGTTCATTTTCAATCTCTTTAACTATAAGTTGAATTTATTGATCGTGAGATTAAACTTATATTTATTTGAAAAAAGATACTTTTGTAAAAAAATATATATTATTTTCTGTAAAATATGTTTATGTAACTAAATAAATAAGAATAAAAAAGAAATTAAAGCAGTCATTGAAAATAAAATCTGTGCGATTTTACATAAACATAAGAAGACACGAATTTCATATTCTATTTGGTAAGTTAGACATGAGAAAAAATTGTAAAAAAATTAGTGTCTCAAGTTAAAAATTAGTATTTCAGCATTTTAGAGAGACACAAAATACATGTTTTTAATGGGTGTTTGTGTAGTTTTTAATGGGTATTTGTGTATGACTATGTCTTTCATTATTTTTGTCTCAGTAAACAAACACCATATATGTACTCCTGGGTAATCCTGTATCTATGTTTTGATGGACATATATACCAAAATCAAACGCTGTCATATGTGTACTATTTTATTTTTTTTAATAATATAAAAAATTTGATAATAAAAATGTATTATGTATAATGTATATATATTTTTAATTAGTTAAAAAATTTATTTATTTGATATTTTTAGGTATATATTGAAAGATGCAAGAAGTCTAAAGAGAAGTAAGATTATATTGAAAAGAAAATTGATATTAAAAGACAAAGAAAATACAAAGCAAAGCACAATTCAAGGTAGATTCCATATAAAAAATAAATTAATTATTTTATCATTTTTGTTTTTAGGTTTAAATAATATATTTTTTATTTGGTATTTTTAAGTATGTCAGTTCTATATATTTAGTTTTTATTGGGTATACAAAATAACTAACATGTCATGAGTATTTTGGCCGAATGAAAGCCCATAAAATACAATATTTTCTATATATTATTTAGCTATTGACAAGTAATAAATTATTAATTTACATTCTCTTCGTAATATGTTACTAAATTTGTTTATGAAAAAATTACAGGAAATTCGAGTGATAGTTTCAATGGTGTGCATTTTCAATCGGTGTTGTCGAACATTACAAATAGCATTAATACAGATTTATTTTTGGATGATTTTTTTTAAATTTGCTTATGGAAATGTACATGCACTTTATGTATTTTGATTTTCCTACTATTTATTCAATTATAAACTTTAACAGAAAATATATTCAAAACTAATATCTCGAGTTATCTTATTGGTAATAACCCAACACCACATTGATCAAGGTCTCCAATTACTAATCTACACTCTGTAGATAAAAAAAATAATGTTCCAATATTAGTGATATTAGTAATTCGGATATCACACATGAAGCATATGATAGTTCATGTCATCAGACAAGTCAACAACATCTTCAACAAACATCAAATAATATCTACCAGTTACTATGTTAATATGTTTTTATTATTTAAAGACCAAACATTTAACTTTTTAATTGGTCTATTAAAAACAATCATTGGTATATGCTAAATAATTATTATAGATTCATTGGAGTACACAAATCGAATTAGATTGCAAAGGGATGTAAGACTGAATAGGGAGACTATGCTACTTCAAAAGAGAGATGGTAAGATAAGCATGATAAATTGTAATTATCACAAAGCTAAAATTTTACTTCTTTTATCTTTAATACTACCTTCATAATATATATTCATAATTCAGCTGATTCAAACATTTAACATATATTCATTTTTATTTTTTTATAATATAAAGTACTTGATGTATTATCTCTAATGATTACAGGAGCAAGTACATTTAATTAAAATTTAGATACTAAAGAATTAGAAGAAGTGTGCATAGCTGAAAAAAAAGACACCTAATACAAAGAGAAACATTTTTGAAGGAATTGACTACAAATCTTTCAAACATTTTTCAAGAAGTTGAGGATATTATTGAAAATACGACTATTTTAGATGATTCTGTGTAAATTTAATACCCAGCCATATTCGATGTTACTGAGAATACAGGTAATTTAAAAAGTAGCAATATCAGCACTTTATTATTTACTATTGTTATGCTTTTTATAAACAAAAAATTATCGTTTAGTGTTCAAGTTTTAAAATTCAAACTAAGATATGGTTATATATTATAATTTTTGTATTTGAACATTAATTTATTGTAAAACTTAAATCTTGAGGTTGGCACAATGAAATTGTATTATATGATCTCATCTTTTTAATCCATAAATTGCATTCTTCGGTAATCTTTTATAAATATTATTTTTATACTTAACATGGTGAAAGAAAGGTATATTTTTATATTAAGTATTTGTTGCTGATATAAGTAAAACAATTTATTATCTTGGTGATTATTAGATGTGATAGATATTGGTGACCCATAATTTTTTGTCGGCATTGCGATGCCATGATGTGGTATGAGGAGAGATCAGAGAAGTCCAAAACAGGATTCAATTTTGAGTTCTCAATATGTTGTATGCGAGGGAAGGTACAGCTGCCGTTTTGAAGCATTTGATCGGACGCTCAGGAATCTTATGTCAGTTACCGATCAACATAAGACACATCAACCATTTGGTGGTAAGATTGTTGTTCTAGGAGGTGATTTCAGACAGATACTTCCGATGATTCCGAAAGGAAGTAGACACGATATATTAGCATCCGCTATTAACTCATCCCATCTGTGATCATTTTGTAAGGTTCTGAAACTGCATACGAATATGAGGCTTCTAATGTCTTCTTCGGATCAAGATGAAGGTGAAATGAAGATATTTGCTAATTGGATACTTGATGTTGGAAATGGAAATATTGGCTCTGTTGTTGGTGATGAATTAGAAGTTAAAATTTCAGATGATCTATTGATTACAACTACTGATGATCCTCTCTCTCATTTGGTAGACTTTGCATATCCAAATTTGTTGCAAAACATATCAGATTACAGGTATTTTCAGAGTAGAGCAATTCTTGCACCCACACTTAAGAGTGTCGAGAAGGTAAACAATTTTGTCTTGACAATCTTTCCATGGATGGAAAAGGAGTATTTGAGCTCTGACACAACATGTCAAGCTGATGAGAATGAAGATGTAAAACAAGAGTGGTTCACACCAGAGTTTCTAAATGACATCAAATGTTTGGGACTACTCAATCACAAGTTGACTTTGAAGCCAGGAGTCGCTGTAATGCTACTGCAAAACATAGACCAGACTTCAGGTTTATGCAACGGGATAAGATTAATAGTTAACAAACTTGGCAGCAACGTAATTGGAGCGACGGTAGTGACCGGTAGAAATATTGGAGATAAAGTGTACATTCCAAGAATGAACTTGATCCCTTCAGATTCAGGATTGCCATTTAAGTTCCAACGGAGACAATTTTCATTAACAGTATGCTTTGCAATGACCATTAACATGAGTCAGGGTCAATCATTATCACATGTACGGCTTTATTTGCCAAAATCAGTGTTAACCCATGGACAACTTTATGTTGCTTTGTCAGGAGTTAAGAGTCGCAGTGGCCTCAGGGTTTTAATTCTAAACGAAGACGGCAATTCAAAGTCATCAATAACAAATATCGTGTTCAAAAAGATTTTTAATAATATTTAGGTAAGAATAATATTATTTTCATTTTAATAGCATGTTATGATTTTACACTTTTGTACAAATCTTTACTATAGATATAACTAATTTATCTATAACTCTTTTTTCAAATTTGAAATGAAATGTGTAACAAGGAGCACAACATAATAAATAGAGAAAACTATCCATTCTATCCAATAAAGTTTAAAATGCTTACAAATTTGTTATGAATAAATTTAATTTTAATATATAGGTATGTTTATAATAAGCACAATAATTATATGTTTATTGGATATGCCACATTATATAAACTATTAGATTTTATTAGATAAAAATTAAAAACTAATATAAAAAAAGAGTAATATAAAAAAAGAGCATTAATAGATTCT
>NC_029776.3:11149568-11192000 GCF_000817695.3 Arachis duranensis
GACTTAAATTAATCAAACTTACATAATTAAATACTAATAAGTTAGGGAAACTTAAGTGGGGTGCACCTTGAGACCGCACCATAAGTTGCTACTACACATGCTTCCATCGTCTTCCTCTCTTTGCTCTTTTCTGGATGCGGTGAACACAGATCGGATCAGATCAGATTTAGTATCCACATTTTTTAAATTTGGATTTGATCTTATTCGATCTGTACATTTGCGGATCGGATCGGATCAGATATCGAATATATCCGCAAGATACAAAAATATTTTTAAAAGTATATTTTTCTTAAAAAAATATCAATAAAATTTATTTTTTCTATTCTTTTAAATATGTTTACTCTTAAAATAATATTAAATATATTTTTTTAAATAATAAATTAAAATAATACAACATATATGATAATTATTAGTTGAAATAAAATATAAAAAAAATATTTTTTTATTTTTTATTTTTGCGGATACGCGGATATGCAGATTGGATATGCGAATACCTACACAATTCCGCAATCCGATCCTATTAATATGCAAATCGGATCGGATCAGATTCGACAGTCTTGTGAATCGGATCCATATTCGTAATTTTTGAATCAGATTTGGATAAATACCACGGATATGCGAATCGATCTATGAACACCAATGGATGGTGCTAATGAGTTAGAGAGTCCCTGGGATATGTTCAACACTTCAATTTTAACTTGGGTTTTAGATTTGGACTCAAATTATGTCTTTTTTTTATAAAAAAAACAACAATTTTTTTTATTGGGTGAACCGAAAAAAAAAACTAAATTTGATAAACTATTTTATTTGAAAAAAATTCATTTATTTTTTATTTTATCTTGATTTAGGTTGCATTTGGATAGAATTTTTTACAATACTTTTATCTGGCTTATCTTTTTTTAATATTTTTAATTGCATAAGTTTGATTAGTTTAAGTTTTACTAATATAAATAAATATATAATGTAAAGGCATGTATTTAGAATTATATTGTTTATTCTATTTTTTTAAAATAATTTAAAAATAAAAAAATTAATATTTTCATGTATTATATATAATATAAAATTTTACAACAAAGATGTTATCTATATAATAAAATTAACATATATATTAATTTTATTAATGTAAATTCTTAATATTATATAAATTTCTGGCATAATAATTAATCTTAATGAATAAAAAATACTCATTTTTTGTATTTATATGTTTTATACTTAATTGTTTAAGAATGAAAGATTTTATTATCATTTAAAGTATTGTGTATCAAAGTATTGTCATTTAAAATATTTATTATGTATTAAGATATTCTATATTTATTAGAATCCATTAATACTCTTCTTTCATATTAACCTTTGATTTTCATCTAATAATCTATATAATGTAACATATTCAATAAGCGCATAATTGTTGTGCTTAATTTAGACATACCTTTAATATATTGTCTAATTTTATACGTCACAACAATAAAATTTATTACTTTTCATATTGATACTAAAAATATATCAAAATTAAGTTCTTATAAATAAATAAAATTAATTTTATATCCATTAAAAATGTTTAAATTTAAATATATCTAAATTAAACCACTTATCCAATTCAATCTAAATCAAAAATCCATTAAAACTACGCTAAATCAGATTTTAATTGATTCTATTTTTAACAAAATGGTTAGATTAAATTTTAGATCTATTTCTTAAAACCGCTCCCGTAGCCGTGGCAGGCATCGGACAAGTTGTTAGATAAATAGTATTCAACTATTATGACCTTCATCAATTTAAATATTTGATCCCCAAATAAATTAATGAAAAGTTAGTCACTAAAATATATTTTACTATTTCTACAGGCTACTCTTTTAATTTTTAAAGACTAGATTGCATTAAAATATCTTCTCATTCCTCTTGTATCCTTCTTTATATGTATTTAGTAGTTTCCACACCCCCATATTATGTACTTGCTCCACTGTCAAACAAGGAATAAAAGAGAGGGTGGAGGGGTGATCAGAAATGACAAAGAATGCTATTATATACAGGATAGTAGGAATCTAATTCAAGTTGGTCTAAGATCTTTTGTGTGGCCCAAAGATAAGAAGAATGACCGTAAATAAGATCTGTCACATCAACCTGCCAAATCCAAATAAAAACTATTTTAGCAGAAACATCCAAATCCAATCAAAAAGGCTTAGTTTGGTAAAGCTTTTGCTTTTTAAAAGTAGCTTATGAAAGCTGTCTTTTAAAAGACAGCTTTTTAAAAGCTGTAACACTTACGTTTGGTAAAATCAAATTAAAAATGGCTTTTAATAAGTACAAGCACCATAATTGTATTTGGTAAAACAGCTTTTAAAAGTTGAAAAAATTATAATAAACATGTTTATAACAAAAAAATAATTTTTTTTTTCAAATTCTTTAAAATTTTATATAATATTTTAAAATAAAATAATGTTAAAATAAAAAATTCATAATAAACATAAATATAATAAATAAACTTTTATTTTTTAACTTTAAAATTTTATATAAGTATCATAAAAATTTATGATTGGTTTTCATCAACCTCTTCCCGTTTCAAAGAACAGAAAAAAACAAACAAACATAATAGATCTACTGAAAAAATACAAAATTAACGCAAAAAAATAATATAAATAGATAGAAGTTCATACCTAATATGTGATAGAGATGTATTTGTGTTGAAATTTGTGAAGATTAGGTTGAAAAATAAAAAATATATGAAGATTGTGTTAGATTTTATGAAGGTTAGGAAGAGAAGTTAGAAATATATGAAGATTTTAATGGCAATATAATAGCGGAAAATATGTGCGGGAAAATGAAAAAAATTTGATAAGCATAAGCCAGCTTTGAAAAGCTCCCTCCTAGGTGCTTTCAAAAGCACCACTAACTTTTAAAAGCCGCAAGCACAAGCACTTGAGCTTTTTAATTTACCGAACGCAAAATGACGTGCTTGTGCTTTTTAAAAGCACAAGCACCTCCTGAAAAAGCTTTACCAAACCCAGCCTAAGAGAGCAGCTGCCACTAATTGAATAAGAATTAAGATATCAACTTGCAAGCATAGGCATTAGGCAGGAAGGTAAAATAAAAATCTCACATTTTGGATACCAGGAATATCAACTGGTTGGATTCCAGCTAATCCTTGAGAAAGCAGACTGCATAAAATCAAAAAGTAGATTACTCTCAACCTCTCTCTCCATTAAAAACAAGCAACCATGTACTAATATTCTAATCATGCACTAAAATTAGCAAAAGAAAAACAAATAAATTAGACAAGGCTATTACACTGAAAATGAAAATAAGCAATTCTGATCATAGTGCATTCCTTAATCTGAAGTGAGTTTAGAAAGCATTATTTGGTCAATATGTTAATTTGATATACCTGGCACGGAAAGCAACTCCAAGCATCCAGTCATTCCTTGAATAAGCATTTACAAATCTTCCTGATACCATCTACAGAATACCATGATCTCAGAAGAAAACTATATTTACATCATAAAGTTTTGGATACGATTCAAATATATACTATTTCTACAAAAATTCACCTCTCTAGCTGCTTCCCAGTTCTCATCCTTGATTGGAATGGGTGCTCCAAGAAGAACAACTCTTTCTACTAGTTCAGCTGGCAATCAAAAGGAGAAGCACCTTTAAATCATTGAGCATGGTACCCACACAACGAAATCGTATGTAAATACTAAGGATACTGATAAGTAGTTGATATGGTTAACAGACATGTAAGGGAAAATAACATCAGACAAGGAAAAGAAGAGTGGAAATATCTACCACTGTGTTCTGTTTCAGCCAAGCACTCTAGACATTTGTAAATAACTCTGGCCCCAAGTGAGTAACCTACAAGTGTCACAGGCCTAAAACTCACAGATCAACAATATTATACATTCAACAGTTTTCTCGGAGCTGAATTAAGACAAAACTTTGAATTAAGCTAATACCTATTTCCCTGCAATCCTCCCAACAACACTTCAGCAAGCAACTTTCCAGCCTTGTCTGATCTGAAAATTATGAAATATATTAGAAATCTTTGTGCCCAAAATAACTATGGTAAGAATCCTCAAAGTTAAACCAATTCAAATTAGTCTAAGGTGAAGTTTATTATATATTATCACAGCTCAATAACATTCAATGACATCACTGTGTAGTGTCCAGTAAAAGTTCAATTCTACTTGCAATCAAGAACTAAAATTTAACCTGTCAATAGCGATTGTCCACGTGCTGTCTATGAAATCAGTTGCTGCAAGTAAGGTAGCTGGCCAAGCCAATGCAGTTAAAAGTGCACTCATAACAGTCATCATTGCACCTTGCTTCATCAGCTCCATCGCAATTCCTAATGCAAATAAGAGTAGTATTGAGATCATCCATAACTATACCTGAATATGATACGAACTAAAATTGTACTAGAAGCCTGAACTCAAACCAATTACTTGAAGTAAGCCAATCCTGAATCGCAGTGCTCACGGCAATTAGATTCTTGGACTCCCACTGCAGTGCATACCTAGCTTTTCACAAGGGCATATGAATTGTGACTTGTTATGGTAGGATAATCAGTCATTAGTGTATTCTTAACACTACCATTTTTAAAATAAGAAGAAGCTGAAGCAACACAAGGTAGATATTGTATAATAAGATAATTTTCCATCAACACCTATCAACATAAAGCACTTTTCAAGCTGAAACTACCTTCCATGGCCAATGAAAATTGTATTCAAGGAAAATATTAAATTACATCAACTTTTTTACCTAAATAATTATAAAAACAACGGCATTAGGAGACATTAAAATGGCAAAGGTATGTACCTCTCCAGGTTGTCATTTAATCCATCCCATGGCCTTATAAAATCCTCCTCCTCAAAGACAAATCCAGAGATCAGGATCTCAACCCCTAGCCTCTGCATGGAGAAGTTGAACAAGAATCTATTATGAAATGATAAACAAAACTAAGAAGTTGAAATTGGAAAGGAAAAAAAAAGGGGGAAGAAAGAGCAGTCAAAGTTGATGCAAGCATGGTCTTGCATAAACACCTACAAAAATCTTTAGTTTAGGAAAAAACATCATTAGAAAGTAGGAAACTGAAATCAATAAAAACTTACACCTTGGTTATGGGTTTCTCCTATAGCTTTAAATTCAAACCCATCCACACTCCCAACTCTCCTAGCCATTTTGGTTCCAGTAAGTCCAGCTCCAGCAGCTAGGAAAACAAAGAGATACATTTAAAATTTTCATCACCTAAGTGATGTACATCACATCATAGAAAAATACAAATAACTTAGTATCCCATAGACAATATACATGTCATCACAATAGACGCTCATTAAAAACTTTGGTAAAATGAAGGTCAACAGTTCAAATGAACTGTTTTCAGGATAATACAGTACAGGAGGTATTAATGACCATGCACCACTCCACTAGACAGTTCTAAATTTAAATCAAATTCCCATATATCCCTTGTAACACCTTGTCTGAAAAAAGGCGAATTAAAGAGTTACCTTCGCAGCTTGACTGGAAATTATTAACCTATCTAGTTTAAGCAATTACTGTAATCATGCCAATCAATAAACTGTACAAAAAAAATTCAATACATTTTTATCAGCACGCAACCCAAAACTACCCTATATTGAATACAACAGATCTCTAAGGCTGCAGGAACACAAGGGCTGCGTTTGTTTACAGAGACAGGACACTGAGACACAAAATCGTGTTTGGTAGAGGAGACATGGACAGAGACAATGTGTCCAAAGACACTAAATTAGTGTATTTTGTGTCCATCCTGACAGGAAAGACACGGAGACACTAACAAGGGACACAACTTATTTTTTATTTTTTCTTTCATTATTCTTGTTAATTTTTCATAATTATATTTTTTATGTTATATTTTTCATCTCAAATTTTTTGAATGAAAAAAATGAGAATAAATTGAATTTTCAAAATTTGATCTAGTTTATCACCAAACAGAATACAAGCAAACAAAATTTTGTGTCTCTATCCATCAGTGTCTTGTCCTATCCTGTTCTTAGAAACAAATGCAGCCAAGCATATTAATAGTGACCTGTTGTCATGGTGTACATGAAAAATATCTTTATACAACAGAGAAAATACTTAAAAGAGACTAAATTTCTATTTATAGCATAGATGTACTAGCATAGCACAAGAAAGAAAGTAAACCCAATCAAATATAGGAAAATATATACCTCCAAATGATGCAGCAACAGCAACAGAACCAGCAACAGTTCCAGCAGCACTAGCAGCTGCAGCAAATCCACCAGCTCCAATTATAGGGATCAAAGTACCCAAAGTTGGAGCCATGGCACCAAGTCCTGCAGCAATTGCTGGGGCAGCTAATCCTACTCATGAATAAAAAAAAAAGGGAAAAGAATAATATCCACAAGAAAATTGACTCATTCTGAAATCATATACTCATGGACATAGAAAAGACTTTAAGGTATTCATACCACCGGTAATAGCCATTAAAGCTCCCCCTGTTATTGCAGCTGCACCTATAATACCACCTCGCTTCCATTTAGCCCATTTGCTTTCTTTTGATTGAGATTCCTCTTTATTTGATTCTTGCTCTTTAATTAAAGCCATTGCAGAACTGGCAACTATAGTCTCAATGGCTTCCTGCAAAGTTAACATTTCAATGAAAAATTTCAGGAAACTTACTACATTTATATATAAAATTAAGCTCAATATGCAACTTAGACATCTAGGATGAATGCACAGTCAATGTTGCCAACCAAAACCTTTTCTTACTCTGATCTCTTGTGCAAACAATATAAATACCATGATCACTTCAACTTATAACAAGCTGTTGTCCAAACACATAAAGTAACATTTAATATATTCATTTTACAAACCATTTTTTTCCACTGGATATCAAGCCAAGTTGTGAGCAAGCGAAGAGCCACACGTTGTCGAGCATCATAACCCCTTCTTCTACGAGTATATTTCTTGTTTCCTTCACCTAAATCTGACAAGCAAGCAGTGAGCAGTTCATAGAGAACTGTTATTTTCCTTTGATAGCTGAGCATTGTTACCTCTTCAATTGGACTTTCATCAATTTTGTTAATAGTAGATCCCTGAGGTGGGTTTTTACAATCAAAATAAGGTGTTTCAGGCATGTGCGGAGTTTCGAAATGCATATCTTCCTTCTCAGACTCTGATGGAGCTTCTGAATTTGAAAACTTTTCACGACATTGGTGCTCGTATTCACGGATCTTCTCTCTTTTAGACACTGAAGACTCTTGAATTTTTTCCAGGGTACATGCCATTGCATCAACAGCTTCTGACAAAGCAAGTTCTTGATCTGACCTTTGAGAATCATCATCAAAATCTGCTGATAATAATCTCAAGAACTGTGACATACATGAATTTTCTTTTAGTCATACAATGGTGAAAAAGGATATCATTAGAAATTGAATACATGAATGAGGAGTTAATATCAGCCACTACTTGTATTTGTATTAATTAATCAGTAACTTGTAGTTTAAGTTACCGAGTTAGTTAGTGTGTTAATAGTTAGTTACACTAGTTGGTTAGCATGTTAGTTATACTCTGCTAATGTAGCCTGTATATAAAGACACACAATGAGATCAATACAATCACTCTCTCATTTCTCTGCTCTCTATCTCATGTAACAGTTAAGAACGAAAGGAATTGTGCCTTGCAGCAACAAAATCCAGACAGAAAGAAGTGGAGCCATTAACATTATTGTCAATCCATCCCATTGTCATGCTAGTTTGGTTAGTCTGCCATAAATGTTTTCTCATGAGTAAGAGGAACATCAAGTTCACACATCTATAAACAAAATTGAGTGTTAAAAAGAACAAAGGAGAATGACATGAAGATGTAGACCTATCAGATTGATATAAAAAAGAATGAAGGATATATGCATAGTAAGTTCAACACAGACACAGTGCAAGTTAAGGCATGTTTGGTGAATTGTTCATAATGAGCATCTACGAGTGAGGCTAAAGATTAAAGAATGCACTTACGGGTCCCACATGACGCGAAGCAGAAGAAGAGCCAGCAGTTTCTTCAAGTCCAGACCAAGCCCCAGAATCAATATCTAGATACCTGCATCACAACACACTGAAGGAAATGGAGGAATATGATGGACTCAAAGTGAATTGTGAATTGGAAGGGAAAGGGAAATACTTGAAAACGGGGTGGAGGAGACCGGAGGAGTGGTGGACCCAAAGGTGGGGATCCTCGGAAACTGCGGCGGAGTCGCTGGTGGAGGGTTGATCGTCGTCGGAATAGAAATGCAAACCAAGGGGGTGGGTCTGGTGAAGGTGGGCCTGGTGAAGGGCAAGCCCGAAGAGGGCTCCTGCAGCGTACTTCTGCGTCGGCGATAGATATGACGTCGTCGCAGCCGCCATCGATCAATCAACCTCTCTCTCTCTCTCTCTCTCTCTCTCTCGAATTTCGGTGTCCGTGTGTTTTCCGTTGACCGAACGAACCCTTTCTTTATCTGACTCTGCCTTCTGCTTTCAACTTTCTTCTTATGGGACTGTGACCAGTCGCCACCCTCACGCGTCACGGTCTGTGTTGTCTATCCCAAACAACGTGTCTCTACTTCTCTTTAGTTCTCTACGATGTACGATCTCTGCTATTCCTTTTTTTTTTTTCCTTATTACTTTATTAAATTATTACTATAGAAATGGTAGTAGAATTGTGCTACACATGCAAGTGGTTTACAAGTCTTATAAGTGGGAAAAAACTTAATAAAAAGCACGCTGAGTCATATACGAAATTTATGGCGTGCTTCGCGTTCCTTCTTCTCCTCCTCCTCTTTCTTCTTCTTCTCCTACTTTTCTTCTTCTTCCTCCGTGAAAACGAGTTTCTTGCCAAATTTGATAATATCTTTCGTGCGTTCTCTCTTTGTCTTTTCATGCATTTATCACTAGTATTCTTGCTTCGTTTTTTTCTTCGATTTTTATGGTTTCTGAAATCAAGTTTTGAAATCGTTTTGAAGATAATGGAATTACAGAAATACACCTAACCGATTACAAAAATACACCCAAACGGTTATAGGAATACACCCAAAGGATTACAGAAATACACTCAAATGATTTAAAAAATACACCCAAAATTCGTTGAAGTACACCTTATGCATAATTCAGAACTCTTCCTCTTTCTCCTCCTCATCTTCTGCTGCTTCTTCTTCTTCATTTTCTTATTTCATATTCTCATAATTTTTTTGGGAGGAAAAAATCAAACAAAAAAAGAAAAAAAATACATAATGTTGCAAAATCAAAAGAAAAACGAGCAGAAACACGACGATGAAGATGAAACACTTCAAAAACGAAGAAGAAGAAGAGGCACGAAAAAAGAAGAAGGAGAAGAAAAAGAGGAGGCATGGGGAAAGAAAAAGAAGAAGAAATAAATAACTTGTATGACTTGTATGAGAAAACGCTTGTATATGGAGAATTTCTCTATTTTTTTAGGGTGAATACCACATCCGGTCCTTGACAATTATTTCGAAAGGACAACGAGGCCCCCAAGAAAAAAAACATCCAACCCGACCCCTGATATTTTTTTAGGACTCAGTGCCAAAAAAAACAACGTTGACTTTTTTTGGCACAGGGGCTAATCGGAAATGGATCCTCTCCAGTTTTTTTTAACACTTGAGGAAATGCAGTGTAATCTCTCACCATTAACTTTATAAGTGGGGCCAAAATTAAATATGAGAGAGAGCATTGAAGGATGAGAGATCACAATTAACACCGTCCAATTTTTTCTTCACCGGAGAGGATCCACTCCCGGGGCTAATCAGTCCCATTAAAGTAAATTTCAGGGGCCGGATTGGTATTTTTTTTTGTCAAGAACCTCGTTGTCTTTTGAGATAATTGTCAGGGATTATTTTGAGTTTTTCTCATTTTTTTGTCAGTCAGTTATCAAGGTTTAAATATATAAATTAAAATTATATTGTTAAATTATTAGACTAAAAAAATTAAATTAATGACTAAAAGTAATAGTCAAAAATAATAAATTTTGTTAGTTTTTTTCATATTACTATTATCTAAACTCTTAGTAACGTTTGTTTTTAACATAGTTATTAAATTCGGTCCGATCCAATCGGTTGGATAAAAAACTCAATCATCCGGTCACTAATTTAGATTGAATATGTCATGCACAGCATATAGATTTGAGATTTTGCACTAGCATTTTATGTTGCATTACTCAAATGCCTATTTATATATTTATTCATTATAATAGAAAATTTTAAATAAATCATGAGCTCTGATCTCTCTCATCAACACTGAGAAATAGTCACCGAAAGAAGAACATCTGGTGGCTAGAAGTACTAAGAAAGTCAAAATGAATAACAATGAAAGGAAAGATGAAGACATGGAAGAAAAAATTCATGGTCCTAAAAATGTAGACATGGATAAGGAAGAAAGTGAAAATATGAGAAAGACTACAAATGATGCTGGTGAGATTCATAATCAACCCCCAAAAATCTCATATAAGGATTGTTTGGTGGCCGATGCTTTAGACAACCTCAATCCGAAAGAAATTGTAGATTTGGTTACGGAGGATTATCTCTCAAACAAGGAGTTCATGGATCCTGTAGAGGACATATTGACCCCCTTCAATCCAAAACCAAAACTTGATGTGACTTTGGAAAAATACGACAAATGGTGTAGGCCATGAAAACAGGCGCTTATATTAAAACCATTGGGCAAGAGAATCAGTCTAAAGGTGATGGAATGCTGGATTATTAAAAGATGGGCTAAAAAAGAGAGTTTACACTATGGACTTGGCTTCCTGGTACATTTTGCAAATCAGAATGAGTACAATCACGCTCTGTTTGAGGGTCCGTGGATGATCGCTGATCATTATCTACTAATACAAATATGGAGACATCTCTCTATCCCTCAAGAAATGAAAGTCCAAAAAGTCATAGTTTGGGTGAGAATCCCAAATTTACCCGCTGAATTGTATAACAAGCATTTTCTATGGAAGGTAAGAGGTACCTTAGGGACTATGCTAAGGGTTGATGAATTAACTTCAATTCACTCAATGGACAAATTTGCCTGTATCTGCGTGGAAATTGACCTGTGGAAGAAGATGATTCCATCATTTACTACGCTTGGGAAGGATTTTAGATTAGAGTACGAAAGACTCCACGAAATTTGCTTTGCTTGTGGGTGATATGGTTATAAGATGGATGTTTGCCTAAAAAAAAAGGTAGAAAAAGAGGGAAGTAATACCTTTGTGCTACCAATTGACAGCAACTAGGAGCAAAATAATGGTAGTGCTGCCGTACAAGATGGACAACAGCAAGACGACAAGGAGGGCCCAAAAGGGAAAGAAAATATTGAGGCAAAAAATTTGGAGAAAGATACCAGAAATCAAGCTTTTGGAGGTGATTCAAATAATTTGAAAAATGTTATAATTGAAAAAAATCCAAGGTCACAAATAAGAAAAGTTGCTTTAGACAATGGATGGTAGTAAAAAAATTATAAAAAAGGAATAGACGAAAATTGGGAGATGCTCATAATTATCATAAAGGAAGAAATTACTCTTTTACATTTGAAGTCCTTAGAGATATGAATCCAAGTGAGGAAAGTCAAGAAAATTATGATAAGTTTAACCAAATAGGTAGTCAACAGGGGGAGGAAAGAATTATGAAAAATAACCATCAACATGCTACAAATGGAAAGAATGTTTTAAATTAGAGAATGGGGCCTAACAATAATAATGGCGGCAAGACTATTTCGGGGAGGAAGAAGAGACAGCTAAAAAGAATATTACCAATCAAAACCACATAGAAAGCAGAAAACAAGACAAAGAAACTGCAGCTGCACTCAAAGAAAAAAATCAACAAAATCAGAAATCTGAAAAAAAGAATGATGTTGGGCATCAAGATCATTGGCATCAATTCTATAGACTTGCTAAAGATTTCAGTGACAACCATCAAAAAGACATTCTGTCCTCTTCTAAAGACATTCGGAATCTAAACTCACACCCTCTGGTATCAAAAAATCTGGAGGGGACTCATACGGATTAGGAATATGGGCACTTTAAGGAGAAACCACTAGAAATAGAAAATTCTGTTCAAGACGATGTTATGTTGGACAATTATATTTCTATCTGAGCTGAGAGTTTCCAAAATGGAAATGATGAAGCGTCGCGATACCCAGCCCCTATGGAAGCATAGCGTGTTTCCAATTGGCTTGAAACCAGGAAGTTTTTTTTCTCTCTTGCTTCATTTTCTTTATTTCTTATTTAATTATGTATATCATGAATATCATTATCGGAAACTATAAAAGACACTCTTCTGAGGCATTTACATCTATTATCTCCAATTTAAGGTCTAGATATAACACTAAATTCTATATTTTGCTTGAAGCCCATATTTCAGGCTCCAAGTTATTAAGTTGGGTTTTAACTCCCATTGCTTTAGTGATGTAGATGGTTTTACAGGGGGCGTATGTTGTCTATGGATGAAAGATATTGGACTATCAAACCCGTTATCATCCATAAATAGTTTATTCATTTGAAAGTGAGATGGGATAATATGGAACCTTGGAACTTCACAGCCATTTACGGGAGCCCCCATGTAGGAATCAGAAAAGATCTTTGGAGATATTTAGAGACTTTAGCTAACAATATAGGTGGACTGTAACACCCTACCACACAGAACTTTACGCTTAGGTTGTAAAATAGAGGTGGTGAGGTATTACGACCTCTAAGAATAAAATATATACGTAGATATAGTTGAAAAAATTTGTAACTATGAGTCTTAAAGAAAGGTTTAAGAAAAACCCGCGAAAAGAAAAGTGCATTACACTCGTAAACGTAAAATCAGAGAAACGATAAGGGTAAGACGTGAGTATATACAAAGGGTTGAGTACCAAAATACAGAATATCAAGCTCTGGATACAACCTGTGAAGCTAAGGCTGGCCGGAGTATAAATACATATATAAGCATAATAAGTATATATCCCAAGATAACCCAACATGCATAAAGAAAACACCTAGTTCTCCAAAAAGCCTTTAATAGGATTAAACATCATTTATCTATATATATATATATATACACAGGAAAATCTATTAACAAAAAATACATAATAGACAACCCCAAAAATATAACTTTCCAACTTCGCTTGCCATAGGAACCTTTAGATGCTCACCGAGTCACATCTCGACCTGCATCTGAAAACAACAACATAGATATGGAATGAGAACTGGAGGTTCTTAGCATGGTAATGGTTTCCACATATATAATATATAAGGTCTCGGGAAAGCTAGAGGCAATCCTAGAACTCCGACACTTAGATTTAAATCTTAAAGTTTATAAATGGAAAACCATAAACAAGGTAGGTTATCTAAGGTTCTTATTTCTAATTCCTTTCAAACTTAAGCCCTAATTTCTGCTTTCCTCCAATCTTCCAAAACTATGGTGCACAGACAAGCAATACAAACAAAACAAACACAAGTAGAATATAGATACAACAGTAGCAAATATAGCAGGTAAGCATAATAATCACATAGGCAAGTTCAATTAATGCACAATCAAACAAAACACACATATGCATATGATGTATGTCTGCCCTATAGCTGATGAGTCTCATCTGTCGGTTATACAGCCAACCCGATATGTCCGGTAGCCATCCCGTACATCCTTTTCTTGAAAATTGATGAGCGGTATAGTGCACGATCCTCACCTGGTGAGCGGTAAACCACTTCAATCCTCACCATCTGCGAGCGGTAAACCACCTCAATACCCACAAATATTTTCAATTGGAAAACAACACACACGTTGGTAGTAAATAACCATGATCCCTGCAAAACAATTTTTTATCAAATCTGGTGGGCGATAAATAACCACGATCCCCACAAAACAATTTTCTTTAAAATCTGGTGGGCGGTAAATAACCATGATCCCCACAAAACAATTCTATATCAAATTCATCCTTATCATCATTCAATTCATTCAATAATTATCATCATCACACCTCCCATTCCATTCATCAATAATTCACACTCAAAACATAATTCTCTTCTTAACTAAATAAAACTCAAAAGATAACATTTTTCTGGATAAATTGAAACTCCAACATACTACTTTTCTTAATAAATCAAGCTCCAAAACATAATGCATTTCTTTTATTTATAAATCAAAGTCAAATAATATAATTCTTTTATCCATACTTGTCTAAATAATACTTCAAACCAAATCTCCATTTTTATAAAAATTTTGACATCATCTCCTTTAAAATTCGGACTTTGTCACCCTTCTCGGGTCCCAACCAAACCACCTTTCAAACCCTTTTCAAATTATTTTTAGCTCTCAATTCATTCATTATTCAACAAATACATGCGCACACACACGCACACACGCACGCACACACACAAACACACACACACACACACACACACACACATATATACATAACTCAACCAATCCTCAATATTTCATCATCAATACTCACATTCATCAATAATCATTTATCAACCCCCATCAACAACATTAATTAACACAATTCCTACAACTAACTCAACAAAATCATCATTCATCAACTCATTCACAATATAATTTCACATTTCCATCAAGGTTACTAACATTAATATATTCCCACATTTTTAACCTATCCTATGGTCATCTAGCCTATGTTTTCACAAAACATTATACATTATCTACAAGAAACCAAAATCATGCTTTGGCCAATTTCTCCCTAAGCTCAGAACAACTCAAAAACCTCTCCTTTCACAAGCTCCAGGCTTCCAAACATCAATTCCTCAAGCTTAATCACTCGGATTTCGTTCCAAACTTCCCAATTGAACTCCAAATCAACAAGAACACAATCTAATTTCACACACCGTTGCCGCTGCTCCTCGCGGCCGCCGCTGCTCCTCTCCCATTCGCGCTTACCCCAGCAATCGCGACCCTCTCCCCTCATTCTCTCCTTCCCTGTCTTGGACCTCCTCGAACCAGAGCTCACCGTCGGCGAGCCTCTCCTACTTCACCACCACGCAGCAACATGGATCCCTTCTTCCCCACTGTCTGTTCATAGCATCTCGCCCTTGCCTCCCTCAAACGCTGTCGCAGAAGGAACCAGAGCCACCACTGCCTATTTCCCTCCCTCCTGCCCCTTCCCGTCATGCCCAGATCACCGGTGCTCCACCACTGCCTCCCCTGTCCCTTATTTTCTATTTTCTATTTTCATAATCTAGGTTACCATTTTGCTTTTAATTTCAGTTTTTGATTAATGTTAGTTCCTTGATTTGATTTTGGATTAGTTTAGCTGGATTTTGATTTTCTGTTAGTTGATTTTAGGTGGGTATGATAGAATTATCTTAGGTTAAATTGCTGAAAGTTGCTGCTAAATTGTTGTTGTTGTTGTTGAATTAGCTTAGGTTTGATAGAATTAGCTTAGTTATTGAATTTCTGTTAATGGTTAACTATATATATGATCCATTATTGTTGTTGTTCTTCTTCTGGTTGTTGTTGTTTATTGTTGATGCTTCTGATGCTCTTCCGCTTCTGGTTCAGCTTCAGGTTCTGCTTTTGTTCCTGATTGATTTTGTGGAAGAAGGGAAGGGTATTTTCATCTGAAGGACAATTTTAAAATAATTGAAACCTTCGGAACCATTTTGTAGCAAAAAAAAAGGCCGGGAACGAAATAAATTTTTGGCCACTACGTTAAGGACCAAAATTGTACTTAATCCTAATTTATTAATTAATTATTTACTAATTACTCGGGGTTTACATGGACCCTGGACTTTAGGGGATGATTTTAACTCTATTCTCTCTTTAAAGGATACAAAGGGGTTCTTCTAATTTCTCTTAAGATACTCAATATTTTAAAAACTGTATTAATAAATGTGGTTTGAAGGATTTAGGTTTCTAGCAAAGGAGGAAGATAAAAAGTAGAAGACTTGATTATTGCTTGAGTAACCTAGACTTTTCTAACATGTTTATTGATATAGGGGTTAAACATCTACCTAAACTAAAGTTTGATCACCTCCCTATCTTGCTAAATTTTCAGGGATAGGGTAGAGAGCAGAATAATAATCCTTTTAGGTTTATTGTGCCATGGATTCTGCATAAAGATTACGACAAGTTGGTGGTTGAAAGTTGAAGCAGACAAGATGTTCTTCCTATGAACATTAAAAGATTTATCGAAAATACCAAAATCTGGAATACAGAAGTCTTCAGTCACATTTTCAAGAAGAAACAATGAATAATTTCAAGATTGGAAGGTATCAATAATAGTTTGTCCTTTCAGCCAAATCCCTTCCTTGACAAACTTCAAAAAGAACTGTGGAAAGAGTATGAAATTATAATTATTCATAAAGAATCATACTGACAACAAATGTCAAGATGTAAGGTCACACAATTTCTAGACAAGAATACAAGTTATTTTCACCAGAAGGCAAATGGCAGAAGGAAGAGAAATTATGCAGCCGCCTTAAAGAATAAGGAATGGGACTAGATTGAAGATATAGAATCCCTGAAGGCTTTGGGGGTTAATTTCTTTAAATCTCTTTACTCTATAGATTGCAGCACTAATATGTTTCTAATTTCAGGTTGCTTCCCGAGGCTAAATGACGAAGATTATATGGACATTGCACGCGAAATTTCCTTAAAGAAAACTAAGGATGCAATTTTTAGCATGGGAAGTTAGAAGGCACCCGGAAGTGATGGACTCCCTGCTAAATTCTTTCAACATTCTTGGAGTGAAGTGGTTAAATCTTTTTTTGACTGGGTGAGAATGATTTTTAGAGAGCCTAACAATATTGCAATAGTTAATCAAACCATTATTGCTATTATCCCTAAAATTTTCTCTCCAGAGAATTTTGGTCATCTTAGGCCTATTAACCTTTGCATTTTTGCAATGTGTGTTATAAAGTTGTCTCTAAAATTATTGTCTTGAGGCTGAAAATTTATATGCCTACTTTCATTTTTGACACCCAACCTAGTTTTGTTCCTGACAGGGTTAGTGTAGATAATATTTTAGTTGCAAGAGAGGTGGTTTATACCATGAAAAATAAAACTCATGGGAAAGGTCTCATGGCCATTAAAATAGGCTTTGGAAAAGCTTACGACAGACTTAACTGGTCTTTTGTTGTTGATACTTTGAAAGATATCAGTGTCCCAGAGAGCATCATTAATGTTATTGTATATTGCATATCAACTCCCACTATGAACCTTCTTTGGAAGGGCTCACCCTTAGAGAACTTCATCTCAACCAGAGAAATTAGACAGGAAGACCCTTTATCCCCTTATCTTTTTGTTTTATGCATTGAAAGATTATCTCAGCTTATTTATAAATTAGTAGAGGACAAGAAGTGGGAACCTATGACCCTATCCATAAATAGTCCTAAGATTTCTCATCTTTGCTTTTGCAGATGGCTTTATTTTATTCGCTAAAGCTAGCAAGGAGCAAGTCAAAGTTATTAAGGAAACCCTTCAAATTTTCTGTGATAGCTCTAGACAGAAGATCAGTTTCAATAAATCAAGTGTTTACTTCTCTAAGAATGTCAACCATACAATCAGACAACATCTAAGCCAGGAGCTCAGCATCACTCTCACAGCAAACCTTGGAAAGTACTACTGAGGATAAATAGAGATAAGAGATGAAACTAGCTTAAGTGTGAGGCGTGTGATTAGGAGTTAGTTATGTTGAGCTGTCAACTTTGTTAGAAGGGTAATTAGTTGTTAGAAAAACCTACTTCAGCTGTGACTATAAATGCAAGAGTAAACCTCCTCTGTATAGTAGTTTTTCTGAATTAATGAATTTATTTTTTCATTCTCTTCTCATCTCGCTGCTCTCTATTCCATTTCTCTTTCGCTCCTAGCTCTCTTTCCATATCTACCAGAGTTTCTGATATCTTTTCATGGTATCAGAGCTCTAGGTTCTGATCCATGGTGCTACCAAGTGAAATTCCAGCTTCCGCAACTGTGAACCCTAGAACAATGATCAACACCATCGCATTTAAGCTTGATAAAAACAACTCCGTTCCATGGAGACGTCAAGCACTGACCTTCATAAAATTGAATAAACTCAAGGATCATCTCAACCCAAATTGGAAGATTATTTTGCAAAACGGATGAAATCAAAAGTAAAGCAGTTGAAAACACAAATTAAGACCATCAAACTTCAAGGATCCGTAACTAAATATATGTCCAGGATAAAAAAAGGTAACAAACTCACTTTCTACATTAGGTGTACCTCTTATTGGTGAGGAATTTGTAGAAGTAGTAGCTCAAGGCTTGAATGAAGATTATAGTGTTTTTATTACTATGATAAATTCAAAGGTTGATGAAATAAATGAGAGTGAGGTGGAGGCATTATTAGTAGGACAAGAAGAATTAGTTGAGAGATTTAAGAAGAATGTACTTGGCACTATGCGTGTAAATTTGGCTCAAGGTTCAAAATCAAAACTGCAAGAACACCACCACAATTACTCTACATATTCATAAAATCAACAACATAACTATCAAGGAAGAGGTCAGGAGTTTTAAGGATGAGCTCGTGGTTGAGGATTTTGAGGTAGCAGATCCTTCCATTATGGCAATTCAAGTCCGCAATGTCAGCTATGTGGAAGGATTGGACACACTATATGAAATTGTTATCACAGGTTTAATCAAAGCTATCAAAGACCTTATGAAGCAGCATCAAATCCACCAGCTCCACCGTCTTCAGCCTTTCATCAGGCTCAGTCACAAACAGATTCACAACCAAGAGCATTGGTTGTAGCTGCACCGTCGACTACACCTTTGACAGATAGAGTGTGGTATCTGAACATAGGAGCATCACATCATCTTACATTTAATGGCAATAATCTAGTTACAAGCTCAGAGTATGAAGGCTCAAAGCAGGTGTTCACATGTAATGGTCAAGGTATGTGCATCAATAATATTGGCAGAATTGTGTTATTTCCTGCGTCTAACCCACCTTATCAGCCCAACACACACTACTTTAAACTACTAAAACTACTACACGTTCCCTCAATTACAAAGAACCTCATTAGTGTAGCAAAATTTGCACAAGATAATCATGTGTTCTTTGAATTCCATCCTTTTGATTATTTTGTTAAGGCTCAGGAGACCAACGAACTGCTTCTCAAAGGGTCTTTTAAAGGAGGACTTTATCAATTTGATAACATTGGCATATTGGCTAAGGCAGCACTATCAAGCAGTATACCTTCATTCAAAGGAAGAAAAGAAGCTTTGTGGTGTGGTATTTTATAACCCACAAACTAACCGGCAAGTGCACCGGGTCATACCAAGTAATACCTTTCGATCCCACGAGGATTGATGGATCAAGCAACCATGATTGATTGATTGGCTTAGTTAGGCAAGCAAAAAAGGGTTTTGATATATTCAAAAGGTTTAAGTTCAAACTCAGAATATAAAAATGAAAAATAAATAGGTTGGGAATAAAATATTGAGAAAACAGTTAAGACTTCAGAGTTATCTATTTTTCCGAATTGATTTTTCTTACTAACTATTTTAATCATGCAAGATTTAATTCATGGCAAACTATATGTGACTAGACCCTAATTCCTTAGACCTTCTTAGTCTCCTCTAAAATTCATTAACTGCCAATTCCTTGGTCAATTAAATCCAATTAGAATGTGATGATCAAATTCCAGTTTATATGCTACAAGAATCCTAATTATCCAAAAATAAAGGGATTATATATCACGTATCCCGTTAAATACAAACAATTAGAAATTCAGGATAATATATTTTCAAGCTGTTGTTCAAGTAAAGAGCTTTTCCAAGTTTTACAAGAACTCAAATAGAAAGAGGGTCATACTCCCGTTCCACCCAAATTCATAAAATAAAGAACGAAAACAATTATTGAAATATAAATTAAAACATGAATTAAATTAGAAAGATCAAATGAATCAATCCATACAAATAGACAGAGCTCCTAACCTTAACAGTGGAGATATAGTTGCTCATGGAATGTGGAATGTAAATTTGTATAGAATTTCCTAATCGAATCCCCCTAATGGAATCTCTCCAATAGAAAAGAAGTCTCCCCTTTTTATATCTAATACTAATTAATTTAAAATCTAATATCTAAAATTAAGATAATATCTTTTCCTAAAGATAAGATTTAAAATCAAATTTGAATTTAAATCAGAATTAACTAACTACTCTGCGTCTTGTAACATGGAGACCACTTGCCTTCACTGGATCCGCGCTTACTTGGGTGCTAAAATGGGGCCCAGAAATCACCCCCAATATTTTCTGCATTTTCTACACGTGGCGCATGTCACGCGTACGCGATAGTCACCCGTACCCGTCGATGGTCTTTTTCGCGTGTCACGCGGACGCGTCGGTCACGAGCACGCGTCGCTGTGAAATTCTTCAAATCACGCGTACGCGTCAGTCACGCGTACGCGTCGCTGTGAAATTTTGCTTTTCACGCGTACGCGTTGGGGACGCACACGCGTCGCTCCTCGCTGGTTTCTCCTTTAATTCTTGAGATGTATAAATTCCATCAAATCTAGTCGAATGCTACCTAAAATAACTAAAATTGCAAAAGACTCAAAGTAGCATCCATATTGGCTAAAAGATAATTAATTCTTTATTAAACTCAATAAAATAGATGCAAATTCACTAGGAAATGATAGGAAAGATGCTCACGCATCACAGCACCAAACTTGAATTGTTGCTTGTCCTCAAGCAACCAAAATTAATATAAGCTTAGGATGTGAATTTGCATGAGAATGAGAATTCGATCATACTCATGTCTCTTCTTATAGTGGGGTTTACAACCGCAATCCTGAATAGTTTTGGCATCTCACTTTATCCTTTGAAGTTCAGAATGATTGGCATATATAGAAACTCAGAATTCAGATAGTGTTATTGATTCTCCTAGTTTAGTATGTTGATTCTTGAATACAACTACTTTATGAGTCTTGGCCGTGACCCTAAGCATTTTGTTTTTCCAGTATTACCACCGGATACATAAATGCCACAGACACATAACTGGGTGAACCTTTTCAGATTGTGACTCAGCTTTACTAGAGTCCCCAGTTAGAGGTGCCCAAAGTTTTTAAGCACACTCTTTTTCCTTTGGATCACGACTTTAATCGCTCAGTCTCAAGCTTTTCACTTGACACCTTCACTCCACAAGCACATGGTTAGGGACAGCTTGATTTAGCCTCTTAGGCCAGGATTTTATTCCTTTGGGCCCTCCTATCCATTAATGCTCAAAGACTTGGATCCTTTTAACCCTTTGCCTTTTAGTTTAAAGGGTTATTGGCTTTTTCTACTTGCTTCTTTTTCTCTTTTTTTTTCTTCTTTTTTTTTGCAAGCTTCGTATTTTTCACTATTTTTTCTTGTTTCAAGAATCAATTTTATGATTTTTCAGATTATCAATAACATTTCTCTTTTTTTCATCATTCTTTCAAGAGCCAACAATTTTAACATTCATAAACTTCACTATAAAAAATATGCATTATTCAAGCATTCATTCAGAAAACCAAAAGTATTACCACCACATCTAAGTAAATGAGACTACTCTAAAAATTAAACTCAAATTCTCATGCACTACATCTATTTTTTCTTTCTTTTTGATTTCAAGCTCAGTGGGCAATACATGAGTCATCTTTCATAATTAAAGCACTTAACAGAAAATTAAACTAGAACCTATGAATCTACTTATAAAGGATAATGCAATAAACAAAACAAAGTAGCAGGAAACTGGAACATAACATAATAAAAGCAGGAAGGAATAAAAAATGAAAGGAACTCAACTACCTTAGTTATCCGAGCGGTCGTTTTTATTCTTCAGGTTGTGCTTCTCCGTGAAGATGATTCACCTTCCTTTTTGTGCCATAAAAATAAACAGAAAACCCTTAAGCGAAATATCAACACCAAACTTAAAAGTTTGCTTGTCCTCAAGCAAAGAAGAACTGGAAATAAAAACAAATAGTAAGAGGAAAGAAGAATATAAGGATAAAAGGACAAGAGAGAATTAGGATTTGGGGGGTGAATGATTTGAAATCAGGCGCTGAGGTGATCTAATTGGGTGTCACATGCGATGCGTACCCATAAGGCACGCGTACGCGTGGATTGCACGAATTTCAAGCGACGCGTACGCGTTGACGGCCACGATGGGAAAATGACGCGAACGCGTCAAGGACGCGTCCGCGTGGTGGGGCTTGTGCGCCCAGCATATTTCCAGCCCCACATTAGCATAACTCTCTGGCCAAACACCTTTTACGACGATTTCACTCATCCACGCGTGCGCGTGCTTGACGCGTACGCGTGGAGTGCCAAAATCGCAAATGACGCGCACGCGTCATGGACGCGTACACATGAGTCAATTTGTGCTCCAGGCACACTTCTTGCGCCACTCCCGTGTAACTCTCTGTTCATTTTATTATTATTTTTTCACACACACCCATTTGACGCGTACGCGTCAGCGACGCTTGCGCGTCGTGTGCTCGTTTTTTTTTTTGTATAGCCTGAGGTGTTCGATTCCTGTGATAAAATATCTGCATGATCAGTAAAACAGTAAAAATTTAATAAAACTTAAACAAGTAAGAAAACTACTACTACAAAAAATAACTAAGGATACGAAATTATCAAGTTGTCTCCCGACAAGTGCTTCTTTAACGTCACCAGCTTGACACTTGATTATTGAAGTTTCTTCCTCTTCTTCCAGTTGGTTAAAAGAAATGTCTCCAAGGGGGAGAGGTGAAAATTAGTTCCCCCTGATATAAATTCTTCCGAACAAGCTTTCTTTTATTGTGATTAGCTTGATTTACCTTGCTTGTTGGGGTGGAGGTTGGATTGCTTTTTGCTGACTTTTTCTTCCTCATAGATATTTTCTTTTGTTTCTTGGTCACAATCCTCTTTTTAGTGCTTCCCTTGGTTATCTTCACTTCTCTGATTTCAACATGTGGGTGTTGTGTGATGATTAGAGTGTATCCTTCATCAAGAACTTCTTGAATTGGTGGTTCAATAAACTCACCCTCCATGCCACTCTCTGCTTTATTAAAGTGTAGATTCCCATAATTATTTCCATCCCTTGCAACCTCCTTTGTTTGTGCATCTTCCTTCTTTGTTGGTGCATCAACCTCCTTTATTTTTGCATCTTCCTCTTCTTCCATGTGTGAGGGTGAAAAGTTCTCTAATTCACTGGAGTATAAACTCCTTTGATTGATTTCCTCACTTTCTTCCATAGGATCTTGCATTATATCTCTTGGAAAGGAATTTTCTTGTTCCTCTTCCTGTGACTTGATAATTGACTGCACATGTTTCTCTATATTTTTGACACTCGTCTTTATATCATGTAAGAATTCTTTCATGAGAAGCTCAAGATATGATGGTATTTGAGATGAATAAGGAGATGATGGCTCTTGATATGAATAAGAAGGAGATGATGGTTCTTGATAAGTGTAAAAAGAGGATGGCTCTTAGTATGAATAGGGAGATGGTGGCTCTTGATATGGGTAGAAAGATGATGGTTCTTGATATGGATAGAGAGATGGTGGTTCTTGATAGTTGGAACATGGAGCACTGAAGTTTCTTTGGTTTTAACTTTGTCAACTAAAATTTGGGTAGTTCCCCCATCCACAATAATATGAATCACTACTCGAGTGTGAGTAGTAACCCATGTGAAATCTCTCCATTATTTTTCCTTAGCACAAAACATCAAACAAAATTAAACGCTCCATCTGGTAAACAGGAAAGCAAAAAAGACAGAACATAATTTTTTTGAAAAGGAATAAAATAAAGAATAATAAAAATAAATAAAAATTCGAAAATAAATGAAAAAAAGTGAACTATAAATTCAAAAATTAAACAAAGAAAGATACTAGGATTTTTTTAAAAAAATATTTTTTTAAAGAAAAATTACAACGGGGACACCAAACTTAATTTCAAAAATTAAGAGAAAAATTTTTTTTAATAAAATAAATCAAAATATTTTTTTTTCGAAAATAATACTAAAACAAAAATTAAATAAAATTAAAACTAAAACGCCTAATCTAAGCAATCAAACAACTAATAGTTGTTAATCACTATCAATCCCTGGCAACGGCGCCAAAAACTTGGTGCGGTATTTTATAACCCACAAACTAACCGGCAAATGCACCGGGTCGTACCAAGTAATACCTTACGTGAGTAAGGATCGATCCCACGAGGATTGATGGATCAAGCAACAATGATTGATTGATCGGCTTAGTTAGGCAAGCAAAAAAGGGTTTTGAGATATTCAAAAGGTTTAAGTTCGAACTCAGAATATAAAAAGAAAAAATAAATAGGTTGGGAATAAAATATTGAGAAAACAGTTAAGGCTTCAGAGTTATCTATTTTTTCGGATTGATTTTTCTTACTAACTATTTTAATCATGCAAGATTTAATTCATAGCAAACTATATGTGACTAGACCCTAATTCCTTAGACCTTCCTAGTCTCCTCTAAAATTCATTAACTGTCAATTCCTTGGTCAATTAAATCAATTAGAAGGTGATGATCAAATTCTAGTTTATATGCCACAAGAATCCTAATTATCCAAAAATAAAAGGATTATATGTCACGTATTCCGTTAAATACAAACAATTAGAAATTCAGGATAATATGTTTTCAAGCGGTTGTTCAAGTAAAGAGCTTTTCCAAGTTTATAAGAACTCAAATAGAAAGATGGTCATACTTCCGTTCCACCTAAATTCATAAAATAAAGAACGAAAACAATTATTGAAATATAAATTAAAACATGAATTAAATTAGAAAGATCAAATGAATCAATCCATACAAATAGACAGAGCTCCTAACCTTAACAATGGAGGTTTAGTTGCTCATGGAATGTGGAATGTAAATTTGTATAAAATTTCCTAATGGAATCCCCCTAATATAATCTCTCCAATAGAAGAGAAGTCTCCCCCTTTTTATATCTAATCCTAATTAATTTAAAATCTAATATATAAAATTAAGATAATATCTTTTCCTAAAGATAAGATTTAAAATCAAATTTGAATTTAAATCAGAATTAACTAACTACTCCGTGTCTTATAACGTGGGGACCACTTGGCTCACTGGATCCACGCTTACTTAGGTGCTAAATGGGGCCCAGAAATCACCCCTAGTATTTTCTGTGTTTCTGCACGTGGTGCATGTCACGCGTACGCGTCAGTCACGCGTACGCGTTGATGGTCTTTTTCGCGTGTCACGCGGACGCGTCGATCACGCGCACGCATCGCTGTGAAATTCTTCAAATCACGCGTACGCGTCAGTCACGCGTACGCGTCGCTGTGAAATTTCGCTTTTCACGTGTACGCGTTAGGGAGGCGCACGCGTCGCTCCTCGCTTGTTTCTCCTTTAATTCTTGAGCTGCAGAAACTCCATCAAATCTAGTCGAATACTACCTAAAATAAAAAAATTGCAAAAGACTCAAAGTAGCATCTATATTGGCTAAAAGATAATTAATTCTTTATTAAACTCAATAAATTATATGCAAATTCACTAGGAAAAGATAGGAAAGATGCTCACGCATCACTTTGCAAGTAGTAAAAGCCAATGTATCTGATAGTAGTAACTAGGAATCTCATGTATACAGGTTGTGTTGAGTTTGAATAGAAAAGCAAAGAAAAAGAAAAAGAAAAAGAAAATGAGCAACACCAAGAAGAAAAAGAAAAAGAAAGTGAACAAAAATAGAAAAGAAAAGAAGAAGAAAATGCACATTGTAAAGTTGCATCTGTGTCACAGTTTGAAGTATGGCATAGAAGGTTAGGACATCCGGTTACAAAAATAATAGCAAAAGTAATGCAATATTATAAAATTGTGGTTGATGATATGAATAAAAGAAACACAACAGCTATTACTCCTTTGTGTAATGCATGTTGTCAAGAAAAACATCATAGTTTGCCTTTTCTGACTCACTCATTGCCTATAACACAACCCTAGAATTAGTCTACTCTAACATTTGGGGGCTAGCACCAATCATCAGTAGTTCAAATTTTAGATATTATATAATTTTTATTGATGCCAAAAAAAGATACACATGCCCCTGCTGCAAAACAAAGCTCAAGCTCTCCAAGCCTTTATCCAATACAAATTGCTACTTGAAAATAAGATTGGACACAAGATTAAAAGCAATTGCTACTTGAAAACAAGATTGGACACAAGATTAAAAGCCTTCAAACTGACAATAGAGGTGAATTTCTCTCTCATAGTTTCATAGAATTCCTCATTTAGCATGGCATTGTTCATAGGCTTAGTTGTCCTCACACTCACCAACAAAACGGTAGAGTTGAATGAAAACACTGACACATAACTGAAATGGGCCTAGCACTACTCTCTCAAGCCTCCTTGCCCCTAAGATTTTGGGATCAAGCCTTCTTGACAGCCACTCATCTCATTAATCTACTACCCTCATATACTACAGATTAGAAAATTCCATTTGAATTCCTCAATCACAAAGAACCAGACTATTTGTTTCTCAAAACCTTTGGATGTGCATGTTATCCACAACTTAAACCCTACAACACTCATAAATTATGTTTTAAAACACACAAATGTCCTTTTTTAGGTTACTCCTCTCATCATAAAGGGTACAAATGTCTCTTACCTTTCGGCAAACTCTACATTTTCAAACATGTCTTATTTGATGAATCTGAGTTTCTTTATCAATCCCTCTTCTTTAATTAAACTCCAAAACTGAAATATGTTGTCCCACACCTTTAAACCATCACCTCTGCACCATTGCACCTCATTCCAGTCCACACCATTGTCCAAAAAAATCATCTCAACACACAAGCCACATCTTCAATCAGTTCTTCCAACAACACTAGCCCTCTCATACATGAAACACATGTCCCTAACACTGACACCACTCTTCACTGTCAAATACTACACCCTGCACAACAATACCTTTCCCAACCATCTCCACCATCCTCTACACCCTTAGCTCAACTTGAGTCTTCTGTTAATATTAGTACTGCTCATAACTGTCCATTAACTGATGATACTGCTATGATTACTTCTACTTCTATGTTTCTCTCAGGTAATGCAGGGTTAGTTGAGCAGCTAGAAAGAGGACATACAGCTCTGCACACTACAATGCCTATTCGAACGCATCCTATGGTTACTAGAAGTAAGGCATGAATTTTTAAGCCAAAACTATTTCCTGCACTGGTTTCGGGTAATGTTTTAAACCTCACACAAGTTGAACTTTCTGCAGTGGTACAAGCACTAACCTCTCCGCATTGAAAAGCCACAATGGATAAGGAGTATGCAGCACTTTTGAAGTGCAAGACATGGAACTTGGTTGAAGAGTCACCAACAATTGAACCAATTGGATGTCGATGGGTTTTTTGCATCAAAAGACAGCCGGAAAGGACAATTTAGAAGTACAAATGAGGTTGGTCTCAAAGGAATTTTATCAGCGAGAAGGTTTGGACTATGATCAAGTTTTTAGTTTGGTTGCTAAGCCTGCAACAGTACGCACATTGTTGTCTATTGCTACTTCAAAAGGATGGAGAGTGAGGCAGTTTGATTTCAACAACGCATTTATCAATGGGGATTTACATGATAAAGTGCACATGGTGCAACCTAAGGGTTATGCACTTAGTTCTAGCCCTGTGTGCAAATTGGAGAAGGCCTTATATGGCTTAAAATAGGCTCCAAGAGCTTGGTTTCTGAAGTTAAGTAGCACACTTAGAAACTTTGGTTTTGCAAGTACAACCTCAGATCCTTATCTCTTTGTTCGACACAGTAAAGCTTCAACAAGTTATTTTCTAGCATATGTCGATGACATACTGATGTCTGGCACTAATCAAACCAAAGTTGATGTTTTGATCCAACAATTAATTAAAGTGTTCACTCTAAAAGACTTGGGAAAAATGATTGTTTTTCTTGGAATTGAAGTTGAAAGAACTAAAGATACCCTAATGCTGAAACAGTTGAAATATGTCAAGGATCTGTTGAGGAGAGCTAAGATGTTAGAGTCTAGACCCGTTACCACACCAATGGCTAGTAGTTTAGTACCTTAAAGCTTGATACATTAGGTACAACATTTGATAAGCCTTCTCTGTACAGATCCATAGTGGGTGGGCTGCAATATGCCACCATAACTAGGCCTGATATTGCCTTCTCCATGAACAAAGTGTCCCAATTTATGCATGCACCCCTGGAATAGCACTGAAAGGTAATAAAGAGAATACTTTGCTACCTGGCTGGGACAATTAATTTTAGGCTTGAAATTCATAGAAGCAATGACTTCAGAATCTTAGCTTTTTGTGATTCAGATTGGGTAGCAGATCTTGTGGATAGATAGTCAACAACAGGGTATTGTATATTCCTTGGGGTGAATCTCACACATTGGTCAAGCAGAAAGCAAATGGCTGTAGCCAGATCAAACACCGAGGCTGAGTTTAGGGTTGTTGCTGATGCCATGACAGACACTATGTGGCTACAGAAATTCCTCCATGAAATGGACATACCAACTTGACTTCCTCTAACATTGTTTTGTGACAATCAAAGCACAATACTCATGAGTCAAAATCCAATTCTGCACAACCAATCCAAACATTTCAAAATTGATCTCCACTTTGTTCGACATAAAGTCGAGGACAAGCAAGCATATATAGCCCATATTCCATCTCAAGATCAAATTGCAGATATTCTTACTAAGCCAGTGAATCATGATGCCTTCTTGAATATTAGATGCAAACTAAGATTAGTTAACCAACCCAAGCTCAAGGTTAGGGGGAATGTTAAGGATAAATAGAGATACGAGATGAAACTAGCTGAAGTGTGAGGCGTGTGATTAGGAGTTAGTTATGCTGAGCTATCAAGTTTGTTAGAAGGATAATTAGTTGTTAGAAAAACTTGCTTCAGCGTGACTATAAATACAAGAGTAAACCTCCTATGTATAGCAATTTTTCTGAATCAATGAATTCATTTTCTCATTCTCGTCTCATATTTCTGATCTCTACTCCCTGTCTCTCTCGCTGTTAGCTCTCTTTTCAGATCTACCAGAGTTTCTGATATCTTCTCATAGTTCAGGTTTTAGATATTATATAATTTTTATTGATGCCAAAACCAAATACACATGCCTATACCTGCTGCAAAACAAAGCGAAAGTTCTCCAAGCCTTTACCCAATAAAAATTGCTACTTGAAAACAAGATTGGACACAAGATTAAAAGCTTTCAAATTGACAATGGAGGTGAATTTTTCTCTCACAGTTTTACAAAATTCCTCATTCAGCTGGCATTTCTCATAGGCTTAGTTGTCCTCACACTCACCAACAAAACGGTAGAGTTAAACGAAAACACCGACACATAACTGAAACACAAACTATGAATATTCTTATACCGGTTTGCAACAAGATTGATAAGATGTGTAGAGATTTTCTTTGGAGATGCAGCAATGAGGAGAAAAGATTCATTTAATTAATTAGGACAACATTTGCAAGGAGAAAGATTAAGGCGACCTAGGAATACGAAAAGCTCATGAGACCAACAGACTTTTCCTCATGAAGTTGGTTTGGAATCTTATCCACAATAGAAAGGTGCTTTGGGTTCAGGTGATGTGCGCAAAGTATGGGTGTGGAAATAGTGTTATACCCAAAGTTTGCTTGAAGAATAGTAATTCAAATGCTTGGAATGGCATCGTCAAAATTTGGGATAATTTTAGTACTAATTTGGTTTCGAGAATTTGCAATAGTACGATGATTTCATTTAGGAAGGCCATTGAATTTCGGGAATATCAGATTTAAAGAATTCTATACTTATCAACCTCAGCCAGGAGATGTTACAAGAGATGGTGAGCACCTATACTACTAGTTATGGGAGTTAAAATTGGAAAATTCTGCATCAAATCCTACCAGAAAAGATTCTGGATCATCTTCATATTCTAAAAGCCCTAAATGCCAATATGGGCGATGACTCTATTTGTTGGATGTTTGAGGCGAGTGAAAATTTTTTTATTAAGTTTGTGTGTAATCATTTTTATGGAGAATGGGAGATGACAGAACCTCATTTTAAAAATATTTGGAAGTTAAAGTCTCTCCAAATACTTAGGACTTTTACTTGACTCATTATGCATAATGCTTTGCTTACCAATTAAAAGAGATAGAGAAGAGAGCTTATTGAGGATGCTAACTACCCTAGATGCCCTGGCTAAGAGGAATCATTGCTTTATGTGCTCCCCGACTGTCCCTGTATCCGAAGTACATGGCAAAGTAGTGTCAATAGTAGCAATAAGAGGGGTTTTTTTAACCAAGATTTAAAGAATTGGTTAAAAGGAAACCTTTTCTCATCTGCTCACAAATTTAATGGGACTTCATGGCTTATCTCTTTCATCATAATTTGCAACACTGTATGGAGAAATAGAAATAATTTTATATTTAATCAAGGAGTTATCTCTAGTACAGAAATTCTCCACATAGTTAACAACTTGGCAAGAAACTATGAAAAAAATTCTTACACTGATTGAGAACAGTAGAGGAGCTCTTCGGTACAAAAAAGTGGAAGACATTGGGTGAGAATTTCCGGATGAAGGTTATTTTAAGCTAAACACTGATGGTTCAGTTCTTCTCCCGCTGGCATGGGAACTTGTGGTGGCCTCTTACGTGATTCAATGGAAAAAATTGTAGCTGCGTTCATGATGAGGATTGAAAATACCACTATCACAATGGCAGAACTTTGGAAAATTTATGTGGGATTAAATATTGCTACTGAGATTGGGATTACTAATGTGAGAGTGGGGTCAGATTCAGCATGCGCAGTTTAATTGATAGGAAGGCAAGATATAGAGCTCCATGCGAGCACTTTGCTCATTCGTGCTATCAAGGAACTACTCGTTGGCCATGGTGATTTTCATATTTCGGATATTTTTCGAGAGGCTAATTTTGCTGTAGACATCCTAGCAAAGCGAGCTCAGGGTGTGGATCATGGAGTTTTTTGTTTTGACACTATTTCACTGTTTCTTGTTTCAGTCATTAATGCTGATAAAAGAGGGGTAAGATTTCCCAGAACTTTGTTTGAGTAGTTGGTGTGTTTTATTTGGGCCTTGGGCCCGAATGAAAATAAAAAAAATAAATTGAATCATCATTTAAATCGGTTAAGCAATTAACTTAATCAAACTTAAATAAATCTGATAAAATCCAATCAAACCAATTTAACATCGGTTTAACCTGATTCAATTTTGGTCAAACCCAATAAAGTCAGAAAATATATTATCTTATATACATATTTTTTTTGTTAAATGTATTACATAAATAAAATTAAATTATATTTACAAATCGAAAAAAAAATATTAACTACAATATATTTTCTATTTCTATGATTGTTATTTTTATTTATAAATACTTAAAGAGTATATAAATATAAACTAACCGATGGATTATTAAAATTTAAAAATAATTAATTAAATACAAATAAAACTAAAGTAAAAAGATATTTATTATGAAGATAAAAAATAAAATAAAATTTTATATAATTATTTAATTATAACCAAATCAATCAGTTCAATTTGTGATCCGTCGGTTGAACTAGTAATCTAGTGATCTGATAATCTAATCGATTTGATTATCAATTTAGTTTTGATAACTATGATTTTCGAAGACTGAGAACTAAAACTTAATATTATATTTGATGACTAGAATTGGAATTAAAATTTAGTTTGGGATACAAACTTTCAATCTTTTTATTACCTCCCGAAAGTGAGGATACAAGAGACTAAACTTTAGTCTAGTACATTTTATACCAAACACAATATAAAGACTTAATTTAATGTTTGTCTCTCTATCTCACTCTCTCAGTCTCAATCTCAATATTAAAATTGAATTAAATTCATTAAAAATTGAATTTTAGTTAGAATTAAATTGAATTGAATTTCAGTATTTAAAATGAATTAATAAAATTATAGAATTAAATTGGATTAAAATATTTAAATTGTTTTTTAAATAAATTAAAATTTTATAGTCGATAATTTTATCCTTTATTAATGTAACAATATATTTAATAAGAGTAAAGTATCATTTTTATCCTCAACGTATATGGTAAGTCTCAAAATTGTCTCTTACGTTTGAATCGTCCTATTTAAGTCCTTAACGTTTTAAAATTAACTTAATGTTGTCCTGCTATTAGGAATCTGTTAAGAAAATTGACGGCGGGACAAAATTGAGACGATTTTGAAATGTTAGGGACTTAAATAGGACGAAAACGTTAGGGACAAAAATAATACATAGAAATAAATTTTAATTTTATCCTTCACCAATATCAACCTTTTATGGTACATAGTATTCAATTATTTTTTAATCACATTTAAGTAAATTACACTTAATCATATTATTTTGATTCTAAATAAATTTATTTTTTTTTATAATTTTACTCTTAAAGATTTTTAGTCATTATGAAATGTTTGTGAAATGACTAGAAGCACATTACTTTATTGTATATATATTATTTTTTCCCACAAATTTATGTACTAGTCATTTTACAAATATTTTATGATAAGTAAACATTTTTAAGAGTAAAAATTATAAAAAAATAAATTTATTTTGAATAAAATTAATGTGATTAAGTGTAATTTATTTAAATGTGATTAAAAAATAATTAAAGAACTATGTATCGTAAAAATTTGATATTACTGAAGGATAAAATTAAAATTTATTTCTATGTATCATTTTTGTCCCCAACATATCTGTCCTATTTAAGTCCTAACGTTTTAAAATCGTCTCAATTTTGTCCCGCCGTCAATTCCGTTAACAGATTTTTAATGGCAAGACAACATTGAGTCAATTTTAAAACGTTAAGGACTTAAATAGGACGATTCAAACGTTAGGGACAACTTTGAGACTTACCCCAAATGTTGAGAACAAAAACGATATTTTACTCTATTTAATAATAAATATATTTACTCATTAAATTATATAAAATAATTTAAAAATTTATTTCTTAACTAAAATTTGTTTGCCTCTTAAAAAAATAAAAAAAATTATTTTGCATTCTTATAAAGTAAAAGACTAAAATCAAAGTCTACAATTAAACAATGAGTGAACATAAAATAAGATAAATTATCTACTAACAACTTGCACATATTTAATTCAAAGTTTAATAAAAGATACATAATATTCAGAAATCTAAATTTTTATAAATATAAATATTCATATGCGAGTAGCAATAATTTCATCCGAAAAAAATAAAAGCACATTTGAAATCACATGGTGTGCTCAAAAAGTCAGAATCGTCAAGCATATGATGTTACACCAATGGATCAAATCAAATACAATTTCTTCTCCTAAAACAAAGAAAAAGCTAAGCATATTCTTCTACCATCAAAACTTTAATTAAATCATGACCCATTTTTTTCTTCCTATAAAAAAATCTGTTTTCTTTTTCTTTTCCTTAAAAAAAATTAAATTTTGTTCAGTTCCTTAATTATTATAACCAAAAAAAGGAAAAATCAGCAAGTTGGGGTATGTGAGGAATTTTATGATACTATTCAAAAGCAGAAAATTTATATTATAAAAATATTTTAAATATTTCATGATTTAAAAAAGAGTAAAGTATCGTTTTTATCTCTAATATTTAGGATAAGTTCTATTTATATTTCTAATGTTTAAATCGTCTTATTTGTATCCTTAACGTTTATAAAAGTGATTCAATATTATCTTGCTGTCAATTACACATCATGAGCTAATGAGCTTTATTTGGAGTTAGAATACTAATGTCTGAAATAGAACTGATGACCCACTCCAGATAATAGTTCATCAAAAATTGAAACTAATTCATACAATATTTATATTATTCAACTTTTTAAGGACATAATTAAACCTGAACATAAATATTAGGTACAATATTGAAATCGAACACATCCAAGTGAGACCTAATTGAGAATGAATATATCTAAGTATGAATAATTGGAAAATATAATCTGATCTGTTAGTATAATTACCGGCAGAATAACATTGAATCACTTTTATAAACGTTAGAGATACAAATATAACGACTTAAATATTAGAAACACAAATAAGACTTACACCAAATATTAGGGGACAAAAATAATACTTACTCTTTAAAAAAATTCTAATGGTATAAAATTTCAAATCAGGCTTAATTAAATAAGATTGTATTTTGAGAGAAAATAATAGAAATGAATTGAATTTTTTAAAAATTAATTTAATTTTTTTTTGTATTTTTAACACTGTAATTTAATTAAGTTCCTAGTAAAAATTTTCAAAGACCCGGTTAAAATATTTGGGCGTCATTATTTTGATAAAAAATATCTTTTTTAATGTAAAATTTTTTTTTATTTTTTAGCGTTTTTGACAAATTTCTAGTAGTAAAAATAAAAGGATCAGAAAAAAGCATATTTTTTGAGAAGCTGTAATTTATATTTTTTTAAAAAGATATTTTTCCTTAAAAAAAGATGTTTTTCATGCAATAAGTAAATAAAAAAGTATTTTTATATTGTTATACCCAAACATAATTGATAGATAAAAAGATCTTTTTGTATGAGATATCCAAACATAAAATTATTTTTAGTGCTTGTTTGGGCGCCATTATTTTTTCAATGAAAAAAGATCTTTTTTATTTTTTAGCATGTTTGGTAAATTTCTAGTAGTAAAAGTAAAAGTACTAGAAAAATAAAAAAAAACATCTTTTTTGAGAAGCTGTAATTTATATCTTTTTTTAAAAGATCTTTTTTCCTAAAAGAAGATGTTTTTCATGTAATAATAAACAAAAAATATTTTTATATTGTTATACTCAAACATAATTGATAAATAAAAAAATCTTTTTGGATGAGATATCCAAACATAAAATTACTTTTATTTTTTCATAAAATTTAAAAAAAATAACTAAAAATTTTTTTTTTTAAAAGTTCTCCCAAACAAACCCAAAGAATGAACTAGAAGTTAAAACCCTAAAAATACATATTGTTTTAGTCTCTTAATTATTTATGAGATTAATTGATGTAATTTCTTAAATTACCCATAACATTAATTTAACTCTTAAAAAATGTGTATTATTATTATAAAAAGTAAATTAATGTTGCGAAATTTATTCCAGCATATTTCTAGCTATATATAAATTTTTTGGGATTTATATTGGTTATTACCAAGTTCTGAAAATCGAATTAATCATTGAACTATCTTAGTTATTGATTTATTAGTTCAATCGGTTCAACCGAAAAAATTATTTTATAATAAAATAATAAATAAAAAATATATAATAATATTAACAATTTAATATCTATTATATTACTATTAAAATTTTCAATACAATCACAAATTAAGCACAGTTAAACCCAAAGTATAAACAAAGCACAACATAATTATTCATACCATGACCCAACACTAAAACTCAGGTCCAAATGAAAGGCCCAATCTAAATATTGGCCCTCATTCAACACCGACCTTCTCTCAAGAAGTCGGATCTAACCATGACTTGTTCCAAAAAAGTCGGGGATGAAGATTAGCTGGCAGATAACACTTATTCAAATAAGTAACTACCCCTAAAATCTCTTAACCCACTTCCAGGAGCCATATCCCAACTTTCCTAAAATAAAGAGATGGTTATCCTCCTTAAAAGGTGGAACTACTTCAACGGTGGTTATTGGTTCATTACTATAAATACACGGACACCCTTTAGGTATCATTAAGTTCCAATACTCTCTAAAACTTGCTTAGACCCTTGCTAACTTAGATATCGGAATATCTTTGTAGGTACCACCCCCATTCTCTCTCGTGCATAAGTCGGAAGGAGGCTCCCAGGCATGAATCCGCTCGAAGGCTTCTTCCATTAGATGATCGGGCCAACCTAACAAGTCCAGCCCACTAATCTCCAATTACCCATCATAACAATAATATTCCAACATTCCAACATCACATCACTATGCAAAAAAAGCACAAAACAGAACCAACTTAGGTTGGTCGAGTGGTCATCTCACTCGTCCGCTTAAGCAAGTGTCGGAAGTTCGAATTCCGCCTTGTACATGCAGCAACTCATTGGCCAGTAGCAGACCCTTAAATAGAGCTCAGATCCGCGATGAATTAGTCCTTAACCTGTCGAGTTGGGAGAACACCGTTTGGATAAACCAAAAAAAAAAGCACAAAACAGTATCACATAACAACTAGACCTAATCAATAATTAATTAATCATTAAATAAAAATACAAAAGATTCAATAATCTTTCAACATACAATGCCAAAAATAAGTCAATAATGAACTAATGAAGAGTTTTTTTTTTTAATTCTATATTCAAGTTTGTAGGAACCAGAATCAATAGAGTAGTACCTTTAGAATAGTCTTCTTTCTTAATTTTTATATACCTCTAATTCTATGTTTAACTTTCCTTACCATCCTATTATACATTTCAACGTTTTTGTCAACAAAATCTAATTAAATTAGCCTAAATCAAAGAAAAATACTCATATAAGGTATGCATAAATCACACATTTTTTTTTTGTGTTCCTTCTTCGCATGTTTCCTTCTTATCATTATTCTTTTGTTGTTGCTGTTATTATTTTAGTTTTTTATTTTATTTTTTCTCCTCCTCCCCTTTTTAGTTATTGGAGCATTTTTTATTTCTTCTTCTTTTTATTTGTTTGATTTTTTTTTCTTGTTTTTATTTTTATTAAGAGGATAAAATAAGAAGAATTATGAGTAAGTGAAATAAGAAAAAAAAATGATGTTGAAAAAGAGGATAAGGAATTTTGAATTGAGTAGAATTTATCCAAAAAAATAGCATCAAAATTTTTTAACCATAATACAGAAAATTTTTTAATTTTGATACCAAAATTTTTTAATTGTGACACAGATTTTTGTTAAGACGGTGGAATAAGAAAAATGATGACAATGTGAAACAAGATTATGACGATGAAGGAGGAAGAGGAAGGAGAATTTTGAATTGTGTAAAATTTATTAGAAATAGCATCGTACTTTTTAACCATGATATAGAAAGCTTTTTAATTCTAACATCGAAAATTTTTTAACCGTAACACATGTTCTTGTTAAGAGGGTGAAATAAGAAGAATTATGAGAATGTAAAATAAAAAGAAAAAAAAAGGATAATGAAAAAGAAGAGAAAGAGAAAGACGAATTTTGAGTTGTGTAGAATTTATTAAAAAAATAGTACCGAAAATTTTTTAGCTGTGACACAGAAAATTTCTTTATTTTGATATTGAAATTTTTTAAGCGTGGCACAAAAATTTTTTTAACTAATTTTTCTTATCATTGAACTAATTGAGTGGTATTGAACTCATATATAAAAGGTCTAACCATTCTTATGTTATTTGTAACAAATTATATTTTGTGGTTTCAAACCACATTTGAATGTATTTTGTTGGTAGAGTAATTTAAGATTTTAAATTTGTTGTTCTTTAAAAAAAATGTCATTTATAATAAATTTCGGTATTATTTTTAATAGATTTTTTTGTGTCATTAACTAAAAATTTTTGGATTATTTTTTTATTGTTAAACTAATTGTGTGATATTGAATTAAGAAAAAAAATTAAAAAAAGGAAGAGGTAGAAAAGGAGAAGGAGATGATGATGATAATAATTATAATAATAATAATAAAGGTAGAGTAAGAAGAAGAGATAAAAGAGCCGGTATATAAATTTGACTTGGTTATTTAGTTAAAATAAAATTGTTATCTAACATTTCTGTAACCTTAAAATCTCAAGCTCCCTATGTCCCCTAATTTTGTTTTATTCATAAAAAAAGAAAAGATATTTCTTAAGAACTTAAAAATTTTTATTGGTAAAAAAATTAATTTTAATTTTTATTGGTCAAAAATTTAATTTTTTTTCTCTTAATATATTAAAAATTCTACGTTACATAAACATTCACCGTCAACCAAATACTTACCATTAGAATCTAGAGCTTTTAAATTCGTATCACGTTTAAAAAAAAAAAAAATACTAGGTTTTAAAACTGTTGATTTTCTTTTATATGTATTTTTCACATTAGTAATACCCTACCGTTGAGTTGTATATAACCTATGTACCTATCAGAAAAACTAATACTAGGTTTTAAAACTGTTGATTTTCTTTTATATGTATTTTCACATTAGTGAAGGTTGAGTTGCATGTAACCTATGTACCTATCATTTTAAAAATCTGTTTTCTAATTATCTGATGCATGATACCTAATTACCTATCAGTACCGAAAAATATATTTATATCCTGATTTAGGAATTAGGAGGAGTCAAAGTCCAAGCCCTAATCCAACTCTCTAGTTTTTTAATCTCCTGGCCACTACCAGGGTGAATCCAGCAATGCAGCGTGGCACACTGGCACGTTAGGCGGCATCCATTGTTTATGACAACTTGACAAGATAGTATCCACACGCAAAATCATACTATTCTTTAATCGGCGGTGGTCGTATCCACGTGTGCTGTTCCAAATGCCCGAGACACGTTTAGGGCCCTTGAATGTTGCTGCAAAAGGGTAGTTGACATTGAATTTTTTTGCCAGGTAGATGAAACTCGCGTTCACGTCCACATCCCCCACCACTGGTGGGGGCTCCCAAGACTAAGGTAAAAGGAAAATTATGCCATCAATTTCTTTTGAATATGGAGGAATCTCATTAGTTCGATACGAAGTTTGTTCACATTCAAAATTCAATGAAATTACATAAGCAAAATAAACAAGTTGGTGAGACTTTGACTACTACCGAAAGCCCCTCCCCGCTCTTTCCTTTTCTTCCTTACAAACAATGAAGAAAGGCGAGGGATTACAGTTTGCAAAGAATGCTGTTATATATAAACAGGATAGATAATCCGGTATCCAATTCTCTAGTTGGGTCGGTCTAACTTCTATTGCGTACCCTACAGACATGAAGGATGGCCTTCCACGTCATTTACCACGTCAACCTACAAATACCACAAACATAACATCAAAAACCAATAAATGCTACCACTAAAACTATATCATAAAATACAGCAACTTGCAAATAGACTTTTTCTATAGCCGGGAGAGTGAATAAAGTAGAAGCAACTTACATTTAGGATCCCAGGAGTATTGACTGGTTGGATTCCAGCTAATGCTCGAGAAAGTAGACTGCATAAAGTAATGTTTTAAAAATTAATTTCCATAGCATAAGATTTGATGAGACAAATGGAAGTGATTTCTATTTTCTAAGGCCTCAGACACATTCGTTACCAGAAAGACTAATGTTTCATTTCATTGTACCCACCTGAACTACAGAACTGCTAGAAGAATGATCCCCGCGTATTCTTTGATGATGTTGGTGCACACCAGCATGCCGAAATGGTTCTTCTGCTGTCGTGAACTGCGATGGTAAGTGTAAGTCACCTGTTGAGCTCAATGAATCACCTTTCCCTGCATCAAGCATGGGGCCAAGGCCAAGGCCAAGTGCAAAACTGAGACAATCATTTTTAGAACCATCTGTCAATTCATCATCACACTTCATGATTGAAGTGGGAGACTCCAAACCACCACCACCAAGTGACTCCATTGCCTCTACTTCAGCCAACAGATCAGAGACTGATTCGTCAACTAAAGAGCCAAATTCGGCGGGTTCACCAAAGATTGCCTGCCACATAGATGTATTACACGTTGGATTAATTACTTGAGGGCATTCCCAGTTCTGCCCAGAAGACTGCCCTGAATTCTCCTCACAGTCTTTCTGGTAACTCCCACTACTCTGACCTTCAGGAGTCCTGTTCTGGCAATGGTTCACATTATCTTCAGTGTTCCCCTCAACTCCATGACCTTCCTGTACTGTATCAGGAGAGCTTTCATTTGGTTTCTTCGAAAAGGTGGTTGAAGGTAGCAAATCGGGCTGGTTGGGATTCAAAATTTCACATTTGGACGACTCCTCTCTCCTTTCAAGATTTCCACTTTGCCCCTCATTCATGTCGACTGCCATATTCCAACTAGAAGAATGAGACTGCAAACCATTGCTCCTAACAGATTCATCTTTACAGTTAGACGGGGTACCAGCATCATCAACCTTCTCAGCTCCACCGGAATTGATAATTCGGCTGTCAGCATGAATTTCCGCCCTTGTTTCATTCCTCCCACCATCCTGAATGTTATCTTTATTATCCAATGTAACACAGGACTCTAAAGACATCGGGCTGTTGTATGGCACAGATACATTTTTGGCACACTTCCCAACAAGTGCATCAGCCAACAATATAGAGTTATCTTGTGTCTCATATGTCCTCCATATTCTGAGGTCCAGAGGAAAATGTCCACTTGCATTCCACTTATGCAACTGCAGTATAGAAAAGGGTCCTTGAACCATCCCAGATGGATCCTGATAATGCCACAACTTATCGTTCACAAAATTGTCAAACGGCTGCTCCATCCCCGTAGAGAGAAGTAATGACGAAATGTCCACTGCAGCACTAGATGGTTCTGATTTTACAACTACATTAGTATTATTAACAGCTACAACATTAGGGTTGACCTGGTTTGGCATTGTACATATGTTTCCAATCAGCTCACGGGTAACTGGAATGTCTTGTGTACGGTATCTAACATCATTCCAGGTACCATCCCAAATAAATATTTGTTTCTCACTTCTCTTAGGCTTATTGTCTGTCAAATGATCAAATTCTATGTCTATACAAGAGTTCTCAGAAGCAGCACCTTTGTCGTCCTTAAGATGATAAAGTTGATGGGGAGTTTCAACCTTACAACTTAAAGGAGTAGCACTTTTCCACGGTTTTTTAGCTTGGCGGAGCTCATCTACTGTCAAAGATAGCTTCTCTTTCAAACACACCCAATAGATCTTGAAAAGATACTCCCAGCTGGTTTTGTCATCAAAATCAACTTCACACTGTAATGGTAGCAGCAGAAGAGGGAAAATAAATCAAACTTAGACCAGCATCATTCTCCCCAGCACATAAGAGACAGAGAGAGAGAGAGAGAGGGAGATGTTCACAGATAAGAAATTAAGCTAACGTATCAATTTACCTTATTTTCCTGACCAGGGTTCTCAACCAGCATTATAGTTTTCATGCACATTCCACAGAATCCTTTATTTCCTCTTACACTAACAAAATCAGCATCTCTTGTACATCCCTTGCACAAAGAATACGTACAAGTATAGCACATATAATGGGATCCCTTCTGACAAACGCTACATATATGCCAACCTGAGTTGCACAGAAAATGAGCTTTTATTAAACGAAAGCTATGCCAATCATCATCATTCATTACATACCAAAAAGTTAATATCCAAAACAAACACAGAACCTGAGTTGCACAGAAAAATGACACTTACTAAACCAAGGCTATGCAATCATTCATTACATACCAAAGAGTCAATATCCAAATAAATAAAGAAGACTGAGTTATCATAACCGAGGAACACTATAATTGGCAAATTATTTATGACTGGACTTCGATTAAACTTGATAATAATGCACAAACAGTATAGGGAAATTATTAAACCGCAACTCAATAAGCATATAGAGCTGGATAGCAAAATTAAACCCACTCGCATGTTGATATCCCAACAAATTAATACGAATCCAATAGGAAAAGTAGTTAAAGAAGCAACATACCGCAATTCCATTTGGCCTTTGAACGAAAGAAGGCTTCGTCTCGCTTAATACAAGCAGGATGATACGCTTTAGGACAACCCCTAAAATTGAAAAACAGAAGAGAGACGATTAAATACACAACAATTGCGAATGTTTTGAAGCTCAAAAACCCGTATAAAGAACTCAAAATGGTGTTGAATTCACAAAACACAAGCTCAATTTCACACACATGTAGAGTTCAAATTAAAGTCCAATTTCTTCTTCTTTTTTTTTTCAGAAGCGTTGACTCACCGGCGATCACAGAGAACGAGGCTTCCGCCATCGAAGCATATGAAGCAAACATCCTCCTCCTCCTTCTTCTGCCTAACCGGAGCAGGAGCCGGCGTGGCTCTCGGAACCCCCCTGGCCGGACGACCGCGCTTCCTCTTCAAACCAGCGGCGTCCGGCACGGCGACCTCCGAGTTGGGAGCGCAGGCAGAGGCCGCTATTCTCTCGGCCACGTTAGCATCGGAGGGAACTCCAGAAAGCTGCGAATCGGAATCCCTAACGACCTCGGCGGTGGTGGTTTGTTGTTGTTGTAGCGGTTGGTCCATGAAGTCAACCGAATCGGGTCAAATGAAATGAATAGGAGGAAATCAAGAGGAGACGAACATGAATCGAAAGGAAAGAGATAGAAAGAAAGAAAAAAAGAAAGAGAGAAACCCTAAGAGGAGTATCGAGAGGAAATGAAGCGTGGTCGGTGTGGGCACATGGAAATGCAAATGGAGATGTGACAAGGCCTTGTTGGTAATTTCGTGTCAGTATCCAAAGAGAGAGAGAGAGAAGAAAGAGAGAGAGAGAAGACAAAGTGTGAGAGATAGAAAGAGACTCTGACCTGACTTGTGGAAGAGTGAGAAGAAGAGAAGAAAGCACGACACGCTCACTGCGGATTCGTTGAATGTGGTGGCCACTGCACCCTCCTC
>NC_029776.3:11192053-11192314 GCF_000817695.3 Arachis duranensis
ATTCTTTATTCTTCTCTTTTCCCTTTTTTTTTTACTTTTATTACTATAATTTGTTTTATTTTACTAATACATTACTGTCTAATCCCTTATTATTAGCAACCTTTTTTAGTTTAGCAACAACACGCGGGTTAATTTATTATTATTATATCTATGATTTATGACATTGAATGGGATAGTTAATGCGATTGTGATTGTGATTGTGATGACTAGTTAGGAATATTGAACAGTTGGGGGATGAGAATTCAAAGGGAGGGGGGGGGT
>NC_029776.3:11192418-11207265 GCF_000817695.3 Arachis duranensis
TCCAATTGTGTACGTGGTGTGTTGTAGTGTCGACCACCACGTGTTTAGTTGTTGTTGCCGAGGAAAAGGCACTCAATGAGGAAGAGGGGCTTGTGGGGCCCCACTTTCCTTTCCAAACGCCAAAAACATGATCCAACCAACACCACCCCCCTCCTCTCTTTCTCGCCCCACCTCTCCTCACCTTACACCTTCACCACATCTATTTCTATTTGTTTTCACTTTCTCCCCTCACCTTTCCACCATCAGCTCTTTGCCTCTTTCTTTTAATACTAAAAAAACTTTACTCTTAAATAAATGTTTACCTTTAAGTTAAACAATAATCGAAATTTGTTATTTATCAAAGTTTAGATATCAATTATAGTCAAAATAATGTTATAGACACAAGTCAACAATCATCAATTACCAATCGTCTAAGAATTTATATTTAGTTTTTATGCAAATAATTTTATTATTATGTTTCTTACATTAGTCTAAAACGTTTAAAGCCCAAAATTACACACTAGAGAAGGAGAGGTTAACTGGGGCATTCTACCCGACTTGGGTCATTCCTATCCGATTTGGAGAACAGGCAAAAAAGTTGCACTACTTGGATTATCTTACAAGCAAGAAAAGTAATGGTATTCCCTCTACAGTAATCATCCACATAACAAAAGAAATATATATTTTTTAGATTAATGTAATATAGTTGATAAACTACAGGACAAAATAGGTGCTCATAATAAGTACATCAACTCATAAAAAGTTTATCTATTTAGTGTAGATATATTAGGTTTTTTTTCTAAAATAAATTATGGAAAATGATTAATTTTCCAACTTTAATTTTTTAAATACACATTTTTTTTTATATTTGGACAAGTTCGTCACACCCGGCAAACTCCATAAAAATTAGCAAATTGTCTTACCTCGAGCGAACTCCACTCAAAATTTTTAAATTGGTCCATATCATTAGTTTCAACATAGTATATAAATCTACAAACACAATGTATTTAAAAAATTAAAATTGAAAAATTATTTTTAGAAAATTAATCATTTTTCATAATTTATTTTAGAAAAAAACCAGAAATATTATGTGTCCTCTCCATGTGTGTTGTTTATATATAATTGTCTACTACCAGCATAAAAATCTCCCGTATTAGCTACTCCATTTTATAAATACTATTATTCTTCAAATAATTTCTATCTAGTTTTTATTAAAACTATTAAAATATCTGGTAACTTTGGTATCGAAGTCAACGAATTATAATTTAAATAATATAATCTTTCTATATATTCGTCTAATAAATTGCAAGTTTGAGTTTTTTCTATCTTCGATAAAAAAAAACAAAAAAAAACAAAACTTTGGCATCGGAATTCACTGATTTTTAGTGTTTATAAAAAATTATTATAATAGTTAATTAAAAAATATAACCAACTATCCAACTTAAATTATTTGAGTAGTTAATATACTCATTTATTTAAACAAATATTAAGAATTAAAAAAATTGTACATGCAGAAATTTATTTAACTTTTTTAATGCTGCAGTTGGGCAAGGTATGCGAGATATATTGATATAGTATAATGAGGAGAATTTACATAGAATTTAGACAGGTTAATGTTTTGCGTGCACATATTCTAGATTCCTATTAAACACTAATTTAATTGATCTGCATCGGATCAGCTAATACAATATGCATTATTCGGGAAAGTTGTGTTTGGGTTCTTTATTTGTTGTGTGGCATTAGAGGGAATGTAGAATATGGTGATAATTGATAAGGGCATACGTAGCTATTTTTGCTTTCATTTCATCAACTTCCCCATCCATATAATATTCTTTTGTTCTTTTATGTTGTAATAGTATGGGCAACACACCATTTCTTTCCTTTACTTAACTATCCCTTTTAAGGAGTACGATTTTAATGGTGCTAAATCTACCCTGAATATAGCGCATATATAAGTTATCAAATTATTTCCATTAATATAGAGTCCAGTTTATATATAATAATACAAAAAACCTTCTCTTAAGTGTTTTAAGAATACATTTTTAAAATATTATTGTTATGCAAATTTTTCTGTAAATTTAAGTTAGTTCAATATGTAGTGATCTAAAAGCAAAATATATTATCCTTTATGAGTATTAGTTTTGAGTTGTGGAGCAAAGATTCTATTTCTTTATGGAAAAGATAAAGAAAAATTTGAAATGTAAAAGACTATAAATAACCTAAAATTAAATTGTTGAAAACTATGTAAATGGCTTCAAATTAAAAAAAAAACAATAAAATATTTTCAACAAAGTTGAAAAACTTTGAATTCAAATACAAACAGAAATATTAAAAGAAGAAAAAGAAAAACTTTGCAAAAACAAGTAAATATACAGGAAAGGAAATATTATAAGGAATTCAAAAAGAATTTAAAAGACATGAAATGAATCCTATAAAAAAGGAAGCTCTAAGCAAACTCAGAAAGTTACTGAGAATGTGAGAGTGCAAGAATATTTTTCTAAAACCGAATTTCAACCTCTACTCCTTCCAAATTCTGTCTATTTATAGCCCTTTTCGACCAATCCAATTCCATCACGTGCTTCATATGCGAAAAAACTAAGTATAATCGTTCCCGCCATATAAATGATGGAGTAACTGTCTTTAACTGCTTCAAATATTTAACCTTTCCACTTGCTTCGATCGTGGAATCACTGCTTCGATCACGAAGACTTGTACTCAACAAACATTTTCGATCAGTCCACTTTACTCGTCGAGAACCTCTCTTCGATAAACTTTAAAAAACCTGCTCAATAATATTCAAACAACATTCTTGATATGCTCATTATCAATTTGAATTAATTTTTACTAACCTTGAATCGATGACTTTTAACTTGAAAACAAAAAATTTGTCGATTCAATGAATTTCTTCTTTCCTTAACTTCAGTAAAACTTGTAAAGGAAAAGCTTTCAATCCAATTTTAATAAAACTAAAAGAGCTTTCGAACCAAAACTCTTGAAATTCATAACTGACATTACATTTGGGAAACCGCTCCACTCAGCACATCCATTAAATGTGCATTCCATCATGCACACTTTTCCATTAATTTCGGACGTTTAACTTTTTCTCATTCCAAAAAACCCTTTCAATTTCACTTATAAATACCTCTCCATTAGATTTTGAAACTTTTTCAAAAACTTCTTCATCACATACCTTCTTCCGAGCGCTAAATCATTTCATCTTCCCCGTTCTGCATCTAAAAACATAAAACACCTTCCTTTCAAACTTCCCATCGCTCGTAAGACTCAATTCCATCGACTCTCTTTCTTCACGGTATTTTCATGTACCCGCCACATACATTTGAGCCATCAATTTGATATATCTGTTTTATAAAGGAGTATTCCTATTTTACTCATCTCATCACTATGCATTTTCCAGAATCACCATGACCACTAGCAGCAATCCTTCTTCTTCCACAAAAGAAAAAAACTATAGAAAAAACTCCATGTATGAACCTTCAGATTATAGCTCAGGACCATGACATTATTATTGAAGACCCTATTGATGTTGTCAATGCACAAAAAATCCTTTTTTCTTTTGCTGTTGATGACCAAATGCACTGCTTCTTGAGCCCTTTACTTTCTCCTTCTGAAATTGATCAAGTCCTTCCTTTTTTTTCTTCTCTGCCTGGTCAAGAACTATTGATAAAAAGAACATGTATATGGCTCCCTTCGATGACCATATGAAGCCGTTTTGAAATAACCCTAAAACTTCTTCAAAAAGTGTTAACTATATAGTCTGGTTCAAAAGGATCGAACTAGAAAAGAAGGACTTTTGGGCCTGGCGTGGCATATATGACCTCCTTCGATTGTCCCAATACCAATTTATTACTCATCATTAGATGATCGAAGATACTTTATACTTTTGGAGTCGATCAACTAATAATCTCCATTTGCCATGTGGGATGGTTGTTCCTACCCTTTTTTTTGTAGCAGCTATCACAGGACTAACTCCTTCTAGAATCGACATTTTCGCTGACATGGAACCAACAAAGAAATACAAAATCAACTAGGAGAGCTCCTCTTACGGGGAGTTCATAAAAAATAACATGGTCAAGGTAAAGATTCCGTTTCTGATGACGAGTGTAACACCCTACCACACAAAATTTTATGCTTAAGTTCGTAAAACAGAGGTGGTGAGGTATTACAACCTCTATATAAAGATATACATATATGATAAGAGTAGAGTGTCAAGGATACAAATATTTAAACTCCAGGCTCAACCTGCAAAGCTAAGGTTGGCTGGAGGATATTTACATAAGGATATACAACCTTAAGTTTCCAAAATATTCAAAATAACTCCAGTTCTCCATCAAAAGCCTCTATAAGGTAAGAGTGAAACACACACATTTTCTCACTTCCTCAATTAATCATAATCATTTAATCATCAATCATATTTCAATAATAATTCATCATTTTTAATTAATTGGCACCATTTTAGCCTCATACATCTCATACTCAGCCTTCCATACTTCCTGGGCTCATTCAATATCAACTTAACTGTTATTCACCTTATATACATAATCATTTACAACTTCCTAACTCAAGTTCTTCTTTTCTCAATTTTCTCTATGGGTGTACTATCCTTCCTAAGCTCAAAATTGGGTAATTGAAAGAGGTTGGAAAACTAGAGAATTGGTAAGACTTCAAAAAAATCACTTATGTTGTCGAAACAGGGTTTTGCGTACGCGTCGACGCGACATAGTGTCTGTGTACGCGAGCCTCCAAAAACCAACGGTCCGTGTCCGCAGAACTTACTCCGCGTATGCGAGACGTCTGGATAGTGCCCTCTGTCTGCATCGCGTATGATGGCCTGTATACGCATGCCTCCTCTTTCTTCCAAAAATAACAAAGTTGCAGATTTCACTTTTCGCACACCAAACTTCAAACGCGCATAACTCTTTCGTTTTAAAATATTTTTTGCCCGTTCTTCAAGTGGCGTAAACTTCACAGATCCAATATTCTTTTGAAAATAAGTTTGACAAAAATTGAGGGTCTAAAGACCAAGTTATAGCTCGCCAAAATTGGTCCAAAAAAATCAAGTTTTACAAAAACTTTAAAACTCAAGCTTTCCAAACCAAATTTAACCAAATCCTAAACAAAACCATTTTAACCATTATCATCACTCATCAAACCATAACTCATTACTCATCAATCATTTAAGTACCCAAAATACCAACAGTTCATCATCAACTCAACATCTTATTTACCAAATTCATGCATATACATAATAATTCCATCAACTCAAACTACACCACATCAATTCAATATATAATTCTTCAATATCACTTACTCATTTCAACTAAAATTCATATCCATTCAATATCCATTAACTTTATCCATTAAGCATGCACCAAACACATAATTCAACATAATCATCATTAATCATGGCATAATCTCAGCAACATAATTATTCAACTCAAATAATCATTTATCATTCACCACACATATCAACCACTCACTCAATAATTCAAACCACAAGTATCGAATCCTCAATCATACATATTATCCAACTTATCCTAAGGTCATCTAGCCTAAGTTTTCACGAAATATTACATGTTATCTATGAGAAACCAAAATCATACCTTGGTCGATTCCTCCCTAAGCCTGGAATGGCACAAGCATCACCGTTCTGCAATTGTCCAATGCCCCAAACGTACACCAATAGAAAATACAGCCACCAAAAATCAAATCAAGCTTCCAATGTTCGTCAATTTGCCTCCACAATTGTATAATTTAATCTAATACCATATAAATACCACTTAAATTAACATAGGATTTGCTATTCCAATAATTTCACAAGGAATTGAGGATTTTCAGCTTACCAACACAAAATTGAAGCAAGACCCAACAAATTCACAAGGTCAAAATGCTCCTAAACATCAAAACTAAACAAAATCTCAAAAATCAAAACCTTAAATCCAAAAATTAGAAGAGAGTGACTGAGCAAAAAAATAGTGAAGTACTAACCAAATTGTTCTATGGGGTTTTTAGAGTGCGACACAGTGGTCACATAGCCACAAACAGTGCGATGATTGAAGCTCTGGATCAAAAGTTATGAGCGACACAGTGGTCATATGGCCGCAAACGGTACGGCGATTGGAGTTCCGGATCAAAAGTTATGAGAGATTGAAGTTTGAGGGGAGGGTTTGGGTGTTCTTGGGCACTCTCTCTTCTATGCAGCGTGCTTCCATGAAATGAGATGGAAGAAAGCTGAAGCTCATCATAAATGGTTAAGTGGGTCGTGCCTGGAGCCCGTTATGAGTCTGGTTTGTTCAATTCGGCTCGTTTAGCCTAATTTTGGACCAAAACCTTTAAAATTAATGTAAAAATTCATATTTTAATTATTTTTACTTCATTAAACTATAAAATTTAATTTTCTAATATTTTGTATAATAATTTATTTATTGGTTAATTATTTACTAATTACTCAGAGTTTAAAATGAGCTCATAGCCTTTTTATGATTTTGGTTGAATGTTGTAGTTTTTTGCTCTCAAAATGTCACCATGCAAAGACTCTATCAACCTCTTGCTGTCCTGATCCATGAGAGTACATCAATTTTATGTCTTTCTAATCTACTCCTAGATAACTTGTATGATGAGATTGGCCATATGGTAACAAGTCTCAAAAATTAATCTCCTCTCAGTGCAGGAGGATCACTCTGACTTCTTCAATTGTGATTAAATGCAGTCTTTGAGAAATTCATTGAAGTCGATGGCATCCCGATTTTAGATAAACAATACAACCCATCAAAGACATTCATCTTGTATCTTTGAAACCAACTTTTCGTGGTTCCAAAATCAGAGATCTTTTTGGGCATTCTTCACCAAATTCTACCATGCAAAAACCTTTCAGGACGGAACTTAACTTTACACCTTTTGTCGATTGCAAATGTTGTTCCACTTAGTTTTGAGCACTAAGAATTTCAAAGGACAATAATGAGAAGGTGCAACGCTCAAATGACAGAAATTGGAGCAATTATACTACCATCTAAATTTTCACTACTGGCATCCTTATGTACAAGAAAGACCAATATCGAGTCACTTTATATGCTCTCTATTTTGTGGCTTGACAAATGGAATTTTCTCAAGCCTTGTCAGCTCCATTTGGTTCAAAATTATCAAGTCAATTGGGCCAAAATATCTACAACTCCATATCGCTTATAATTCGGGAACCGAAACATAACAAAGGTTGTCGATCTGAGTACGAAGCAATCGAATTTGTCCCGAGTTGATATGTGACCAAATCTTTTCTTGTTTTGTGGTAAAAATACTATTCTCGATATAATCGCAGCCTTAAAAAAATCTTAAAGGTATGTTGAGAGTTTTCCCATGCATGGGTAAAAAGCCTGCCACCATTGCTATCTTGAAGAGGAAAGTAGAGTCTTCAAAAGTTTCAAGAAAGAAATTGAAAGTCTTGAAAGCCTCTTCTGCAGCCTCTAGTTTAGTAGAGGTATCAAAACAAACTAAATATTTGTATTCATTTCTATACTTACATCTCAAATATTAAAGTTGTCCAAAAAATATTTTTATTAGGCTAAACAACAATACACCAGCAAGTTTGTTGAATCCCCCTCAGAAAATCCAAGTTCCATAAATTCTCCATCGAACACTGAAGATTTCGAGGTCAAATTTGAAGGTATATCTTCCAATTCTTACAAGTTAGCAAATTCTGAAGCTACCAAGATATTTGTATTTTCTTTTGTTATTAAAGAAAAAAAAATAAAAGTACAATCCCTTTATCAAAAAGGTTTGTTTGCAGGAAGCAACTCCTCCTCCAAGGAAAACCAATGTCAATCCTACCATTCACCAATTATCCTTTATATCTTCCAGTATGAATTTGACTCCACCAATCAATATTGAACCAGAGAAGACAAAAAAATGCTGAAACAAATTTGTTGCAAACCAAAGCTATCATTCATGCTCCATCAACCATTCATGACGTCAATAACCAAAAGGAAGAAACCATCTATCTCTGCCAGGATGATGATTCTTTGAGTGAGCTTCTTGGAGTCATCTTGAAGTTTTCCAAAGGCAAATAAACTAAGCTATCAAGTTCCGAGAATAAATCAATTCATCTAAATCAGAATCCATAAGTTCCTAATCCTCCTGGAGGCACACATAATCCAAATGTAACAAAAAATCCCATTGATTCTAGTGTTTTCGATCTTCTTCAAAAACTGAAACTTCTGCTTATCAACCCTATTGAAGCATGGTTCTCACAAGATGGTCTTGATGTTGCACTTAACAAGATTTTAAGCTCTAATATTTTTCTTTAAGATCTTTATAATCATATCAAACCACTTGTATCTTTTATCAATCACACCAAAAAACTTTCCTCATGTTAGAACGAGCTTGAGCTCCATCGAAAAGGAATGAAAGAGGTTAAAGATAAAAGTGTCAAGGTTAAAATTTTCTTAGCTAATAGAAAAAAAATATTAGATTATGAAACTCATCTAATCGATGCTTCTGTCGAAATGAATCAACTAATCACTAGAGAAAAAGAGCTCGAAAGAGAACTTACTGAAATCAGGAAAAAAAATTCTTCTTCAAAAGCCTTTCGACAAACTTTAAAGTATCAAACATTTTTTTGACAAAGAGGTCCTTTCTTTATCAAAAGAAAAATATGATTTAGACAATCGAGCTCTCCAACATCAGACTACAGAAAGCGAACGCCTCCAAGAACTTCAGTCGCTTGCATAGGATCGCACACAGATAAAGGAACAATTGGACCAACTTTTGTAACTTTATGAAGACTAAAGGTTTGGAATGCCAAGTTTCTTTTGTAAAGACATTTTGAATTTACCTTTACTTTAGCTTCAAACTTAATTATTGCTTCACAAATATCGATACTGTTTTAAATACTTTCTATTTATTGATTTAATTTCGATTCTAATATTAATATGCTTAATTCAATATGCATTCTCTGAATACAAATTGATTATTTGAAAAGGTCCTTTCTAATTAGGGGATCATTTTCTGTAAACTCTTGATTTTCTATTGATCGGCAAAATAACTTTTAAAACTAATTTGCCAATATCAAACACTTTTTCTTTTACTCGTCGATTATATATTCGAGCCACATTCTCTTTTTTATGAAAAATATGATCAAGTGTTAATAAGCAATCATTGTCGCATTACCCTTATGGTATTAAGATTAATTTCCAAAGGTAAAACTGCATCATGACCATAAACTAGTTTATAAGGGGATGTGTTTGTTGCACCTCTTGGCAAATTTCGATAAGCTCACAACACTTGACTCAAAATTTCATTCCAAGTGTGAGGTTTTCGACTAATTTACTTCTTAATCAAATTGAGTAAAATTTTATTTGCAGCATCGACTTGGCTATTTGCTTGCGCATAATACGGGGTTGAAGTTACTATAGTTATACTTCTTGATACTACAAAATTTTGCATACATTGGCCTGTGAACATCATGCCTTGATCAGTACTTAGAGTCTGAGGAATTCCAAACCAATGTATTATATGTTCTTTGGTGCATGAAAATTGTGATCTCAATGGCGCCAACAACTTGGTACGCACAATTGTAATCTTAACTCTTTTTCACAACTTCGCACAACTAACCAGCAAGTGCACTGGGTCGTCCAAGTGATAAACCTTACGTGAGTAAGGGTCGATCCCACGGAGATTGTCGGCTTGAAGCAAGCTATGGTCACCTTGTAAATCTCAGTCAGGCGGATTCAAATGGTTATAGAGTTTTGATAATTAAAAGAAAAATAAACATAGAATAAAGATAGAGATACTTATGTAATTTATTGGTGGGAATTTCAGATAAGCATATGGAGATGCGTTGTTCCTTCTGAATCTTTGCTTTCCTACTGTCTTCATCCAATCCTTCACACTCCTTTCGATGGCAAGCTGTATGTTGGGGGATTACCGTTGTCAATGGCTACCGTCCGTCCTCTCAGTGAAAATGGTCCAAATGCACTGTCACTGCAAGGCTAATCATCTGTCGGTTCTCACTCAAGTTGGAATAGGATCCATTGATCCTTTTGCGTTAGTCACCACGCCCAACACTTGCGAGTTTGAAGCTCGTCACAGTCATCCCATCCCAGATCCTACTCGGAATACAACAGACAAGGTTTAGACTTTTCGGATCTCAAGAATGCTGCCAATTGATTCTAACTTATACCACAAAGACTCTGATCGTGAACCAGAAGGCTAAGAGATATGCATTCAAGCTTGTTTGCATGTAGAACGGGAGTGTTTGTCAGACACGCGTTCATAAGTGAGAATGGTGATGAGCGTCACATAATCATCACATTCATCATATTCTTGTGTGCGAATGGATATCTTAGAATAGGAATAAGCATGAATTGAATAGAAAATAGTAGTAATTGCATTAATACTCGAGGAACAGCAGAGCTCCACACCTTAATCTATAGTGTGTAGAAACTCCACCATTGAAAATACATAAGTGATGATGGTCCAGGCATGGCCGTGAGGCCAGCCCCCAATGTCTAAGATAGCATAAAACTGATCAAAGATCCCAGCATATCGAATACAATAGTAAAAAGTTCTATTTATACTAAACTAGTTACTAGGGTTTACAGAAATAAGTAAATGATGCATAAATCCACTTCCAGGCCCACTTGGTGTGTGCTTGGGCTGAGCATTGAAGCTTTCATGTGTAGAGACTTCTCTTGGAGTTAAACAACAGTTTGCAGCTTGTTTTGGGCGTTTAACTCTACCTTGTAACCTGTTTCTGGCATTTAACGCCAGAATATGGCAGAAAGTTAGCGTTTGAACGCCAATTTGCATTCTCAAAACTCGAGCAAAATATGGACTATTATATATTTCTGGAAAGCCTTGGATGTCTACTTTCCAACGCAATTGAGAGCGCGCCATTTGGGTTTCTGTAGCTCCAAAAAATCCATTTCAAATATAGGGAGGTCAGAATCCAACAACATCAGCAGTCATTTTTCAGCCTTTGAATCAGATTTTTGCTCAAGTCCCTCAATTTTAGCCAGAAAATACCTGAAATCACAGAAAAACACATAAACTCATAGTAAAGTCCAGAAATGTGAATTTTGCTTAAAAACTAATAAAAATATACTAAAAAGTAACTAAATCCTACTAAAATCTTCCTAAAAATAATGCTAAAAAGCGTATAAATTATCCGCTCATCATTCTTCTATAAAATCGATAATCTCACTTTGGCCGACTTCTATTAAAGGAGTAGCTTCGACCTATTTCATAAAATTATCAATTGCTACTAAGATAAACTTATGATTCTTAGATGATGGAGGATGAATCATTCCAATTAAATCCAAAGCCCAACCTCTAAATGGCCATGGTTTTATAATTGAGTGTAACATAGAAGTAGGAATCTATTGTATTACCTTATGTTTCTGACACTCTTGATAGGCTTTTGCAAAATCAATATAATCTTTGACTATAGATGCTAATATACTCGATCACGTTGAAGTACCCATGTCATTCTTTCACCAGCTTGGTGGGCACCATATATACTCTCATGGACTTCACCAAGAGAAATTGTTTTTTCAGACTGACTCAAACACCTCATGAGACTTCCTTCAATATCTTTTTTATACAATTCATCACCTATCACCATAAAATTCATTGCCTTTAATTTGACCTTTCAATTGACCTGAATGCTAGTATATTTTAAATACTCTGCAATTAGTTTCCTCCAATTTTCACTATCCCACTGAACAATGACTAAGATTTCTCTTTCTTCGATGGGTACAAGGATTTGTCGAACCTCTACCAATTTTTCTAAAGTTTCAGAAGGAATTTTATACTTCGACACAATTCGAGCCAACTCATTAGCGACCTCATTTTGAATCCTTAGAATATGAACTAAAGATACTTTTTGAAAAGACACCAATAACTTCTATGCCGTCGTCAAGTACTTTTGCAATTTTTCATTATTATATTTGAATTCTTTTGACAACTATTTTAAAACTTACTGAGAATCTCCTAAGATTTAAACATCTAATGTCCCCTTGTCAATCAAAATTTCTAATCCCAATATCAAAGCTTCATATTCAATATATTATTCGAACATGGATACTTTAATCTAAACAAAAAATTTGATGAGATTCCTTCTGGGGATATAATCAAAATTCCAACACCAACACCATCTTTATACGTCGATCCATCAAAATATAACTTCCAAGGTTCAAAATCAATATTAACAATATTTGCCCCCTAGTCATTAAAATTATTCGCTCGATTGACTAGAAAATCTGAAATGACATATCCTTTAACAGCTTTGGTTGGGACATATTGTAAGTCAAACTCCGTCAAAGCAAGAATCTATTTTCCCAGTCGACCTCTCAATATCGGGTAAGATAACATGTATTTTACTAAGTCATTTTGTGCAATGACCTTTATAATTTTCGCAACCATATAGCACTTTAGTTTTGTGCAAGCATAGTAAAGAGAAAGACACAACTTCTCGATGGGAGAATATCTTGTCTTAATGTCAGATAGTACTCAACTTAGGTAATAAATTGCTCTTTAATGCCCCTCTTCATCATCTTAAGCCATCATACACCCAATAGTATTTGTCATAGCTATGATATATAATTTTAAAGGTTCGAGAGGGCAGACTGTTGCCATCACTGGCGCTTTCGACAAATAATCCTTGATCGAATTGAATGCTTGTTGATGTTCATTCACCCGTAAATATTGGGATTCATATTTAAGTTTAAATTAAAGATGAGAAAACACGGGTTTGACCAGACAAGTTAGAAATAAACTATCGCAAAAAAGTGACTTTTCCTAAAAACGACTGAACTTCCATCTTTGATGAAAGAGGTGGCAAATCGAAAATTGCCTTGGCTTTATTCTGATCGATTGCAATTCCTTTATTTTGTACTATAAACCCTAAAAATTTTCCTGTCGAAACTCCAAATACACATTTTAAAGGATTCATTTTCAAACTTTTTTGTCGCAATTTTGAAATGCTTGGCTTAAATAATCGAGATGTTGATCCATCGAATTCGATTTTACCATTACATCGTCGATATATACTTCCATAAATTTTTCTATGTATTCATGAAAAATATTATTCATGGCACGTTGGTATGTTGTCCCAGCATTCTTTAAACCAAAAGGTATCATTACCCATTCATAAGTCCCCAAAGCACCAGGACATCGAAAGTTGTTTTCGATACATCATCCTTAGCTATAAAAATCTGATTGTAACCAGAATAACCATCCATGAAACTCAAAATCTCATTACTAGCAGCCAAATCGATTAACATATCTATGACAGGCATAAAATATTCATCCTTAGGAGTAGTATTATTCAAATCACGAAAATCAATGCAAATGCGAAGTTTTTCCTTCTTTTTTATTACTGGCAGTCTGGCACAATGTTCGATACCCAGTCGACATAACGAGCTGTTCGAATAAACTTTGCTTTGATTAGTCTTTTGATTTCTTCTTTAATTTTAAGATTGATTGTAGGAGCAAAACGTCGAGGTGCCTGTTTCACAAGTCGAGAAAATGGTTTCAACGCCAATGTATGTTCCACTAGGTTCCGTTTGGTTGATGTATATGATGAGACATAGATACAAAGACATAGACATTAAAGACATGGACATAAAATGTTTGTGTCTATGTATTGTGTTTGATAAAAATAAAGAACAAGACACACATATTTTAAAAAGACTGAATTACCCTTCATTCTACCACAAGTTTTACTATTATTACTATACATCCATTATCCTAAACACTACATGTCATCACCATTGAATTTTTATTTCTTTTAATATTTTTTATTTCTTCTAATATCATCTTAAATTATCATTCAAATATTAAATATATATTTTTTTTGAAAAAAATAAAAAACGAAAGCTCAGAATTTATCAAAGATTAATCAAAATTTAAATAAATAAAAAATTAAATGTACAATTTTTTTGAAGAAAATAGAAAGATAAATTTAGTTATAGAATCTAAAAGAGGAAGAGAAGAAAGAAAGGTTTGGAGAGATAAGAGGACAAATTTTAAAATTCAATAAGGGTAAAAGAGTAAAAAATTAGTGTCTCACAAGTTGTGTCTTAGTGTCTCACCAAATTGGAGGTACACAAATTTAATGTCTCTGTGTCCATCCGTGTCCTCCCGTGTCTTTCAAAAATCTGTCTCACCAAACTAAACAGTAAATATGTGTCACCATGTACTACTGTGTCTATGTCTTAATGTCTATGTCTCTGATGAGCGGATATTTTATACGCTTTTAGGGGGTAATTTCATGTAGATTTTAGCATGTTTTAATTAGTTTTTAGTAGAATAATATTAGTTTTTAGGCAAAAATCATATTTCTGGACTTTACTATGAGTTTGTGTGTTTTTCTGTGATTTCAGGTATTTTCTGGCTGAAATTGAGGGAGTTGAGCAAAAATCTGAGTTAGGCTGAAAAAGGACTGCTGATGCTGTTGGATCCTGACCTCCCTGCACTCGAAATGGATTTTCTGGAGCTACAGGAGTCCAATTGGCGCGCTCTCAACGGCGTTGGAAAGTAGACATCCAGGGCTTTCCAGCAATATATAATAGTCCATATTTTTCACGAAGAAAGACGACGTAACTTGGCGTTGAACGCCAAGTACATGCTGCTGTCTGGAGTTAAACGCCAGAAAAACGTCATAATCCGGAGTTGAACGCCCAAAACACGTTATAACTTGGAGTTCAACTCCAAGAAAGGCCTCAACTCGTGGATAGCTTTAGTCTCAGCCCCAGCACACACCAAGTGAACCCCAGAAGTGGATTTCTGCACCAATCATCTTAGTTTACTCATATTCTGTAAACCTAGGTTACTAGTTTACTATTTAAACAACTTTTA
>NC_029776.3:11208034-11210752 GCF_000817695.3 Arachis duranensis
ATTGATCTTCAAGTTGTTCTTGTTTATTTTGCTTGTTTGATCTTGAGTTTTTCTTGTTCTGTGTCCTTTTTTTGTTTTTCTTAAGCTTTTTCAGAACAGTAACTTTCAAAAAATTTTTTTACTTATATCCATAAATATAATACATTTTTAAAATCAACTCTGAAGTTGCTGCCCATTTTGCTGGAGCTTTAGTAGTTGTTCTTCATAATTGGGTATCCTCTTTGGAATCTTTTTTTTTTAAAAAATTTTTCTTTTATTGAATCTTGTGCCAAACTTTAAGTTTGGTGTTTTCTTGCTAAGTTTTCTCTAATTTTCGAAAATTTGTTTTGGTTTTCTAAAAAATTTTAAGTTTGGTGTTCTTCCTTTTGTTCTTGGTGTTCTTGTGAATTTTCAAAGTATTCTTGAGTCTTTCTTGTGCTTTGATCTTAAAATTTTTAAGTTTAGTGTTCCTTGGTGTTTTCCCTCCAAAATTTTCGAAAATAAGGAACATTGGATCTAAAAATTTTAAATCTTGTGTCTTTTGCATACTTTTCTCTTTCATCATAAAATTCAAAATTCAAAAAAAAAATATTTCAGATTTCAATTTCAAAATATTTTTCAATTTCTTTCAATTGTTTCGTTTTTATTTTATAAAAATTAATTTTTTTAAAATAAACAATAGCAACATACATATCATCTCTTTTATTCCATTATGGAATTAAGTGGGAATGATCAGCCAGGAGGACTCTGGGGTCATATGCCAACCCCACTACTGCTTCATATGGGGGTAGTATCTGTATACCCTTCATTGGAGTTAGTAGCTTTGAGTTGAATCCTCAGCTCATTATCATGGTGCAGCAAAACTGCCAGTATTCTGGTCTTCCACATGAAGAACCTACAGAGTTTCTGGCACAATTTTTACAATTTGCTGACACAGTACATGATAAAGAAGTGGATCAGGATGTCTACAGATTATTACTGTTTCCATTTGCTGTAAAAGATCAAGCTAAGAGGTGGTTAAATAACTAGCCTAAGAACAGCATAAAAACATGGAAACAGCTGTCAGAAAAATTCTTGAATCACTATTTCCCCCCAAAACGGATGACACAGCTAAGGCTAAGCATCCAAGGCTTCAAACAAGGAGATAATGAATCCCTTTATGATGCCTGGGAGAGATACAGAAAGATGCTAAGAAAATGCCCCTTTGACATGTTTTCAGAGTGGGTCCAGCTAGACATCTTCTACTATGGGCTTACAGAAAAAGCTCAGATTTCTCTAGACCACTCAGCTGGTGGATCTATACATATGAGAAAAACAATTGAAGAAGCTCAAGAGCTTATTGATACAGTTGCCAGAAATCAGCATCTGTACCTAAGCAGTGAATCTTCCATGAAAGAAGAAGCTAAAACAGTAACTGCAGAACTCAGTCCGAGGAATGATGCTGGCGCTGAACGCCCAGACCATGCTCATTCCTGGCGTTCAACGCCAGAAACAAGCATGAATCCGGCGTTGAACGCCCAAAGGGAGCATAGTTCTGGCGTTCAGACGCCAGTAACAAATGGGGAGATGGCGTCTAACGCCACTCCAACTTCCACCCCTGGCATTCAAATGCCAGTGGGGGATCAGTCACATACAAGTGCTGATGACAACCCTTCTAGAAAAGCTTCCCAACCCACTTCTGTAGGTAATAAACCTGCAGCAACTAAGGTTGAAGAATACAAAGCTAAAATGCCTTATCCTCAAAAACTCCGCCAAGCGGAACAGGATAAGCAATTTGCCCGCTTTGCAGACTATCTCAGGACTCTTGAAATAAAGATTCCGTTTGCAGAAGCACTTGAGCAAATACCCTCTTATGCTAAGTTCATGAAAGAGATCTTAAGTCATAAGAAGGATTAGAGGGAAACTGAAAAAGTTTACCTCACTGAAGAGTGCAGTGCAGTTATTCTGAAAAGCTTACCTGAGAAGCTTAAAGATCCTGGGAGCTTTATGATACCATGCACATTAGAGGGTACTTGTATCAAGCAAGCTTTATGTGATCTTGGGGCAAGTATCAACCTAATACCTGCATCTACTATCAGAAAGCTTGGTTTAACTGAAGAAATAAAACCAACCAGGATATGTCTTCAACCTGCTGATGGCTCCGTTAAATACCCATCAGGCGTGATTGAAGACATGATTGTCAAGGTCGGGCCATTCGCCTTTCCTACTGACTTTGTGGTGCTGGAAATAGAGGAGCACAAGAGTGGACTTTGTGGTGCTGGAAATGGAGGAGCACAAGAGGGCAACTCTTATTCTAGGAAGACCTTTCCTAGCAACTGGCCGAAATCTTATTGACGTCCAAAAAGGGGAATTAACCCTGAGAGTCAATGAGGATGAGTTTAAGTTGAATGTTGTCAAAGTTATGTAACATCCAGACACCCCAAATGACTGTATGAGTGTTGATATTATTGACTCTCTGGTAAGAGAGGTCAATATGGCTGAGAGTCTCGAATCAGAGCTAGAGGACATATTTAAAGATGTTCAGCCTGACTTGGAGGAATCAGAGAGAATAGTAGAACCTCTGAAAATCCCTCAGGAGGAGGAGAAACCTCCTAAACCTGAGCTCAAACCATTACCACCATCCCTGAAATATGCATTTCTGGGAGAAGGTGATACCTTTCCTATAATTATAAGCTCTACCTTAGAGCCACAGGAAGAGGAAGCACTAATTCAAGTGCTAAGGACACACAAGACAACTCT
>NC_029776.3:11211446-11211675 GCF_000817695.3 Arachis duranensis
TGCCAGTGACCATGCCATTGGTGCAGTGTTGGGACAGAGGCATAACAAGCTTCTGCACATCATTTACTACGCCAGCCGTATTCTAAATGACGCACAGAAGAATTACACAACCACAGAAAAAGAGCTACTTGCAGTGGTTTACGCCATGGACAAATTCAGATCCTATTTAGTAGGATCAAAAGTGATTGTGTACACTGATCATGCTGCTCTTAAATATCTACTCACAAAG
>NC_029776.3:11212949-11216791 GCF_000817695.3 Arachis duranensis
AAAGCTCAGTAATAGTCCAGATAATGACATTAAAGAAGCGCTTGCTGGAAGGCAACCCAGCCAAATCACAAAATTTAATTTTATTTGTCTTTTTCTAATTGATCAAGTTTTACAGGTAGATGCCAGAGTATCTTCAAAAGGTGAAGTAACAATTGATTGAAGTCACAGGGAAATTTGGAAAGCTTACTGGCATCAAAAAGCTAGTAAGAAACGTTTTGGGCGTTGAACGCCCAAAAGAAGCACCTACTGGGCGTTCAACGCCAGTAAGAGTAGCCATCTGGGCGTTGAACGCCAGAAAGGAGCACCTTCTGGGCGTTGAACGCCAGAAAGAAGCACCTTCTGGGCGTTCAACGCCAGATTGTTAGCGTCCTGGGCGTTCAGAAAAACGCCCAGTGACAAAGGACCTCCTGGCGTTCAACGCCAGAAAGAAGCATCAACTGGGCGTTGAACGCCTAGGAGAAGCAGCATTTGGGCGTTAAACGCCCAAAACATGCATCGTTTGGGCGTTTAACGCTAGGATGGTGGGAGGAGGTAAAAAAATTCGTTTTTCTTTATATTTTTTTTTTCTAAATTTTTATGTTTCAATTCATGATTTCTTACATAAACATGTTTCAAATTGTCATCCCTCATATCAAATTAGTTTTCTAAAAATCCTGATTTCTAAAAATCCATGTTTCAAAAATTTCAAATATATCTTAATCCATAAAGACAAATTGTTTTCCAATCCAATCCAACTCTTTTAAGTTTGTTTTCAAAACTCAATTATATTTTTTAAAATCTTTTTCAAAATTAAAAATTCAGATCTATCTTTTAATTATTAGTTAAATCTTTCTCTTTTTAAATTATATGTTTTTCTTATCATATCTATCTTTTACAAATCATATCTTATATCTTATTCTTATTCTTATCTTTTTCCTATTTTCGAAAATTACCCACCCCCTCCCTATATATTGAATTCGGCGCCCCTCTCCTCATCACCATCAAACACTTGCTCTCCTCCTATCCCTCTTCTTTCTCTTCTTTTGCTTGAGGACAAGCAAAGCTCTAAGTTTGGTGTGTTTATCCGTGATCACAAAAACATACCCACTAAAGATCATGGCTCCTAAAGGAAAACAACCCAACCCAAGAGGCAAGAAAGAGAACATTCCAAAGCCACTTTGGAATCAAGGGAAGTTCTTAACTAAAGAACATTCAGACCATTACTACAAGATAATGAGTCACAGATCAGTGATCCCGGAAGTCAAATTTGATCTGAAAGAAGATGAATATCCGGAGATCCACGAGCAAATTCGAAACAGGAACTGGGAAATTCTGGCCAATCCTGAAACGAAAGTGGGAAGGAATATGGTTCAAGAGTTCTATGCTAATCTATGGCAGACAGACCGGCAAAGAATAATTGGAGCTGCTCTCTTTGACCATCGGACCTTAGTCAGAGGAAAGATTATTCATACCCATCTTGACATGATCAGGGAGATATTTAAGCTTCCCCAACTAAAAGATGACCCAGACTCCTTTAATAGGAGAATGATGAGGGTAAATAAAGGTCTGGACAAGATTCTGGAGGATATATGCATCCCTGAAGCCAGGTGGACCACCAGCACGACTAGCATCCCAAATCAACTCAAAAGAGAAGATCTAAAACCAGTAGCTAGAGGCTGGCTAGATTTCATAGGGCGTTCCATATTGCCCACCAGCAACCGTTTTGAAGTTACTGTTAAAAGAGCAGTAATGATTCACTGCATCATGTTGGGAAAAGAAGTAGAAGTCCATCAATTGATCTCATGTGAGCTATACAAAATAGCAAACAGGAATTCCAAGGACGCCAGATTGGCCTATCCAAGCTTAATTTCTAGGCTCTGCAAAGATGCTGGAGTGAAGATGGGAATAACAGAATATATCCCAGTTGAGAGGCCAATCACTGGAATATCAATCGTCAGACAACAGCAACAAGATGATTCAACCAAGAGGAGAGCACAGGAAGCCCTCCCAGAACTGCCTTAATTCGAATATTGGGGACATCTTGAGGCTTCTATTTCCAAATTGCAAGAAGCTATGGACCAAATAAAGGAAGAACAGAACAATCAAAGTAGCATGCTTTGCAAACTGCTTAAGAAACAGGAAGAGCAAGGGCGTGATCTAAGGGAGCTGAAGCGCCAAAAAATTAATCCTTGAAAAACACCCCACAGATTAGAGGAACATCTACTCTCAAAACAAACAGGTTGTTGAGTTCCAAATTTTTTTTTTTACTTTGTGATAATGTTATTATGGAAATTTACCTTAGGAGATATATAGTGGTAGTAGTAGTATTAATTAGTATATCTATTTTGATTTTATTTCCAATTAAGCTATAATTTATTTTTCTCATCATCATCAGACATGAATAAAGTAGTAGAATTTTTTTAGAATAAAGAAGTAATCTATATTTTTCGAGTTCTTAATAATAAAAATTATAATTAATTATGTGTGGTGGCAATACTTTTTGTTCTCTGAATGAATGCTTGAACAGTGCATAACTTGTACTTTGAATTTGATGAATATTGGCTCCTGAAAGGATGAGGAACATGAAAAATATTATTGATGATCTGAAAAATCATGAAATTGATTCTTGAAGCAAGAAAAAGCAGTCCATTCAAAAAAAAAAGCAGTAGAAAAAGCCAATAGCCCTTAAAACCAAAAGGCAAGGGTAAAAAGGATCCAAGGCTTTGAGCATCAGTGGATAGGAGGGCCCAAGGAAATAGTTCCAGGCCTGAGCAGCTAAACCAAGCTGTCCCTAACCATGTGCTTGTGGCATGCAGGTCCAAGTTACAAACTTGAGACTGAGTGGTTAAAGTCGTGATCCAAGGCAAACAGAGTGTGCTTAAGAGCTCTGGATACCTCTGACTGGGGACTGTAGCAAAGCTAAGTCACAATCTGAAAAGGTTCACCCAGTCATGTGTCTGTGGCATTTATGTATCTGGTGGTAATACTGGAAAATAAAGTGCTTAGGGCCATGGCCAAGACTCATAAAATAACTGTGTTCAAGAATCAACATACTACACTAGGAGAATCAATAATACTATCTAGATTCTGAGTTCCTACGGATGCCAATCATTCTGAAATTCAAAGGATAAAGGGAGATGCCAAAACTGTTCAGAAACAAAAAAAAGCTACAAGCCCCGCTCATCTAATAAGAATCTGAGCTTCATTTAAAACTCTAAAATATTATTACTTCTTAATTTCTGTTAAAACCTATTTTATTTGTCTAGTTGCTTGAGGACAAGCAACAGTTTAAGTTTGGTGTTGTGATGAGCAGAAATTTTATACGCTTTTTGGGGGTAATTTCATGTAGATTTTAGCATGTTTTAATTAGTTTTTAGTAGAATAATATTAGTTTTTAGGCAAAAATCATATTTCTGGACTTTACTATGAGTTTGTGTGTTTTTCTATGATTTCAGGTATTTTCTGGCTGAAATTGAGGGAGCTGAGCAAAAATCTGAGTTAGGCTGAAAAAGGACTGCTGATGCTGTTGGATCCTGACCTCCCTGCACTCGAAATGGATTTTCTGGAGCTACAGAAGTGGATCCTGACCTCCCTGCACTCAAAATGGATTTTCTGGAGCTACAGAAGTCCAATTGGCGCGCTCTCAACGGCGTTGGAAAGTAGACATCCAGGGCTTTCCAGCAATATATAATAGTCCATATTTTGCGCGAAGAAAGACGACGTAACTTGGCGTTGAACGCCAAGTATATGCTGCTGTCTGGAGTTAAACGCCAGAAAAACGTCATAATCCGGAGTTGAACGCCCAAAACACGTTATAACTTGGAGTTCAACTCCAAGAAAGGCCTCAACTCGTGGATAGCTTT
>NC_029776.3:11216836-11217753 GCF_000817695.3 Arachis duranensis
TCAGCCCCAGCACACACCAAGTGGGCCCCATAAGTGGATTTCTGCACCAATTATCTTAGTTTACTCATTTTCTATAAACCTAGGTTACTAGTTTACTATTTAAACAACTTTTAGAGACTTATCTTGTACCTCATGACATTTTTAGATCTGAATTACATACTTTTTGATGGCATGAGTCTCTAAACTCCATTGTTGGGGGTGAGGAGCTCTGCAGCGTCTCGATGATTTAATACAATTCCTTTGTTTTCCATTCAAGCACGCTTGTTCTTATTTAAGATGTTCATTCGCGCTTAATTATGGAGAAGGTGATGATCCGTGACACTCATCACCTTCCTCAATCTATGAATGTGTGCCCGATAACCACCTCCATTCTACATTAGATTGAATGAATATCTCTTAGATTCCTTAATCAGAATCTTCGTGGTATAAGCCGGATTGATGGCGGCATTCATGAGAATCCAGAAAGTCTAAACCTTGTCTGTGGTATTCTGGTGCGCGAAATTGTGAACAATCCTTTTCACAACTCTCATAATCCCCGGTCATGAACCCCAAAAACTTGGTGTTCAATACCATGGCATTACACAACTTCGCACAACTAACCAGCAAGTGCACTGGGTCGTCCAAGTAATAAACCTTACGCGAGTAAGGGTCGATCCCACGGAGATTGTTAGTATGAAGCAAGCTATGGTCATCTTGTAAATCTTAGTCAGGCAAACTCAAATGGATATGGTGATGAACGCATAAAACACAAAGATAAAGATAGAGATACTTATGTAATTCATTGGTAGGAACTTCAGATAAGTGCATGAAGATGCCTTCCCTTCCGTCTCTCTGCTTTCCTACTATCTTCATCCAATCCTTCTTACTCCTTTCCATGGCAAGCTTATGTAGGGTTTCACCGTTGTCAATGGCTACCT
>NC_029776.3:11225902-11227083 GCF_000817695.3 Arachis duranensis
TTCTGCTTAGAACTCTCTGTCTGTTGCTGAGAAGATGATGGAAAAGGTTTGCTATTGCTAAACCTGTTTCTTCCACCATTACTATTGTTAAAACCTTGTTGAGGTCTCTGTTGATCCTTCCATGAGAGATTTGGATGATTTCTCCATGACGGATTATAGGTGTTTCCATAGGGTTCTCCCATGTAATTCACCTCTTCCATCGAAGGGTTCTCAGGATCATAAGCTTCTTCCTCAGATGAAGCCTCCTTAGTACTGCTTGGTGCATTTTGCATTCCAGACAGACTTTGAGAAATCATATTGACTTGTTGAGTCAATATTTTGTTTTGAGCCAATATGGCATTCAGAGTGTCAATCTCAAGAACTCCTTTCTTCTGACTAATCCCATTGTTCACAGGATTTCTTTCAGAAGTGTACATGAATTGGTTATTTGCAACCATTTCAATCAGCTCTTAAGCTTCTGTAGGCGTCTTCTTCAGATAAAGAGATCCTCCAGCAGAGCTATCCAAAGACATCTTGGACAGTTCAGAGAGACCATCATAGAAAATACCTATGATGCTCCATTCAAAAAGCATGTCAGAAGGACACTTTCTGATTAATTGTTTGTATCTTTCCCAAGCTTCATAGAGGGATTCTCCTTCCTTCTGTCTGAAGGTTTGGACTTCCACTCTAAGCTTACTCAATTTTTGAGGTGGAAAGAACTTTGCCAAGAAGGCATTGACTAGCTTTTCCCAAGAGTCCAGGCTTTCTTTAGGTTGTGAGTCCAACCATGTCCTAGCTCTGTCTCTTACAGCAAAAGGGAATAGCATAAGTCTGTAGACCTCAGGGTCAACCCCATTAGTCTTGACTGTGTCACAGATTTGCAACAATTCAGCTAAGAACTGATGAGGATCTTCCAATGGAAGTCCATGGAACTTGCAATTCTGTTGCATTAGAGAAACTAATTGAGGCTTAAGTTCAAAGTTGTTTGCTCTAATGGCAGGGATAGAGATGCTTCTCCCATAAAAGTCGGGAGTAGGTGCAGTAAAGTCACCCAGCACCTTCCTTGCATTATTGGCATTGTTGTTTTCGGCTGCCATGTGTTCTTCTTCTTTGAAGAATTCGGTCAGGTCCTCTAAAGAGAGTTGTGCTTTGGCTTCTCTTAGCTTTCTCTTCAAGGTCCTTTCAGGTTCAGGATCAGCTTC
>NC_029776.3:11227178-11227558 GCF_000817695.3 Arachis duranensis
ATGTAATCCTCTATGTCACAGTATAGAGATTCCTTTAGGTGTCAGAAGAAAAGAAAAGTAGAAGACAGAAGTAGAAAATTTGAACTTATCAAAGAAGATGGAGTTCAAATTTTGCATTAAAGAATAGTGTTAGTCCATAAATAGAAGGATGTGAGAAGAAGGGAAGTGATTTTCGAAAATTAAGTAAAAAAAAATTTTGAAAACATTTTTGAAAAACATTACTTAATTTTCGAAAATGAAAGTGGGAAAGAAATCAAGTGATTTTTGAAAAAGATTTTGAAATTAGAAATCAAAAAGAATTGATTGAAAACTATTTTGAAAAAGATGTGGTTAAGAAGATATGATTGGTTTTAAAAAGATGTGATTGAGAAGATATGATT
>NC_029776.3:11228111-11228942 GCF_000817695.3 Arachis duranensis
AAATTCAAAGATCAGAGTAAGAAATCATCAAGAATTATTTGAAGATCCTTAAGAAACATGAATGAATGCATGCAGTTGACACTAAACTTAAGATGAGACACTAGACTTAAACAAGAAATTTTTGGATTTTATGATTTTTTTATTTTTTTTTGTGTTTTTCGAAAATTAAAAGGAAGAAGATATCAAAATTCTTAATGAGAATTCCATGAATCAGTGCAATGCTAGTCTAAGACTCCGGTCCAGGAATTAGACATGGCTTCACAGCCAGCCAAGCTTTCAAAGAAAGCTTCGGTCCAAAACACTAGACATGGCCAATGGCCAGCCAAGCCTTAGCAGATCACTGCTCCAAAAGCAAGATTGATAAAAATCAACAAGCTCTTGTGATGATAAGTTGAAACCTCGGTCCAATGAAATTAGACATGGATTCACAGCCAGCCAGATTTCAACAAATCATCATGAAACTCTAGAATTCATCTTCAAGAATTTCGAAAAAAAAAATACCCAATCTAAGCAACAAGATGAACCGTCAGTTGTCCAAACTGAACAATCCCCGGCAACAGCGCCAAAAACTTGGTGCTGTTGCCGGATCTTGGCACTGATGTTACCGGACCAAAAGCTTGCTCAAAACTTGAACAATCCCCGGCAACGGCACCAAAAACTTGGTGCGCGAAATTGTGAACAATCCTTTTCACAACTCTCATAATCCCCGGTCATGAACCCCAAAAACTTGGTGTTCAATACCCATGGCATTACACAACTTCGCACAACTAACCAGCAAGTATACTGGGTCGTCCAAGTAATAAACCTTACGCGAGTAAGGGTCGATCCCAC
>NC_029776.3:11229295-11270869 GCF_000817695.3 Arachis duranensis
ATCATCACATTCATCAAGTTGAAGAACAAGTGATATCTTAGAACAAGAACAAGTGGAATTGAATGGAAGAATAATAGTAATTGCATTAATACTCGAGGTACAGCAGAGCTCCACACCTTAATCTATGGTGTGTAGAAACTCCACCGTTGAAAATACATAAGCATAAAGTCTAGGCATGGCCGAATGGCCAGCCTCCCAGTGATCTAAGATAGCATAAAAATGAAGATAGCTACCAAAGTCTACCAATACAATAGTAAAAGGTCCTACTTATAGAGAACTAGTAGCCTAAGGTTTACAGAAATGAGTAAATGACATAAAAATCCACTTCCGGGCCCACTTGGTGTGTGCTTGGGATGAGCAATGAAGCATTTTCGTGTAGAGACTCTTCTTGGAGTTAAACGCCAGCTTTTATGCCAGTTTGGGCGTTTAACTCCCATCTGGGTGCCAGTTCCGGCGTTTAACGCTGGAAATCTTGAAGGTGACTTTGAACGCCGGTTTGGGCCATCAAATCTTGGGCAAAGTATGGACTATCATATATTGCTGGAAAGCCCAGGATGTCTACTTTCCAACGCCGTTGAGAGCGCACCAATTGGGCTTCTGTAGCTCCAGAAAATCCACTTCGAGTGCAGGGAGGTCAGAATCTAACAGCATCTGCAGTCCTTTTCAGTCTCTGAATCAGATTTTTGCTCAGGTCCCTCAATTTCAGCATCAGCAGTCCTTTTTCAGCTTGAATAAGATTTTCGCTCAGGTCCCTCAATTTCAGCCAGAAAATACCTGAAATCACAGAAAAATACACAAAATCATAGTAAATTCCAGAAAAGTGAATTTTAACTAAAAACTAATAAAACTATACTAAAAACTAACTAGATCATACTAAAAACATACTAAAAATAATGCCAAAAAGCGTACAAATTATCCGCTCATCATATTCCGAGTAGGATTCTGGGATTGAATGACTGTGACGAGCTTCAAACTCCTGAAGGCTGGGCGTTAGTGACAGACGCAAAAGAATCAATGGATTCTATTCCAACCTGATTGAGAACCGACAGATGATTAGCCGTGCTGTGACAGAGCATAGGAACGTTTTCACTGAGAGGATGGGAGGTAGCCATTGACAACGGTGACACCCTACATAGAGCTTGCCATGGAAGGAACCCTGCGTGTGGGAGGAGGACGTCAAGGAAAAATAGAAATTCAAAGGACAACGCATCTCCAAAACTCCAACATATTTCTCATTATTGCACACCAGTCTCTCAAACCAAACGCTACCCTAACGAACGATCTAGACCAGGCATTTCATCGTAGTCCCAAGCAAAACAATTTTTGTATTCAACTAGTAAATTAATCAATCTCTCTCAAAATTGTTCATCAATATTTTTACAAATATATGTAGGTTTAAAATCACCATCAGTTCCTAAATTAATTTCTTCAAGTGGATCTTGAGACTCGAAACCTTTTTTAATATGATCGTTATTAACTAAAGTTTTTTCAAAACCTAAATACTCCAAATCATAAATGCAATCGAAAGAGAGATCAACTGGATCATATGAAGAAAATTAAACTTTATTATTGACTGAGTCAACAATCGAATTATTTAAAAAACTGAGATCTTTAAATATGCCAGGCTGGTCCATAATCCTAACCCTAGGAATGAAAATACATGTAACATCTAACACACAACTAGATTCGATTTTAGGAATCAAAGCTATACTAGGAATTGAAACTACTGAATTTAAATTACTATTTGATTCAACTCCTTCGGAAGAATCATTCTTAATGCGAGAGATGCTTAAATTATCTAAATAGATTTTTAAAGAACATAGATAGTTTTAGCCATGACAAGATACAATCGAACTGAGTGTTTGACCTTCACTCCCAACCAGTAGGTGTGTAATCAAGCTTTGGGTGCCACAGCTTCACATTAAGCCCTTCTGAATTTAAAAAAATAGCTTTCGCAATTATAATAATTGAGCATCCTGTTAACATTAAGTGGTTTCAATTTGTCGTTATAAACCTTAAAGTCAACATGCATCTGCTCTACATAAAGATTTGAATCTGTCTTTATCACTTTAGTTTTTCCTTCATCAGTCCAAAGAATGATGCTTTAGCGCACAGTCGAAGGTACAACCTTAACATCATGAATCCAATCCCAACCCAGCAAGGCATTATAATTAGCCTTTAATGGAACTACAACAAAAACAATCATTCAAGATGATGATCCTACTTGAACTTGGAGAGTTACCATGCCTTTTGCAGGTGTCGAGACTCCACCATAGTCAGTAACTGAAATATTAGTAGGAATCAAATCATCGAAGTACTTTCCAACTTTCATCAATATTCTTTCTGGCAACAAATTGGTTGTTGTTCCTTTGTCAACCAATACTTTATTGATGCATATACCACTCATACAAGTACTAATGTGTAGAGGTAAAAAATGCAATTTTTGCTTTTTAGTTGACTTTTTGAAACATCCCAACTCTTCCTCCTCACATACAAAGGTAAAAGCCTCTTCATCCTCCACATCATAATCTTCACTCAAATCTCCTTCATATTCTCCCAAATACTCTGTTGGTATGATAGAAATAGTACTCACCATATCTTCATCTTCCTCATCAAAGTATTCTTCATCAAGATCAGCGTCCTTCTCTTTAACTTCAATTGGGACTACTACAAAAGCTTTGCCCTTTTCCACCTTAGCTGGGAAAGGAATCCCTTTCGGATAAGTTTTTCTGTTAGACAAAAAAATTAATCGAGTATGAATAGAAGGAGTTGCCCTCTTATCTATTGAAATCGATGGTCTTTTTGGTATTGTTTGACGTACATATCTTCCACCTCAATTTTCTCTAGCCCTTCCTCAAGGATATGGATAATGACCTCGACTAAAACCTCGATGACCTCTTTGGGGTTGACGTCTATATTGAACATCTTGACTGTGAAACTCTTGGCAATTTTTAATCCATTGAACTCCCAAAACTTGTGAGTGACTTAGCGAAGGAGGAAAGTTCCCTTGGGAATTTTGAGAACATTGACCTTCTTACCTTCGAGAAAGATGCCTTTGACAAATTTGTTCTTCCTTATGAGCTAATTCTTTCTTCATTCTTTCCTTCTCAAAAATCGCTGCAGCTTCAGCATTGAAAACAACATTATATCAAGGGCACAAATAAACATCTCGATCTTTTAATTTTCCTGCATCAGAAATTTCAATAATCCTTCACCCACACCAGGATATACTGTGCGCACATTGGTTTCGAAGTCTCCCAAAGCAGAGTCGAACTCATAAGAGGTAAAGCCAGCCATATTGATCCCCATGAATGAAGCTCAACAAAGTTTGCTCCAGCGTCAATGGGATCAGTATCAACCTTTATATCTTTCTTACCATCATCAAACTTCAACCTTCCTTCCATAATTGCCTCTTGGATCAAGTCCTTGAAACGGACACAATTATTAGTTGAATGACTAGTTGCTTGATGAAATTTACAATAAGGCTTTTCTTTCAAATCTTTTATCGAAAGTAAAGTTTTGTCTTCTAGTAAAATCAATTGTTTATCTTTAAGCAACACATCAAATATCTGTTTCGATTTTGAAATATCAAAGCTATACTTTTCTCCACTCTTATATTTCAAGTCATTGGATTTTTCAACATTTGCAATTTTCATAAGCGAAGAGCAAACGTAAGGTGGACATTTCTTTAATTCAGCCAAATCAACTTCAAGAAATTCAAAATCAGACTCTTCACTCGAAGATCTCATTACAACATATGAAACTTTTTCTTTTCTAGCAAAAAGTTTGCTTTTGTACTTTTTCTTATTTTTGAACTTTTATTTTTCTTTCTAAAGAATTTCTACTTGACGAACCCTTTCAGCTAAACGAGCCAAATCAGGTACATGTACATTAAGCAACTTTCGACAAATATAAAACCCTAATCTCGTAGTGGCTATCTTCACTACCTCACTTTCAGGAAGTGAAATATAACATCAACTTCGGGCATTCTTAAAACAGATCATTAAATCATCGATTGATTTTCTATCATCACGTTTTAAAGCCACTAAATCCGTAATTGTCACGTTCAATTCACCTATATAAAACTGAGAATGAAAAGCATTTTTCAACTGTGCCCAAGTCACAATCAAATTGGGTATTAAATTTGAAAACCAAGTAAAAGTATTTTTCGTCAACAAAAAAAGAAATAATTTCATTTTCAAATTCTCATCATTTGTCAAATTGCCTAATTCGACCATATATCGAGCAACATGCTCAGTAGTCGATGCACCTACTTCTCCTGCAAATTTTGTTACTATTTTTGGGTTCTTCACATCCTTAGGTACTTCTGCCATCTGCACTACAACATAAAATGAGAAAACAAAATATGGTTGATTCCTAAATCCCACATTGATTCCAACCCTGTTAAGAATATCTTCAACTATTCTTGTGTCCTGATAATGTTCACCACGTTGCTTAACTCGCATTCTAGCCAACACTTCATCCACATTTTGATCACGTCGAATTATATGAGGAGCATTTCCATCGAGATTTATATGATCAATCCTATCTCTCGGATCAATCCCTAAATCTCTTGGGTTTGCTTCCATATTTTGACGATCACCTTCATCATAATCAACAATCTGAGCGATTCGTTCGACTTGTCTCGCCACACACTCAAATTTTGTTTCATGATTAGCCATCATTGGGTTCAAAATAGTAGTCATTTGTTGAGTCAATAAATTGACCAAATCATGATGACTCTCATTGACATATTGTCGAGCTACTGCCATCAAACCAAAATTACTCGATGTCGACCCTACCTGATAATCATAGGCAGACTCAAGATGATGTATTGGTGGGTAATTATTAACTGCTCCTTGTCCATTTTCAAACCTAATTGGAGGTACATAACCACTCATAGGTGGGGTATAACCAGGAGGAAGACCAAAAGGGAGCCAACTAATGTTACAGGCAGTTGTGTTTGTATTTGAGAAGTTCGTGGGTGTTGATCGCGCCCATTATTCCCCAAAGGTGGTGTAATAACTACCATATTTTCTCTAAACACAAATCCTGGGTTTTGAGTGCTACCCTCCGTATGCGACGTCAACTCCATAGACATTTGAGCAACTACCACAGGTATAATTTTTCTGCTTCTAAGTCGCACAAACTAAATCATTACAATAATCTTTTTGACACACTTAATTTTTAAAATAGTTCCATTGAACGTGCTAATTTGTTATACAAATTTTTTGTAAATCTAGGTTAGTTCAAAATCTAGTGATCTGAGAACGAAATCTACTCCTCTTCATGAGTACTAGTTTTTGAGTTGTGCACCAAAGATTATATTCCTTGATCGAAAAGATAAAGAGAAACTTGAAATGTAAAAGAATGTAAATGACTTAAAATTGAAATTACTGAAAATGAAGTAAATGGCTTCAAATGAAAGAAAAGCAATAAAATGCCTTCAACAAGATCGAAGGACTTTGAATTCAAATACAATGCAGAAATATTAAAGGAAGGAAAAGAAAAACTTTGCAGAAACAAATAAATTTGCAAGAAAAAAAATATTACAAGGAATTTAAAAGACATGGAAGGAATCCTACAAAAAAGAAAGCTCTAAACAAACTCAAAAAGTCGCTGAATATGTGGGAGTGCGAGAAAACTAAGTGTAACCGTTCCTGCCATATAAATGATGGAATGACCGTCTTCAACTGCTTTAAATATTTAACCTTTCTACTTGCTTCGATCATGGACTCACTATTTCGATCACAAAGACTTGTACTTAACAAACATTTTCGATCAGTCCACGTTACTCGTCGATAACCTTTTTTCGATGAACTTTAAAAAACTTGCTCGATAATATTCAAACAACATTCTTGATATGCTCATTTTCAATTTGAATTATTTTTTACCAACAATTATTAAAGTATATTTTACTATAAATTTTATTTTATACTTTTTTAACATATGTTATTAAAATATATTTTAACTAAATCCTAATACAAATTATATGTTGCATTTAAATTTAATAAACATATTTGTTTCAATTATTTAAATCACATATAGTTTGATTTTATTACAGAGATATTATCTTTTACTTAAGATGATTCATTTATCATTTCACAAGTAAAATATTGTACTTTTAATTGAAAAATACTAATTAGTATATTATTATTAGAATTTTTCTAAGTTAAATAGTATCTTAAAGACATTAATTAAGAGAATAAAAGTAAAAGGGTTTGATATTCCAGTGTATTAAATACATAAAAAAAAACTTGAAAATAAAAATTGCTTTAATTTATATGTTTAACAAAAAATATTCTTTATTTAGTATTTTTAATTAGTTTTATAAAAACAGTTACTCACAAAACCATTATTATTATTATTATGTTGTAAAGTTCCGATGTATCCAATTTTATCATCAACTAAATATATCATTCCTAAATAAGTATATAATGGGCTTATAATGACATGAGCGCGTGATGAATTATTTTATCTCTCGTGTTATAACAAATGAGGATAATTACGGTTGTTCACATTAATAAGGATAATTACGTCACTATCATTGTGCCTGTCATGAAGATCCCACATTATTGATGTTAGCTAGCTAATAAGATGTTACCCCTAAATCCACCAAAGAAAAAAAAGGTGTAAACCATGTTGTCGTGATAAATGCTTGGTGTGACTTGTGGTTTCTATCACTTGATGAGAAGATGAAGAAATATAATTATCAATTTAATTTTTTTGGTTGGCTTTGCTGGACAAATGTTGAATTCATGGGTATAATAAAATATCCTCTTCTTCCGGGTTGAATATTTTCCATTTTCCCTGGTAGATGAGAGTATATGTGATTCACGTGCATATACATTGTTTATGGCTAATATTGCTTCCCCCCTCCCCAATATTTAATAGGTCCCGTTCACATTGGGTTCAGAAAACAATTATAGAAAAACATCCAAGCATGATCCCATGAGAAAGTTATGGAGGTAATAAAGCCATAATCCCAAAGTTAGTTAAAAATAAAGAATTAGCTAGAAATTAAATATTATATTGTTAGTCTTAATTTGACAAATTTTTTTATGGATATTCTTTGATTTGTATTGTAAATAAGATCTCCTAAATGAAAATGACATAATCAATTTAGAAGTGACAACTAATTAATATTTATTCTTTACCATAAATTTTGAAATAATAAAAACACCATAATAAAATATAACAATTATAAATACTTTGGATGCCAATGAGTTATAACTCAAATATCATAGTCTTTCTATACTTATTTAAGAGATCGTGAATTTGAATCTCCCTATCTTTAGTAAAAAAAAAATAATTCTCAATATATATATAGTAACAACAAAAATAATAAAAAATAATTAAAACTTAATCTTATTTAACATTTATTAATTATTACATCAACATATTCTTATTGTTTAAAATATCTCCTTTTTATAGACATACATTAGCATCAACAGATCCTATACAAAGATTCCTGAACTTATAAAGCTCCATAATTTCTTGTTGGTATTATTGCATGCAGTCATATATACATACACAACAGAATAGCATGTGCTATAATAGTAGGCTAACTTATATCAACAAAGGCACATCTGGGACACGTTGAGTTTATAAGAAAACCATATCTATCTATCTATCTATATTGCTACTATTATTTATTCCAATCATGGTGGCTTGAATTCCACGCCTTTTTATATGTGGGTTGCTAGCAACTTCCAACTTCCATCATAAACAAGCTAAGATATAAAGACAAACATCGTTCCCTAAATTATGCATATTTTATCAGACTGAAATTGGACTTGAAATGATTGTTGGGGAAATGATGCATGCACCATAGCTAAGGTTACGTTTCTGCTCTTCTTTGATTCCTCCTTTAACGTTGCTGATATGTAATATATACATGGGGGCAATTATTGAAGACCTCCATACCATATGTCTATGCCATGCATTATCATTAACATTATATTCTGAATTTCAGTTTTGAATCATGTGTTACAACAACTCATTAGTCAACAACAAATTTTTAAATGAAATTTTAATTTTCGATAAATTAATTCTTGACTTATTAAATTGAGAGATATAACAGGTAATAAGAAAAACATTCTAGTTACTTGGTGTGTTTGCATGCAGGAACAGACCATGAAATGCTACTCATTTTGTGACTAATTAATGTATGAAGAAGCATGTTATTCAAGTGTTTTCATCTATTAGTTTAATTTTTTGGAAGAAATAATTTTATAATATGATATAATAATTTTTATAACTAAAATATTATAGATAATTAATTCTTGTTGACTCCTAAAAGAAATTAATATTAGACAAATAAAAAAAGTCTATGCAAATTTTTAAATTATCTAAAAAAAGTTATGTAAATTGCATGCAAATTAAAAAATATAATAATTAATTTATATATTTTTTATTAATTTAAACTTTTAAAAAAATTGATTTCATGACAAAGCTTACAGTATGCGCCTATGCAATTGCCTGTCCTGTTAATTTGGACTTCTCTTAATTGTGGGTTGTTTTGGTAGTTAAAATGAGTTGAATGGACAGTTCAATACATCTTTAAAAAATTTATGTTATTATTACGTTTGTTCTAATTTGAAAAAATAATTTAATTATTTTTTTTAAATAATTTAAATAATAAATACTTATATTAAATATAGTTTAAAATAGTCAAATTAGTCTCCGAAAAATAACTCAATCTCTAAATTGGTCCCCAAAAGAATACGGTTGTGCTCTGATCAATATGGCTGGTTCATTGACTTTTGTCTTATGACATTATTATTCTCCTTTAGGAAATCAAAACATCAGGGAGTACCCTAAATACGTAATCATATACATTCTTTATTACCATTCACTTTTTCAATGTATATTTGGGTGGTTTTTTACCTGAGACATAAGAGGACGAATATTAAAATTTATTATCTTTTGGTTATTATAATTAGTCATTAATATTAAAAAATATGAAATAAAATATTATACTAAAAAAATTAAATTAATGATTAAGTAATGAAAAAAATTAATAAATTCTTATCTATTCTACATTTCTCGTTTTTTATTTTTTCGAACATATTCTATTATAAAACCCCATATAGGATCTACATGGCTTATAGCCAAAGCCAACACATGCAAGCCAGAAAAAATTGACTTGCTCAATAATGTGTGGTAAAAAATTGACCAATAAAAAGAAACTTTGATGCTTCAAAATTAATCAGAATATCAAAAAGGGTTGGATACAGAAAAGGTTAAGCTAATTTGTCGAGAAGAAAAGGTTAAGCTAAGTTGTCAAGAAGCATCAACTGCATGACACCGGTATATAAACCCTAAAATAATTTTAAGATTGGGATGATCTTTAGATTTAGAGCACAAATGCGATTCAATATTGACGACTCTATTAATAAGTAATAACCCAATCGAGTTAAATGACATATATATATTTAAAAAAATTAACATGGCATTATACAAACTTGACTAATCGAAGTATAATCCTCTATTAGCTAATTTGGATTAGACTAGTAGCTAACTTACTAGTTTTGTTTAAGTAAGGGTAAGAGATTTGAATCTCACGTTCTGTATCTTAGTCACCGACAAATTTTTAAATGGAGTTTCGACTCACAAAGGAATAGATACCGTAGTAACCAATAATCCTCCCTTTACCTTTCTTTCAAAATATGTGAGTACCCAGCTACCACTACAAGTTTAACTTGTACCTGACCAGTCATTTCAACGTGGAGCAGAGGCATTCTGTTCATCAATTATTACTACAATACTGCCCATACATAACAACATTTTGCCGTGAATATGCACATTTATTTATTTACTCCCTACATCACGCGAGTCCACTGTCCACGGACTTGTGATTTTAGAACTTTTGTCTTTTGCCTTTTCTTTAATGAAATTATTGTAAAATGCTTTTTAATCGTGTCTTTTCAACTTCAGTTAGTTCATAGGTCAATTAATATTTACTTTAGGTTGTAATAAACTGGGTTTAATCAACTTAGAGCAACTAAATTGCAACGTATAATAAGAAATGCACGTTTAACAACAAAAACACGTAACTAAACCTCAACCTTTTTCAGAAAACAAGTAGAATATTGCTTGATATAGTTAACGCAAGCCGATACGTTTTATATACGCTACTAGATTAGTTGTTATTTACTCTCTAGTGCTTGTGCTTTAAGATTGATGTGCACTATAGATATAATAGGAACTTAGCCATTCGTTTTTTTTTTTTTTAATTTGAGGCGGCTTAAATTGATTTCAGCCTTTCAGGTATTCATTTTCAACCTTGAGAATAAAGTGACGTGGCAGTATCCATCCACTAAGAAACGATTATTATTGAAAGTTGAAACCAGCGAATTGCTGGTGGGATTAAGTAAAAGAAAGAAAGAAAGAAGATGCTTTCTCCGTCACGGTGCAAATTAAAAGCTACATGCATGGTACTTGTAATTAAGAGATAAAAATAAGCAAACCAGTTGCAAGGAACGGTCCACGTGCTATGCCTATATAATCAGTTGCTTAATGTACTGCAGAGTGCAGAGGGTCAAGCTACAATCATGATGGCCACCTTTGCCTCATTAGCTTCATCTCAATTCCCAATGTTAAAAGGATTGCACTAACAAATTTCATAATCATTGATTAATATACTAAAGCTGAAAAGCTTAAATGAAAAAGATAAGTTAAATACATGGGGGCTTCTATGATAAGTATAGTTAATAGTTACCATGCTTAAACTACCTATGAATTGTAATTTTAGAGAAACAAAAAAAAAAATTAGAATTTGCTTTATTTAATATTTATTAATTATTATAATAATAATTATTTTTGATTAATTTATTTAATTACCAAACATTTTGATTTCTTTTTCTTCTTGCTACTTATGACAGCATGTCAAAGAAGTATCATTATTCATTGTGTTCAATTTTTTAAAATTAATATACTAATAACACTATTTTTAAATTTTAATAAACACATAATTTTACTTTTAATTTACTTTTTAAATAATAAAAAGAATTTCATTTTGGCAAAAATAAATTATTGATATTTAACATTCAAAATTAATTTTATTGTTCAAATTAGTTCAGTTAGATACTAAAATTTATATATAAATACAAAATTATGACACGTGTCTATTTTTTGTTTGAGATAAACATTTGGTTGCTTTCATAGTCATAATAGACATTAGCCTTAATATATTCATTGGAAATTAATATAAATACAAAATGCATGATATAATTAGCCTTAATATATTCATTGGAAATCAACACTTTGAATTCCTACTTCCTTTTTTCTCGTCTTGGGATTCCTACTTCCTTAAACAATGCGGTAAGAACATCCTGACTCTTGGACACCAGTGTAGCATACCAAACTTTACGACTGCTCTTTAATGGTTGAGAATATTGACATTGCAATTCTTACAGGTGATTATAATATAATAATAAGATAATTTTCCTTTAATATCGCTCATGTCTAATGATGACATCAACAATCCTTGGCCAGTGAAAATAGCATTCAAGGAAAACATTCACAAATGTATCAACACCTATTAGCTATATGATTCATATGATTAATGCCCAAACACAACCTTATTGGATGGAAGACATAGGGATGAGTACCTCTTCAAGTAATCATTCTGTCCTTCTCATTGCCTTGTTCTCCTCATAGATACAAATCCAGACCATGTGATCTCAAGCACTAGGCTCTGCAAGCAGTACAATTAGAATCTAATTTGAAATGATAACAAGGGAGAGATCAAGACAAAGTTAAATATGCATGTCATTAACACCACACACATGATAACTGAATAAAATAAGAAGTGCCACCGGATATTTGGAAATATGAAATCAATTAATAAAAGCTTACACCTTAGATTTACATTTTTTGCTTCTCAGCTCCAGCAAGCCATTGAACGAATTGGATAATAAAATTTTTCATTTTCATTACCCGAAAAAAAGAATTACTGTCCTAAAGAATGAATCACAACTAACATAGAAAAGAGTTGTAAAATTAACAATAGGATACACGAGATATTAGTGGGAAATCACCAACCTCAGATATGCTACAGTAGTTTCTTATAAAAAAATTATGCCACTTGACTATTACTGTCAGGTTAAATTACAACAATTGGAAATAGACAACTTCCAGATGTGTTAAGGATTACAAAAATCAAATGTGACCAATGCTAGTGCCTAGTGGAACCCAAAATCATGGGTGAAAGTAATCACAGGATGCCCCCTTCTTACAGCGCCCACTTTCATAAAATTTACAGACACGTTGCCCTTTGGGCAGAGGCCTGTGTGAGCCTCCGTTTCCAACACCAAATGAAGTTTGCCGGTTCCACGCAGTTCTGCCTCTAGCAACAGCTGATTCCCTACCATGACCATGAAAACCCCGATCTCTAGGCACAGAAGGTCGATCGCTGCCATATCTTGCTTGACTTCCACCAAAGCTTGGAGAAACTGTAGGAGTGTATGAACTTGTGCTCCTGTTCTCCTGCACTGCTGACTGCCCCACACCCCAGCCAATGTTCACATTTCCTCTATCCATTCCACTCCATCCCAAGTTTGTATTCTCTGACCCGACTCTCCAAGTGGGGTCTGTAGCAATGCTCCAGGTTGCAGTCGATGGACCAATGGTTGAATTTTCTGAGCCTGATTCCCATTGATAACCTGAAACACTAATGCTCTTTGTACCCACCTTAACTTCAGAACTCCTTGAAGAATGTTCCCCAGATACTCTCTGATGATGATGATGATGATGGTGATGATGATGTATATCTGCTTGCCGCAATGGTTCCTCTGCTGCTGTTGACTGAGATTGCAAGTGCAAATCACCAGTGGAGCTAAGTGCATCACCTTTACCTGCATCAAGTACTGGGCTAAGCCCATCTGCAAAACTGAGGCAATCATTTTTAGAACTGTCAGTCAATTCCTCACCACATTTCATGATTGAAGTGGGAGATTCCAAGCCACCGCCGCCGCCACCGCCACCACCACCACCACCAAGTGATTCCATTGCTTCCACCTCAGCTAACAGATCTGAGACTGATTCATCAACGTCAACTAATGAGCTAAAGTCAGTGGTCTCACCGATGAATGCTTGCCACGAAGGATGGGATGGGGGACTATGCAAATCAAATCCTAGCTTAAGTGGTGATATCTTTGTCACAGAAACTTCAGCTGATGTAGTAACCACACAATTGGAATTAGTATTTACATGAGGATCTCTCCAGTCTTGTTCAAGCTGTGATGGAGGAATATGCAAATCAAATCCTAGCTTAGGTGGTGATGTCTTTGGCACAGAAACTTCAGCTGATGTGGGAACCACACAATCAGAAGAAGTATTTACATGAGGGCCTATCCAGTTCTGGTCAGGATGGGATGGAGAACTATGTAAATCAAATCCTAGCTTAGGTGGTGATGTCTTTGTAACCAAAACTTCAGCTGATGTGGTAACCGCACAATTGGAAGAATTGTTAACACGAGGGCCTCTCCAGTTCTGTTCAGAAGATTGCCCTGAATTATCTTCACTGTATGATTGCTTCTGGTAACTCTGCCCACTGTTACTCTGACCATCAGAAGTCCTGTTCAAACCAGGATTCCCTTTATCTGCAGAGTTTCCCCCAATCCGATTACCTTCATTTAATTTATCAGAGTTCTCCTTCATATTCTCAGAAATGGCCACTGAAGGTTGTGGATGGTATGCATGGGGCTGTTCCTGCCATCCATTGCTCCTAACAGATTCATCTTTACCATCAGACTGGGTACGAGTATCATCCACCTTTAGCTCCCTGTTCTGCTCATTAATTTGGTTGTCTGAATGAGTTTCATTCCTTGCTGCAGTGCTGCAACCATCCTGACTATAATCTTTACTATCCTCTTTGGTATCCACTGTACCACTGATCCCCAAAGACAGCAGTTGGCTGAAATATGGCATTGACACATTTTTGGAACACTTCCCACTTAGGGCATCGGTTAACAATATAGAGCTATCTTGTTTTTCATTTATCCTCCATATCCTGAGATTAGGAGGGAAACCTCCACTTGCATTCCACTTAAACAGTTGCAACATGGAAAAAGGTCCTTGAACCTTCCCAGTTGGGTCCTGATAATGCCATGATTTATCATTCACAAAATCATTGAATGACTGTTCTACCCCTACAGATTGAGGAGACAATGAAATGTCCAACGCAACACCAGATGGTTCTGATTTCACAACTACATTAGGGTCATCATCAAACACTGTCTCATTAGGTTTTATCTGACTTTTTGTCACGCAGGCATTGCCATTCTGTTCACGGGCAGCAGCAGAAAAATCTTGTGTTCTGCATCCATCATCATTCAAGACACTATCACAACTTTTAGGCAAAGTGGGCTCCTTCTCTTTTCTGTCAAAACCAGGATACTTTGACCATATATTGCCATCTACATAAATATTGCCATAGTTACCATGAGAAAAGCATTATCTGGACAGCATGAAAACAAAGGTTAATAAAGAAAATGGATGTTTACCTTGCTTCCTTTCATCTGACTCTCCCGCATCTTCATCAGACTCGAACATCAAATCCAGATTTGGGTCAGAGTGTACCTCTGGAATTTCACGCATCCTGCGCTGTCGTTCCTCTGGTGTGTTTAGTAGCTGTAACTTCTCCACACATTCTCTGAGCGTACAGTTTGGTCAAGGCTCAACCATGTATGATGTATCTCACACATGAATAATAAGCATAGAGGATAAACCACCACTTCCATTCCATACGCAACATATTCGTAAAAAACTCTACATAGTTCACAAATATTTCATGAATGCATGCAAATTCATGCGAAAACCAAAAACATCACATGTGAAGACTGCAAGTTCATTTTTACATTAAATAGATAATAAATGTAGAAGACAACAAAGTAAATAACAATGAATTTCCACCACAAAATATATAGATGCACATGAAAAGAAAGAAATAAAAAATAATAAAGAAAAATACATTATATTTTAAACATATAGCTTTATATGCCTTCCCAATCTTGTAGCCTTCATTGGCATGCTTAATTGTTTAACCCTATAAACTCGTCTTGTATTAATAAGAAGATATTTCACCTATGCATGATAAGAAGTTTTAGAACCAAACTGTGTATCATTCAGCACCCACAGTTAAGTGTTTTGGGAGAAGAATGAATAGGAGAGAGAGTAAACTAAAAATTGTTAAGGATATTCTTTTCTATGCCCTTTTTCACTTGCTCTATCACGAAGATGAGTAAGCCGCAGTATCTCAGCTTCCAGCAACTATATCAAGAAAGAAGCACAATAGTTAAAACTTCTGGCCAACTAAACGCATAATCAAATTTTAAACATCTAACATTAAATAATGAATAGCTTTGAATACATCTAATAGGATAAAAAAAATAAGGGGGAAAAACTATCAGGATAGGAGCATTGCTGTTTTGACTGGTAGATTACATCCGATTTTCACAGATTTATCACAGTTAGCAAATACCAAGTAACATGTAGAGCGCTGTTTCAGCTTTTTCTAACAAATACAAATAAAAATAAAAATCTGTTTTCTAAACAGAAAAAAGTCAAAAACTATATATTGCATTTTCTTTATAAAATAACACCCCGAAGTGATCCTCAAAATTTTTACAAGATCAATTATAGAATATATAAAATTGACAAACTAGTCCTTAGTTTTTTAAATATTAGGCATATTTATCCCTAATATAATAAAAAGACAAATTACTCCTTAACTTTTTTTAAAGAAATAGTTTTAAAAGATGAAATACTAGTCCTTTTATTTTATTCGGGACTACTTTAAAAAACATTAACAGGGAATTACATTATCAATTTCTTTATTAGGGACTAATTTGTTTAAAGCAAAAATTGATAGGGACCATTTTGAATGTTTCCTCTTTTGACACGACCCTTTTTCCAAATGAGTTTTGAAAACAAAAAACAAATGTGCCCGTAAAATGCATGCCATTCAAACAATCCATTAAGAAGTGAATGCAAATTAGCTGAGTGACACATTTAGTACCCTAATACACTATACATGTTCGACGCGATACTTTAGATTTACGGATATAATAAAAGGAGCATGACCTTTTTCTATACTATATAATCTAAGATGAAAAAAAAAAATAACAAGGAAAGGAATTTACATCATTAACTCTCATTGCTTGAAATGTCAATGCTTTGTCCATGATCTCACCCTACAACCAACAGAAAAATGTTATCACAAACTAACACAATATGCAACAATATTATGGAAGTTGAGAAAATAATATACACACTAACCACAGTCAATCTATTGGAAAGCCCATATTTTATACTTTGACGCAAGCGCTTGCATTCATCCTGGACAAAGTATCAACACATTAACCATTAGGAAGCATTCTTTCAAGAAACTAACTCTTCAACTCAGTCTAGAGATTCCTCAAAGGTAACAGGAATAAGGATCAACACATTAACCGCATATCACACAAACCTCAGAGAACTCCTGATTTGAAATCTCATCTATTGATATGGCCTCCTTCCTATTTAAGTTTAAAATCTCAAGCATCATATCAGTTGTTCTTGTTCCAATTTTGTAAGGCTCAGCAGCCTTACTTGTACCTGCATAAATGGTTGTGCCACACGAAATTGATATCACGTGCAACTCATAAGAAGTGGAATTTACCAAGTATTGAATTTGTGAGATTCATATACCTACAACTTGCACAAGCCTATACATCTCTTGTTTTTTGTCACTACTAGTGATCCTTATCCGCACAAATGAACCAACAACCTTGTCACGAACACTTTCAGCATCTTCAGTTAGATTTTCCAAAAGACTTCGCCGCAAGTAGATCAAGTTAATGTTGTGAGCATTTATTGCAGCATACACATCTGGATTATTTTGTGGCAAATGCACATCATCTTTTTTATCTGTTTTACATTCCTTATCATCAACTAACATCAACTGCTTATTGCAATTGTCTTTTGCCTCCCCTTCGCTAGCAACAGTGTTCGTGACTCCTGCTCTAAGTGTATCTTCTGCAGGGCCATTCTCTTTTGTAAGAAAGTGGGGTTCAAGGAGCTTTAACATTTCAATGTGACCAACACGTGCTCTTCCAAACAATTTTAGTAGTCTATGATCACAAACAATTTGGCATTTCTGCTGGGGGTCTCGAAGATTGTTCTTCTTCACATACTCTAACAAGAGACCCTGGACATCAAATTGAGACAGGCGAGATGTATCACCACTTTTCATATGTGCAACAAACTCTAGAAGCTCCTTTGATGCCCAATTTGAGCATTCAGGCAAAGGCACACAGTTGTCACCGGCTGAAGTTATCATATCGGAGCCAACCCCATTGCTATGAAGCATTGGCTGTCTCCTAGATTTCTTGTTTTTCAAATTATTTGATTCTATGTCAATACAGGAGTTCTCTGAACCAGAACCTTTGTCATCCTTAGTATTATAAATTTCACGGGGACATTCAACCTTACCACCCAATGGAGAAACACCTGTCCAAGGGTTTTTAGCTCGAAGGAGCTCATCAAATGTTAAAGATATCTTCCCTTTCAAAAACATCCAATACACCTTGAAAAGATATTCCCAGCTGGTTTTGTCATCAAAATCCACTTCACACTGTAAAAGTTGTACAAGGAGAGAAAAGTAAAAATTAGAAAATCCAGATGTCATGTATCATCAACTCAACTTCAATACCCCCCCCCCCTTTTTCTCTCTTTCTTTTTTTTCTTCTCTCTCTGAGTCACAGGCACATAGAAGAGGGGTTGTGGGGGAAGCTGGGAGTAGTACTTTCGTGTATCCACATAGATAAGAAAGTCTAGCATACCTTCTCCGAATTTCCCTGGCCATTGTTTTCAATCAGCATTATAGTTCTCATGCATATTCCGCACAAACCTTTATTTTCTCTGACACACACAAAATCAGCATATTTTGTACAACTCTTGCACACCGAATATGTACAAGTATAGCACAAAAATTGGGAGGCCTTCTGACAAAAGCTACATATATGCCAACCTGAGCATCACGAAAACGAACGTTTATTAAAGGAAAGACACACCATTTAATACATACTAAAATATTATAGTCAGAAACAGAACGGAGACTGAGTTCTAAAAAATGCCGAGTGTGCACTCAATCGACAAATTCAAGAACTAGACGTCTAAGAACCGAAAAATAAACTTAATGATAGCGTTGGAATATATTGATTTGATTCTGCATAATCCAACACATTACTCAGAAATTCCGAAGTATAAACACCAAAAAACGACACGTGCATATGAATTTAATTACATTCCAAAAACAAGTGTCAAGGTAGTTAAAGAAGCTACATACCGCAATTCCATTTGGCCTTTGAACGGAAGAAGGCCTCGTCTCGCTTAATACACGCGGGATGATATGCTTTAGGACAACCCCTAAAAAAAGGGAAATTTTTTTATTTAAAAAAGAAAGGAAATAGACACACACAGAGAGAGAGAGAGAGAGAAATAAATGATTAAATGCTGAAACGGTGAAACCAATCATTACAGCTGAATAATGCATGATCCATAGCTGCAAGCTAAAAGCCAAAATGGAGTTCAATAACCCATGAACTGAAATTTTGCCAAGTGCCCAACTTAGAAAGGTTCAAGTTTCCCAGAGAATCGGAAACCAACAAGATTACTCACCGGCGATCACAAAGAACTAAGCTTCCACCATCGAAGCATATGAAGCAAACATCCTCCTCTTCCTCTTCCTCCTTCTTCTGCTGCAGCCTCGCGGCCGCTCCCGTCGCCGACGCCCTCGGAGCACCCTTCGCCGGACGACCCCGCTTCCTCTTAACCGCCGTGGCGCCGCCGTCCCCGACGGCCACCTCCAGATTGGGAACACTCCCGCTGCCGTCCCTCTCCGCCATGACAACATCGCCGTCAACCGCAGCGGGAACTCCAACGAGCTGCGAATCTCCCAAATCCCTAGCTCCCTCCACCGGCGGTGCTGCTCCGGCGGTGGCAGCTCCACTCTGCTGAAGCTGTTGTTGCTCCATCTCAAAAAAAAAGTAAAAATAAAAAACGAATCGAACCAAAAAGATAGAAAATAGAAAGAGGGAGGGAATCAGGAATCAAGGAACATGAGGTAAAAAGAAAGAGAGAGAGAAAAAAAAAAGAAAAGAAAAGAGAGAAACCCTAGCTAGGATTGAGATTGGGATTGAGAGGAATTGGGGCTTGGTCGGTCTGGTGAGGTGAGTGGGCACATAGAATTGGATTGGACTAGGTGCAGATGTAACAAGGCATTGTTTGTTTCGTTCCTAATTTAATTTTCGTGTCAAATACCCAACCAAATCTAGAGAGAGAAAGTGAGTGGTAGTCGCAATAGTAGTAAGAGAACTCTCTCTCTCTCTCTCTCTCGCTGCGTATTTGTTGAATGTGCCAAGCTCCCACCCTATATTACTACTGTTCTTTTTTCTACTACTACTCTCACCCGTGGTTGTTTTTTATTTTATTTTCTTTTATTTTCTTTTTTGCTGTAGCCTTTTCTGGCAACATTTAATTAATGTTATTTTGCTTTTTCATCTTTGTGTGTGGGAAATGAGAATTTGGAATGAATCACAAAAACGGGACGACACTTATTTATTTTTACTATCTTCTTTTTTTTCTCCTTTCGAGTGAAACTCCATTATGTGTTTCTCGAGCACCACGTGGTTCGGGGGTGCCCAGGAAATGCCACACACTGTGGGGACCCACTTCCCTGTTTCTTTCAACGCCCGAAACATGATCCAACCCCTGCTTCATTTCTTTTCCTTTCTTCTGTTGGATTATTCAACAGTTCCCCAATCATATCATAAGATGTTCACGCCTAGGGAGCGGAACGTGATTTTCCGTCATGTTGAGCCACCTAGATATAATATAAATTAATGTGAATGGCCAAGATCCTGGGAAGTTCTTTTGAGTGTACACCAAGAGCAGGAGATTACGGTAGGTGTCCACCGGGTGGAGCAGTTGAACTTGAGAAGTGTACTGTTGCCGGTGTCCGCTTGTAATTAAAGGCTGGGAATTAGCTGTTAGCCTAGCCATTTTATTGGGTTAGCCGAGCGGAGTTATAGTTGGGCCAGGTGTGTGTGATGCAGATCAGTTCCCTGTAGATGGACTAAGGCATATTTGACAAGCTTGGAATGTGAAAATATCCGACAATGAGAAAATAAATTAAAATTTATGGTAATGGGCAATGGGCTCTGTACAGAACTGCAAATGATACTGTGTTATAATTTGAAATTTGATGATAATTTATTTAAAATAATATATTTAAGTCTTTGATTTTTTAAAATTTAGACATTTAGATTTTTTTATGAGTTAATAGTCAAAATTATCTCTGAAAGATACTTCGATTATTTTTATTCTTGAAAGATTAAATTAATCAAATTCGTCCCCGAAAGATAACTAATCTGGTCGCTTTAGTCCTTCCGTCATCTCCTGCACTGAGGTGGCTAACGCTCGCTGACATGGCCTGTTAACTGCCAACGTGGCACTCGCTTAGTGTACCTTCTTGTTGCTGATAAGATAAGTTTATTAGATCTATTCAAATCAGTCCCTAAGTCTATGAACCCTAATCCCAAATCCAAAGCAATCGAACCTTACCTCCATAGCAGATTCCATGTTCCCAGGTTGTCCCTGCCTTCAACGCCGCCAAGATGTACCTGAATGAACAGTGCCAGTGCTTGATATTCCTCCATAAGAGGGCAGTATTCGAAAAATTGAATACTAAGATTGCCTAAAAGAATAAGGGGACACGCCATGTCCCAGCCACCACAATCACAACCACCACCATGTCTCAATCGATCAAGTAATGACGAACAGACCTTGACTTTCGGTGTCTGGTAAACCATGATTGCCTGTTGGTATCACCACCTTCAACTGTTCCTGGAATTTGCTTTTATGAAGACTATTTCTACTTTGATCACTAATGCTAGAGTACTCTTTTGCACTTATTCTATCTCCTCTTCTGTACTTCAAGCTTTCTCTCCTAAAAAATGGAATTTCTAAAACAATAGCAGCACTTTCAACGTTTGAATATGATCTAGTGGACAATGAATGATAAGAATCTGAGTAATCCAATTTGACACTAGTTGATAGAGGTTTGTATTGACGTTTGTTTTTACTTGCAAAATTCTATTCATCCAGCCTCAAAGTCTCTTCCTTGAAAGCTTTTTGTCTCTCAAAAGCATCTTGCTCACAGAAAGACTTTGTTTCATGTGAAACACTTGGTCTTGAGTGTGTAAAATCATACAACACAAATTTTGTCACCATAGAGTTATTAGATACTTGGCTTTCTTGTTCGAAACCTAAATTACTGGAAACTACCATCTGTGCTATCATGGAGCAATCTTTGTCAAACTCATGGGATTCCGAGCCGGTTGCACTTGCACTGCTCTTCTTTCTATTATTAATGGAGTGGAAAGTATATATCCAATTGAAAGCACTATTTTCCTGTGTTAGATAAATCACTTAACAACGATTTCTTATGTCCTACTCCTTATAATGTTTGCAGTCTCATTTGATTTGGCCTTATAGTTTCCACCTTATGGCTTGTTGGACTTCTCAAAGATTTTGACTTTGTGAATTGATTCATCCTTTTCCTAAGAGGGTTAAGTTCAACACAAAGAATCAAGAATGCTACTTGAGAAAGAGATGTCACTCCTCCAGGAAATTTCAATTTTCTTCCTTCCTTCCATGCCCATTTTCCTTACAGCTTTTTGTCCTCTGAACTCTAATACATGGAGCCACGCCTAATTTCAATGTTCCCTTCCAATCCATGAGTGATGGAGAAACGAGTAGCCGTGTTGATGATAGACTTTGTTCTACTTTAGGCGACGACTACGATGCAGATGACGTCGCCGACGATGGCGGCATTGAAGGGCGTAGGTAGTGACACGGGCGGCATCAGGGACAACCTGGGAATATGGAATCTGCTATGGAGGTTCGGTTCGGTTCCTTTCAATTTGGGATTAGGGTTCATGGAGTTAGGGATTGATTTGAATAGATCTAATAAACTTATCAACAACAAGAGGGTACACTAAGCGAATGCCACGATGGCAGTTAACAGGCTATGTCAGTGAGCCATGTCGGTGAGCGTTAGCCATCTCAGCACGGAAGATGACAGAAGGACTAACGCGACCAGGTTGGTTATCTTTCGGGGACGAAAATGGAGATCGAAGTATCTTTCAGGGATAATTTTTACTATTAACTCATTCTTCTATCTATCTAGAGTTGTAAAATGTAACAAAAATGTATGACATAAATCCATTATACTACGATAGCTGTTACAGTGTACTACGTGAATAGTTTATAAAAGGTTAAGGACAACAAAACTCGCAGTACTGAAACAACATCTTAGGACATGCATTTTAATCTCTTTCTCTTTGTAGTGATATCCTTAATTTTGGACCATTCATGGTGCCTCCTGTTGTTAATAGTGACGGTGTAGTTCTCTACGATACTCTTTCGATCCTTTATGAAATAGGAAAAGGAGTTCTTGGAGGCCTCACTGGAGAAAGGATAACCACATCTATGTTTTTCTTCACTTTAATGCATTGTAGTAACAACAATTAGTTACTTTCTTTATTTTCAAGACACCAACAAAGATACAATAACTCTGGTACTAGGCAACAATTAAGTAGAGTATATAGAGTAAAAATGTGATAAATGCGAAAAGAGTAATTAAGTAAAGGAGAAAGATAAGTAACTTTTGTAACCATTGAGTATAAAAAAGTTGAGAATAAATGCAGGCAAAATCTAAAATAAAAGCAAAAAATTAGAGAGAAGCTAAAGCTAATGAAAAAGATGTGTTGAAAATTCAAATTATCGTTAAAGAATTGCATTAAACAGGTGATGTATAAGTAGTAAATAACAAAACAAACAATACATGAATGAGCATACCAATAAGTAATATGCAGATGCTAAGATTGTGTGGTACTTATGCACAAGTAGGTGCGATGGTGAATTAGTGAGTGGGGAAATGGGAAAGCAAGTGAAAGAACAGAGAATAAGTAATCGAATATGAATGAAGTAATTGATCGATGCATTGCACACAAAACACCGACTAAGAACAGAAAGTGAACAGAGATAGCATAGCATTACGCGAAGATCGAAGAAGACAAAGACGAAAGCGCAAAGCCTCAATAATTTCACTCACTCACTTAGAACAAGCTGGGAGGGGGTTGAGACTCAAATGACATCGTTTGAGCATTAGGGTGTTTTTTTGTCCTGCTACTTTTCCATACCATTCATGTGAGACACCGTAACGGTCATGTCTACAAAATGACATCCACGTTAGACGTTTTCCTTACATTTTACAAGTCCAAATGGATGGAGAGGATCTAGGTGTCTAGATTTTGAGAAAGTTAGGGACTTAAATGTATTTTTCAATTTTTAGAGACTAAAATGTTTATAGAATAAAAAGTCATGGACCTATTTATCTTTTTCTCTTATTTTTATTTTGGATTATTTACATATTCAAATTATAAGTTTATTATGTTTATACTCCACCATATGATTGAGGATAATAACTAACTTCTTTTTGGTGACATAATATACTTATGAATAAATAAGTTTGATCTGTTACCTTATGACTTGGTCTTTATTATGTATTATGAGTTATAACTCGACTTTATTTATTTCAATCTAAGTTTGTAACAGACGATCTTAATAACCATTATTTTGACTTAATGACCAATGGCCACAACATCAACCTTATTCATCAAATCTATACCTATAAAAGACACCTATTTTTATATCTCAAGGGAGGACATTACATGATAAGTTTTATAAGTTTTATTTCATATTTAACATCCTATATTCATAGACTTCTTATACCTCTTAAACACTTACTAACTTGAGTATCGAAGTGTCTTTTATAGGTACTCACGAACTGTTTCTTTGGCGTCCAAGTTATACTCACTCCATCAAAGAAAAGACGTATTAAACCAGCACAAGAGATGAGATGAAATATACCTCGAAAATTCATCCACACAAGAATAAAGTTCAATTTTAAAAAGTAGTTCTTGATTACTTATTTGCATTTTATCTCTTTAATTTTTATTTTATTATCTTTAATATTATTTATATATTTATTTGAGGATTCTTCAAAAACTATCAATCTAGTATCTAAATTATTTTCTAATTTTATCTTTAGATATATTTTTAAATTACAACTAATATATTTTTTCTCAACTCTATCCTATTTAAGAGGAATAATCCAACAAATATCTATATTTTTCTTCCTCTTTCTTTTTACTATTTCAACTCTTAATATTTACAATTATTTTTTTATTTTTTCTTAATTATTTATTGACTATCCAAATATTTTATACTTCTCTTATTTATATTAATATTATTTTTTAATAGAAACACATAATATTTTATATATGTTGATTTGTAATACCCTAACTTTTAGTACCTCATGATTGTACTAAAAGTTCGGGCGTCACCTACCTCCTCTCCTTTAATTTCATACTATATTTATTTAATATGGAGCCTTTGCGAATATGAACCGAAACCTTTAATTAAGAAAACGAAGATTCTTTATTTTAAACCACTTAACTACAAAGGTATATATATTCACACAGCATTAAATACATAGACTTATTTTAAGATTCTCAAAACAAATCCTATCCCCTCTAAAAACTAAAAATAATAAACAACGAGGGAAAAATAAAATCTAACAATTCAACTTGTAAACATAACCTTCTATGCTCCTGTAGCTCCTCACTAAACCTTCGCACCTGTAGCTGAAAGGGATGAAAATAGGGGGTAAGAACTGGGGAGTTCTTAGTAGGGTCGGGGTGTATAATTATATCCATTTTATATATACTTGGTCAGCAACAACAGCCAACAAAGTACGAGCCAATTCAACAATTATAGAATACAAAACCCAATCACAAGCACACACAATCATATAAAACACACTCACAAACAAATATTCGCAAACAAATATGATGCATGTCTATCTCTAGTGCAGGTAATGAGCTCATCTGTCGGTTTCGACCCGCTCCCGACGTAACTCAGAAACATTTGTCTAAGTTTGGTTTCTAATGTCATAACTTCTGTAAGCAACCTCTATCTTACAAGTGCGACTCTCTTGAGCCAATGTATGCAAACATAACCTCTGTAAGCAACCTCAGTCTTACAGGTGGGGCTCTCTCTGGCCAATGTATGTATCGGTAACCTCTGTAAGCAACCTCTGTCTTACAGGTGCGATCATCCCCTGGATTGGCCGACGTATCTCTGGAAGCAAATCTCGGTGGATTCACCATTATATTTCTGCTCATTTTTAGCAGGTACACAATCATCTCATTTCATTCTCAATGCCAAACAATACTTCTACTTATCTCCTTTTCATTTCGTTCTTTCTTTCGTTTCTTTTATTCCTGCTCCCTACTCTCCTGTGGTAGAGGTTCTTTAGATTCTTTAATCTTTGTTCTCTACTCTCATGTGGCAGAGGTTTCTTTAATATTTTTCTTTCCTCTTCTTTTCTTTCTTCTTCTTTTTTTTTTAATCTTTTAACTCTGTATCATAACTCAACTTCACATTCTTCCCTCGCCTTTCCCTAAACGTCTTATGAAAAAATTATAAAATACTTTAATTAAGTCTGCGTCCTCTAAAACTTTTAAGATCACTCTGTTTGCTCTTCTCTGACTTATAATAATGTTAATAATATCTTTACTAGATAATATTCTTAATAAACTAATAATAACAATAATATAAATAAGATATTTTAAATAATAAATAAATAATATATATATATTTTCTTAAAACATATTTTATAAAACTATATTTGAACCCTCACTTATTTTTATATTTATAAAAATAACCCTGAACTTTTATAAAATACCCATTTTTACCCTCGTACTTTATTTATTATCCAAAATATCCAGAATCTTATATAGTTATAAACTGTACCTCAATTTTTATATACAAATACAATATTACCCTTCAAAAATAAAATGTAATTACTAATCTTTCTTTTGTACCAAAATCGAAACTGTTCCGAGGGTTACCTGAAACTGTAGGTCGATCTCGGACGAGATCTTCTTATGCTGGTCAGAGCTGTTGTGTCTGACTTGTTAGGCTTGGTGATGGTGCTGATCCTTCGTCCCCGGAGGGTGGGGGGTACCTGTAAGGGACTCCGATGCTTAAGTTAGTAAGGGTATTAAGCAGGTATTGAGTAGAATCAGAGTATGAGTTATACCTGGGTGCTCCAGCATATTTATAATGGTGAGGAGTGACCTCTCTGAAGATAAGATAGTTATCTTATCTTATCTTTGAGTGAAGTCACCTTATCTTTAGAGGAATCGCCTTTATCTTTCTGGGCTTTAGCTGCCTTTAGATTGGGCTGTGTTCCTTCGTTTTGGGCTTGCTTTGGGCTCCTTTGGCGATTTGGCCGAGCTCTTTGAGAAGAGGTCGGGTATTGGCCGAGCTCTTTGAGAAGAGGTCGGATAGTCTGACCTGAAGAAGTCGGTCGACTTGTCGCTAAACATCCCAGGTCGAACAGCTTGACTCAGGTATGAACAGTACCCCTGCTTGAGTTCGATCTTTCCGTGAGATCGTGCTTTTTAGAGCTTCGATCTCTTTGGAAGTCGTGCTCAAGCATATGTCTGGCTTGTTTCTTCATTGCTTTGCAATCTTTGTATATTTTCTAGAGGTTTGGTACTTCACAATCCAACCTCTTTTGAGTGGTAGTGTGGGTTTTCTACCCTTGCCTTCTGGATCACGCCTTGCTTTAAGTTTGTGTTGACAACCCTCTGTTTTGGCGAAGTTATCCTTGCGGCTTGATATCTGGACTTTTAGTGATTTGTCCAATGACTTTTTAGTGTTCTTTATATAGAACCTTTTTTTCTTTAGTCTTGGATGATGTTCGTAGCCCTGTTTGAGATTGTGCTTTCTTTGAGTGGAGTTGTATCCTTTTTGGCTAAGCACATTTGAGCCTTAAGTTATTTTCCCAACCTTTTGGCTTCTTCTTTTTTGAAGTCGTACTTGCGTCTCTTCTTTAGCTGACGTTGACCTGTATGACTTTGCCCCTGCTTGAGTTTGGACTTTTCCGTGAGACCGTGCTTTCAGAGTTTCGATCTCTTCGGGGAAGTCGTGCTCAAGCATCCTGACTTTGGTCGATCTTTGAGTAGTTTCTCCTTGTGCGAGTCTGGTATTGCCCCTTTTACTTTGTTGAGGGGACTTTTCAGCCTTCTTCCGACTTGTTTGTCTTCGCTGTTCGGGCTTTTTAGTTATAATCCAACAACTTTTTAGGTAGTGTTCCGGTGGGGAACCTTTTTATAGTTTGTTTGGATGACTTTTTAGCTCCGTCTTTGAGACCGTGCTTTTCGCTTTTTAAGTAGTGTCTTTTTTCAAGACTTCGTACTTTTTAGTGAAGCACTTCTGCCTTTGGTCTTTTGACCTTTCCTTGGCCTTTGTAAGATGTTTATAGAGTGTTGGTACTTTGCTGTCCAACCTCTTTTAGATCTTTTTTAGTCCGTCTTCTGTTTAGGCGGGATGACCTTTGGGGCTAACTTGTCCGACAACTTTTTAGTGTTCGAGGTGGTCGTTGGGGCTAACTTGTCTGACGACTTTTTAGTGTAGAACACTTTTTAGTCAGTCTGAACAATTTTGATAGCCTTGTCGTGGAGCCGTGGCTTTTTGGGTAGAGCTATGTCTCCTCTAGCACACGCCTTTCGTCTTGAGTTGTTTTTAGTAATCCCTTGGGTTTACTTTTTATAACTCTGTTGCTTTTGGTCGGCTTGGGCCAACTTCTTTTGTCGATCCTTTTTTAGCTTTTGTTGGTCCGACTTCTCTTATCGGTCCAAGCTGTAGCTTTTGTTGGTCTGACTTCCTCTTGTCGGTCCAAGCTGTAGCTTTCGTTGGTCTGACTTCTTCTTGTCGGTCCCTTCTAAGTTATTTTATAGCAATCCATTTTATTATGACCTCGTCAGGTCCTTTCTATGGATCACTTTCTATAACTTCTTGCATTATTCTGTTTTCATTTTTGCCGATTTTGTAGAGATTGGGTTTTAACCCTCATTTGTTTGACCTTCGATGAATTTGGTTTTCATCTTTGTGGGTCTTTCGTTGTGATCGTACAGTGAATTCGATTTTTACTTTTGCCGATCTGTAGCTTTATAATCGGACGATGAATATTTCTGGGAGTAGGTCGAGCTCTTCCCTTTGGATTTGGGAGTTGACCTCTTTATTGTAGAGGATCATTCTAGGGGACTTTTCTTCGATCTCTACTGTGATCATTGCCTCCACTCCGTGAGTCAATCGGAAGGGTGATTCCCCTGTGGTGAAGTGTGGAGTTGTCTGATATCCCCATAGGACTTGTGGGAGCTCTTCAGCCCAAGCTCCCTTTTTCATTTGAAGAACTTTGGTTCTTTCTACAAAAAGTTTGTGTATTCGCTTTTGAGGAGAAAGTGTGCTTTGCTTAGGATTTGGCTGCTGTTCCTGTTTTTTTCATCGTTGCCTGACTCCTTTTGTACAAAAGTTCTAGCTTTTGTTTTGACCTTTTGTTTGAGAGGTGTTCGGACTGTTTGGGTATAGATTGTCGGCTTCTCTTCTCTGTGTTCTTGCCCTGTTATTGCCTCCAAAGGGTGCCCCTGGACTTTCGTGTGAGTCTTGGGGTTTCTCTTTTATTGCTGTATCTGATATCTGATGTTTTGTTGTTATTGTTTGAGTTGTTTCCTTATTTGTCCGAATTGTTTGGTAATAACCCCATAGTTGACCTATGTCTTCTTGAAAAAATATTGCTGAGATGTCTACTAAGATCCCGGACGGCATGTCTGATTGACTGGATTCCATAGTTTTAATGCGTGTTACTGTGGCTGACCCTGAGTACTATGTGCGACTTAGGAGGTTCCGTAGAATTTGTAGGGATAGGGATGAGGAGAAGAATTATGAGCTGGTGTCGCCGGACCCTAAGGAGAGGGTTTATTTTCCTTCCTTGTTGTGGTCTTGTAATGTAGCCTGGATGAGGCTTCTGTTATTGCCCCCTGGTTTGGTGTTGGCTAGTTTTGAAAATGCATCAGCTCGGGCATTCTGCTCCCGAGGTATGTGTCGGACGTCATATTCCTCGAATTGTCCGAGCTGTTGGTGCTGGCTGATTTTGAAAGTGCATCAGCTCGGGCATTCTGCTCCCGAGGTATGTGTCAGACTTCATATTCCCCGAAATGTCTGAGCTATTTTCTGTTTTTGTTTAGGGTCCCCCGAATTGTCCGAGCTGTTATCTGGTTTTGTCCAGGGTCCCCCGAATTACCCGAGATATTTTTTCATGGTGGGATCCTTAGCTTTCTCTTTGTGAGGTGAGTACTTGCGAATCACTGGACATGGTAAGCTCCTACCTTCTTAGCTAGCCTTAAACCAGCCAGTAGTGCCTCGTATTTAGCTTGGTCATTTAGCTTGATTTGGCTTCCCTGATCGCTTTCTATAATTACACTTGCACCACTCCCGATTTTGTTTGAAGAGTCGTCCATGTAGAGTTTCCATTTTGTAGGAGTTCCCGGGGTGTCAGTGTACTCTATAATGAAATCGGCCAGATACTGTGATTTGATGGCTGTCTGAGCTTCATGTCGAAGATCGAATTCGGATAACTCGATTACCTACTGTAGGATTCTTCCAGCTAAGTCTATTTTCTGTAGGATACCTTTTATGGGCTGGTTGGTCCGAACTCTAATAGTGTGAGCTTGAAAATATGGGCGGAGTTGTCGAGAAAAGAGTATGAGGACGTAGGCGAACTTTTCTATCTTTTGATAGTTTAGTTTGGCCCCTTGTAGAGCCTTGATGATGAAGTAGATGGGTTGTTGCCCACTTTTGTCCTCTTTAACTAGTGATGAGGCTATTGCCCGACTTCCCACTACGAGGTATAATATGAGCTTTTCACTTTCCCTTGGTCGAGTAAGAATGGGTGGTTGCCCCAAGAATTTTTGAAATCTCGGAAGGCTTGTTTGCACCCCGTTGTCCTATTCAAACATCTATCCCTTCCTTAATATCCCTCTTTGAGGTGTCCTTTGCGAGATGATTTAGAGATCCTTCCTCCTGCGAATCCTCCATGAACATGTCTCTCAGGGGTGTGAGGTGGACGTTCAACTCGTCCGACCTCTTTGGTGTGAGACGTTCGACTTGTCCGACCTCTTTGGTGTGAGGTGGATCTTCAACTTGTCCGACCACTTTGGTGTGAGATGGACCTTCAACTTTGTCCGACCTCTTTGGTGTGAGGTGGACCTTCAACTCCTCCGACCTCTTTGGTGTGAGGTGGACCTTCAACGCATCCGACCTCTTTGGTATGAGGTGGGCCTTCAATGCGTCTGACCTCTTTGGTGTGAGGTGGGCCTTCAACGCGTCCGACCTCTTTTGTTTTGGATTGGGCGAGATGGCGGGATCTTCTCAGTGTTTGCATATTTCTCGGTAGACATCTACAAGAGAAACCCGAAGGGGTGGGTATAGTTGTGGTATTTTCTAGGCTTCTCCCCAGGTTGATCTTCTTTTTGCTTGGACTCTTTATCCTTGTCCCTTGGTGGGTTAGGAGAATCCGGTTTTTGAGCTGTCTCCCAATCGGGAGTTCTTCTCCATATTGATATATTTTTTCGCCCTTTCTTTGAACCTTGATTAGAGATGTTAGGTACTTCTTGGATATTGAGTGGCTGAAAGGTCCTTCTCTTAGGCCATTGATGAGTCCCATAATGGCTGCTTCGGTTGGTAGATTTTGTATATCCAAACATGCTTTGTTGAATCTTTCCATGCAGTTACGAAGGTTCTCCCGATCTCCTTGCTTGATCCCTAATAGGCTCGGTGCGTGTTTGGCTTTGTCCTTCTGGATGGAGAATAACGGATTGCATCTGAGGCCTCCGTGAGCTACATCCTGCTTCTGAAATTCCTAAGATGATCGCTTGGATCTGATGTGCCGTCATACGGAGTCATGTCGGGAGCTTTAAAGTCCTTTGAGACCTTTAGCTTTCATGATTTCTTTGGTGAATGGGTCTTGATCTTTGTGGACACTATCTTCATGACTGGATCGAGCGGTCTTGGTTTGAAATCGGCTTCGAGCTTTAAGAGCTTGTCCTCTAATCTCTGGCGTCACCTTATTTCCCTTTGTAGGTCTTTCTCAGCCTCTCGTTGATGTAGGGCTTCTTTTTCAAGTTGTTTCAAACGGTCTTGAAGCACTTCTATGGCTCCCGTGTTTGGAGAATTCTTTTTTTTGTTGAGTTGAGGAGTATCTTTTGGTGTAGTGTCCACATTTTTATGCGGCGTTCTATCCTCTAGATTTAAATCGTGGTCGTTGTCATGGTCATCCGCCATGGTGATGGGATGACTTCCAGGTTCCCTGGCAACGGCGCCAATGTTTCGAGGGTTACCTGAAACTGTAGGTCGATCTCGGACGAGATCTTCTTATGCTGGTCGGAGCTGTTGTGTCCGACTTGTTGGGCTTCGTGATGGTGCTGATCCTTCGTCCCCAGAGGGTGGGGGGTACCTGCAAGGGACTCCGATGCTTAAGTTAGCAAGGGTATTAAGCAGGTATTGAGTAGAATCAGAGTATGAGTTATACCTGGGTGCTCCAGTATATTTATAATGGTGAAGAGTGACCTCTCTAGAAATAAGATAGTTATCTTATCTTATCTTATCTTATCTTTGATTGAAGTCATCTTATCTTTAGGGGAACTGCCTTTATTTTTCTGGGCTTTGGCTGCCTTTAGATTGGGCTGTGTTCCTTCGTTTTGGGCCTACTTTGGGCTCCTTTAGCGATTTGGCTGAGCTCTTTGAGAAGATGTCGGATAGTCTGACCTGAAGAGGTCGGTCGGCTTGTCACTAAACATCCCGGGTCGAACAGCTTGACCCAGGGTATGAACAGAAACCCTTAACCATTTCCTTTCAAAATATTACTTGTATTTTAATCCGTTTTCGAGTTCCGTTACCGAATTTTCTCAACTTTTAATTTAATCTTTCAACCACCAAATCTCATCATTTTTTTCAAAATTCTATATCACAACAGTCCCAAAACCATTAAAATAAGATTCTATATCATCATGAAGGAAGATATAGACACTTTTATTAGATTAGATTTTTTATTGAAGTTACGGATCACAAAAAATTGAAAGCAGAATTTTCGGTGTGGGTCATGATTTCTCTCTTCTTTCTCTCAGTTTTTTCTTTCTTGCCTTAACCAGAATGAAGCATGCAAGGCTGAGGTACTAGTCATCATGATTTTGGGAGAAAAGTTACACATGGAGGTAGGGGTGTTCATGGATTGGATCGTATCTACAGATTCAAGGTAAATATCCGCATCCGATCCAAAAAATTGCAGATACGATCCGATCCGCATATTGATCGGATCGGATAGGATCCAATCTGCACCCTTCACGAATTAGATCGCGGATATCTTCTCTACATCTGCATATCCGATCCGTAGATCTGCACAATAATAATTATATATATATATATATGTTTGGTATTATATTTACTTGTTTGTATATTTTAGTTAGTAATCATTATTCATATATTGTATTATTTTATTTTTGTTATTTAGGAAAATTTTGATTAAAAATATTTTAAGACTAAATAAGTTTAAAGGTGTGAAAGAAATATTTTTATTGAATTTTTTCATAGGAATATGATTAAAAAGAGAAGGTTCAATTATGCGGATATATCCGATATTCGATCCGCACATTTGCGGATCAGATTGGACAAAAAAATGCGGATATCATATCCGATCCGATCCGATCCGCGTACACTCCTATATGGGGGTTTAGGTGTCTTTGATTATTAATTAAAAGTAAACATGTGTCATGCTTAAGTTATATATATAAACATGTACACATATAAGCCATCATGTTTCTTGTAAATCCTGCTAAAATTAGTAAATAAATAGTCAATAAATTAAATTTTAATTAAAAAAATTAAAAATATAAATCTTATGTTAAAATAGGATAGAGCTCTTTAAAATGAAAATTTTGAAACTAATTTCAAAGAATTTGGCTCAAGATCGGGCCAAACCAGTCAAATCGGGCCCAACCGGACCTATCACTTAAATGGGCAGAAGCCCATCTTCTTCCCCATTCAGCAAAGAAGCACACTGAACAGCCAAGGGGAGAGGAGAGCTTCCAAACCCTCCCCACAACCTTAATCCACCATAACTTCTTCGTCCGAGCTCCAATCGCTACACCGTTTGCCACCACGTGTCTACCACATTGAGCTCTACGATTCTATCGGATTAATTTCACAGGTAAGCTTCAATCTCACCCCAACCTCTCTATCCCTTAATTTTCAAAATTAAAGGGAACCCATGTTGAGATTTTATTTGATTTGATACTTTAGGTTCAATTTAGCTTGTGGAGCTTGACGAATTTAGTTCGTTTAGTCCACAGACATGATGAGAGTCCTAAATCCTAGTTATTTCTTATTTGGATTATATTGGATATTGAATTATGGGGTATATGTATGTATATATATATGTGTTAAATGTATGAATGCATGATATAGAGATTTTGGAATCTTTGGAAGCTTGATTTGAGATCTTGGTGGAGTTAGAGTTGAATCTTGGTGATTGAAGTCTTTCCCTTTTGCCTTGTAGATTGCCTTGGTTAATACATTGAATTCAGCCAAGGTATGATTTACGTTTCGCGTGTATAATATATAATGTCGTATGAAAACTTAGGCTAGAGAACCATAGGATAAGCTAGAATGATTATGTGTATTGGATGCTTAGTAACAATGATATGGTTTGAGTATGTGTGGTGTTCCTTTGATTTTTTTGGTATTGGAATGATGAATGATGATGTGATGATGTTTGAAGAACTTGTAATTATGGCATTATGCAAATATGGGTTGTTTTGTTGATGTTTGATGATAAACTTGTGAAGTTTAGGTTGAAGTGAGATGTTATTGAATTGAAAAATGGTAGGTTTGTAGAGATTATTGTGATATTATCAAAAGTGTGTTATATTGATGATTATAGGTATGATGAGTTGGGTTGGAAAGAGTTTTTAAAAGAAAATGAGGTTTTGAGGTTTTTGTGAAATTTAGTTTTTTTTTTGCCGAACTTCGGCGACCCATAACTTGACTTCTGAACATCTAAATGGTTTCAAACTTGTTTTGTATGAAAATTGGGTCTGTGAAGTTTATGCCATTTAAAGAACGGAGGAAAAATGATTTAAAATAAAAAAGTTATGTACGTCAGAAGTTTAGGATTTAAAATGGCAAATCTGCAAATTTCAGACTTGGTAAAAATTTTGGAAAAACATACGCTCACGCGTAACGCGTATGTGTGACATGAGACTTTCGCGTATGCATAACCCTTATTTGTGGATGGTAGCTACTGCCTCTTGCGCATGTGTGCGCAAACGAGCCTATACGTACGCGCAATAGGCTAAAATTTGCACGCCCACGCGTACGCATAGCCGACGCGTGCGAGTGACTTGAGGTTTATACGTACGCGCAATCAGGGGATGTGTGCGGGTCTTGGCCTAAACCATACCCATGTGTACGCGTGACCCTGTTTTCTGCAAAAACTTGATTTTGAGTTTTTAAATTGAATTTCAAACTTCTAAACCTCTATTTTCCTATTGTTAGTTCTAAACTTGGTTAGGAAGCTTAGTAATGAGGTGGAGTTAGTAAATTAAGGTAACTTGAGGGTGAAGTAAATGTTAAAAATGATGAAATCATGTAAAAAGGATATGCATGCATGAATGATTGAAGATGCTAATGCTTGAATAATTGATTTCTATAATTACTATGAAATGTATGAGGCTTACACATTTAAATTATCTGAGATATATGTTTCTCTGGGTAAAGTACCGTGGCTTGCCACCACGTGTTCCACGTTGAGACCCGATACTCTGTTGATCCTACGACGTAAGATGTGACCAGGCACTCTAAATTCTCAGGAAGGTTGACTCCCATTGAGCAATTTATAATATGAGAAAAAGCTATGCATAAACTCTTGGGGATGCGCGTCGGGGGACAGTTCAAAGGTTTAGCAAACCGAACTTGTCAGGTTGGCTTAATAACCGACAGATGAGACTCATTAGCCATAGGACAGACATGCACCATATGCATATTACCTGAATTACTTGTTTGTGCATTAACTGAGTGTGCCTAAATGTATTTGCTAGGCTAATTGTATAATTGTTATCTACGGTATTTGTACTCTTCTTGTGTTTGATTTTATCTGTTTAACTGTGTGTGGTATACCATTGGAGATGGAGGTATGGAGGAAAGGCAGAAGGAAATAAGATTAAGGTTAAGTTCTGTTAGGCTTGGATATCTCTAGAAAGCCACCCCCTTTATGGTTTCTGTTTAATACTTTAAGGCTTTTTAATTTGAGTATTAGCATTCTAGGATTGTCTCTGGCATTCCCAGGACCCTATATATTATATGTGTGGCACCTTTACCATGCTGAGAACCTCCGGTTCTCACCCTATACTGTGTTGTTGTTTTCAGATGCAGGTCGAAAGGCTCCTTGCTAGGCGTCTGGACTTCTAAAGCGGAGTAGTATCTGAGTTTATTTTGATGTACAACTTTATACATATGTACTTAGCTTTCTCTCCAAGATACTTGTTTATTTTGTCCCTCCTAGAGGGTTGAGGAGAGTTAAGTTTTCAGTTATGTATTTTGGGTTTCGGGATATGTATATATATGTAAATATTCTCTGTTTCCTAAGCGTTGCACTTTTTAGTTTGCGATTTTGTTTTATCTATTTTCCAAGACTCCTCGTATATTACTCTTTTTCAGATACTATTATATATGTATATATTGTTTTAGAGGTCGTAATAACACACCACCTCTATTTTACAGCTTAAGCGTAAAGCTTTGTGTGGTAACGTGTTACATTTCTTTTCTTTCGTTTCTTTATGGCGTTGGCCAATTCCTTTCTTTTTTTTCTTTTAAATTTTAATAATAATAATAATAACAATAAAAATCAATTTAATTTTTGTTTATCAAATTATTTTTTTGATAAATAATTCTAATTTAATAGAATAAGTAATAATCAAAATTAAACTTCAATAATCATAAAATTCTATTTAATTATTTTTGTTAAAAATAGTTTTCTTAAAAATTACATCTCAATATAATATATTAGCTCATAAATAGCTAATTATTTAAATTTCAAAAATTAAGGGTGTTACATGATTCACATAGTATTTTTAAATTTCTTTTAGTTATTTTTAAAGTATTATTCATTTTTAAGTATATCCGAAATTAATAATTTAATATGAATTGATAAATGATTTTACTTTATTCATTAAAATTATGATTTTTTTCTATTATTTGTCCATTCAGTCAATTATAAAAATATGAAAATTTTTATTTTTCTAAAACTTTAGAAAATATGAATACAATCACATTTGAATGACATAATTTAGGATTAAAAGATAATTTTTTAAATAAATATTGATTAATTAAATTTTACATTTTTGTGAATTAAAAAAACAAAAATTATTAATACTGTTCATACCCTGGTCCAACGCTAAGGTCCAGGTCCAGACGACAGGGTTGGGCCTCGCAGTACACCGACCTTCCCCTGAGAAGTCGATTCTCACCACGACTTGCTCTAAGGAAGTCGGAAAACGAGGATTAGCTGGCAGATAATAACTGCCCCTAAAATCTATCAACCCACTTCTAGGAGCCATATCGCAACTTCCCTAAGATAAAGGGACAGTTATCCACCTTAAAAGGTGGAACTACTCCAACGGTGGTTATTGGTTCACCACTATAAATACACTGACACCCCTCAGGTATCTCTAAGTCCCAATACTCTCTAGACCTGCTCGCACCCTTGCTGACTTAGGCATCAGATTGTCTTTGTAGGTATTACCCCTCATTCACTCACGTTCACAAGTCGGACGGAGGCTCCAAAGGCGCGAACCCGTTCGAAGGCTTCCCCCCTTAGACAATTGGGCCAACCTAACGAATCTAGCCCATTAATCTCCGGTTACCCCTCGTAACATTGGTGCCGTTGCCGGGGAACCAAGAGATCAACCAGTAATGGCGGAGAACTCACCAGAGGATGGTCATACAGCGTCTGATTCCGAACAAGAAAATCTAGATACCGGAAACAACGACGCGGACCTGGCCCTTCACCAAAGAGCCAACGACCAGCATAGAGAAGGCACCTCTGGGTTTAAAAACCCAAAGTTAAACTCCTCGGAAGGACGAGAATCAGGAAAGGAAGGGCCACCCCATGCAGCCGAGCTAATGGGGTTGGTCCATGGTCATCAAGGTCGTTTGAAACAATTGGAACAGGAATTAGAACGACAACGAGAGGCAGAGCGAAATCTCAGGGAAGAGATAGAGTGACAAAAAGAGTTAGAAGAAAAACTCTTGAAGCTAGAATCTTCCTTTAGAAGTTAGAACTCCCGCGGCGACCGAGTAGAGTCGCCCCTGTGAGGAAAGGATCCGTTCAGTGAGGACATAATGAGGGCAAAAGTTTCGAGAAACTTCAAAAGCCCTGATATGAACCTCTATGATGGAACCACCGACCCGAAGCATCATTTAAGCAATTTCAAAAGTTGAATGTATCTGGCTGATGCTTCTGATGCCACTCGCTGCAAAGCTTTCCCGACCACCCTGTCGAAAGCAGCGATGAAGTGGTTTGATAGCCTTCCTCCAAGGTCGGTTACCAGCTTTGAGGACCTCTCGAAAAAATTATTAATGAGGTTCTCCATCCAAAAGGATAAAGTAAAGCACGCACCGAGTCTCCTGGGAGTTAAACAGGAGGTCGGAGAACCTCTACGAGACCACATGGAAAGGTTCAACAAAGTGTGCTTGGAGATTCAAGACCTGCCCACCGAGACAGTTATCACGGGGTTAGTAAATGGACTCAGAAAGGGCCCATTCTCTCAGTCCATATCAAAAAGGCACCCCACCTCTTTGAGCGATGTACAAGAGAGAGTAGAAAAGTACATCAACATGGAGGAAAATGCTAGATTACGGGAGCCAAGCTGGTGACAGGGGCCCCCTCACTCAGCAAAAGAAAAAGAAAGGGAGCCCAAGAAAAAAGAGGAGGTCTGTCATGACAGGCCGAGGAGATATCACTCCTATACTCCTCTAAAACTTTTCCTAGTAGACATATATAGAGAAATCTGTAATATTAAGAGATTGCCGCCCCCTAGACCCATCAAAAACAAAAAAGGAGGAAGCCGCGGTGACTACTGCGAGTACCATAAGATGTATGGCCACTCAACAAATGATTGCTACGACCTTAAAAATGTGATAGAAAGGTTGGCCAGGGAAGGCCGACTTGATAGATATCTCATGGAAAGGTCGGACAATCATGGAAAAAAAAAGCAAGATGATGAGGACAGAAGAGATCCACCACCACAAACTCCCGAGAGACACATACATATGATCTCTGGAGGATTCGCGGGAGGGGGACTCACTAAGTCATCTCGCAAAAGACACTTAAACCGAGTTTATCAAGTCGGGAACGAGTCTCCCGATCTCCCAACCATCTCATTCACCAAAGAGAATAGGTAAGGGATCATGCCCGGGCATGACGACCCGGTGGTGATAACCATGATCTTGGCAAATGCCAACCTCCACAGGACCTTGGTGGACCAAGGGAGTTTGGCTGACATACTCTTTAAGTCCGCATTCGACAAATTAGGGTTGGAAGAAAGGGAGCTAAAAGCTTACCCAGATACCATGTATGGGCTAGGAGACATGCCAATAAAGCTACTGGGATACATCCCCCTCCACACGACCTTCAGAAAGGGGAAAAATTCCAAAACTCTGAGCATCGACCTTATCGTCATCGATGTCGAATCGGCGTATAACGCCTTGATCAGCAGGACTACGCTAAATCGTCTCGGAGCAGTGGTGTCAACCCCTCATCTTTGCATGAAATTCCCAACGCCTAAAGGAATAGCAACGGTACGGGGAGACCAAAAATTGGCAAGAAAATGCTACAATGAGAGCTTAAACCTCCGAGGAAAGAGCAAGGAAGTTCACACCATAGAGCTCGGAGGAATAAAAGCTAAAGAAGAGCTGCGGCCACAGCCGAAGGGAAGAACTGAAGAGGTTCAAATCAGAAAGGAGGAAGGAAAAAATACCAACATAGGAGCCAGTCTAGATGGAGATTTGAAATAGAGGCTGATAAAGCTCCTGCGAGATAATTCCGACCTCTTCGCTTGGAAAGCTTCCAACACGCCAGGGATAGACCCTCAGCTCATGTCCCATAAGCTTTCAGTATACCCCAGATCATGATCCGTACAGCAGCGCAGCCGCAAGCTTGGAACAGAACGAGCTCAGGTGGTGGAGGAGCAAGTGCAAGCCCTCTTGGAGGCCGACTTCATCCGAGAGGTCAAGTATCCGGCATGGCTAGCAAATGTAGTGCTAGTCAAAAAGCAAAACGGCAAGTGAAGGATGTGCGTCGACTACACTGACCTAAACAAGGCATGCCCCAAAGACCCATATCCACTTCCCAGTATTGACACATGTTTCGAGGGTTACCTGAAACTGGAGGTCGATCTCGGATGAGATTTTCTGTACTGGTCGGAGCTAACGTGTCCGGCTGGTGGGAGACGGCCGGAGCTGTTGTGTCCGACTTGTTGGACTTGGTAGTGGTGCTGATTCTTTTGTCCCCGGAGGGTGGGGGGTACCTGCAAGGGACTCCGATGCTTAAGTTAGCAAGGGTATTAAGCAGGTATTGAGTAGAATCAGAGTATGAGTTATACCTGGGTGCTCCAGTGTATTTATAATGGTGAGATGTGACATTTGGATAAGATAAGTTAGTTATCTTATCTTTATCTTTAGCTTTGAGTTGAGGTCAGCGTATCTTTCAACGGAACCGCCTTTATCTCTATAGGCTTAGGCCGCCTTAGGATTTGGGTCGTGCTCCTCTATTTGGGCCCATTCCTGGGCTCTTCTGTCGATTTGGCCGAGCTCTTTAAGAAGAGATCGGATAGTCTGACCTGAAGAGGTCGGTCGCTTTATCTCCAATCATCCCGGGTCAGATAGCTCGACCCAGGGTATGAACAGTGCCCCTGCTTGAGCTCGGTTCTTCCTTTGGAGGTCGAGTCCTTGACTTCGGTCCTTCTTCAGTGAAGTCGAACTCAAGCATTTTGTCGATTCCTTTCTTTGTAGAGTCTTTTTTGAATGTAGAACGTTTTCCTCTAAAAGCGCGCGCTTTTGTATTTAGCGCTTTTTTGGGAACGCAAGCGGTTTTAACATCCGCATTTAATTGACATTAATTGCCCCCATTCTCTCTTGGCTTTATTTTGAATTTTCTCGATCAAAAACGGTTTTTCTTCTTCATTTCTTCTTCGTAACTTCTCCCTTTACTCTCTCGTTTTCTGTTTCTCTCATCTGCTCTCTGTCTTTCATTTGCGCTTCTGCTTTCTTGCGTTGCGGCGTCACTTGGCGATTTTCTGGGCAGCCTTTGTTTCTGCGCTTTCATTCTTTTCCTCGAAGCTTCTTTCGTCTCCAGGTTAGTCCCATTTCGTGTTTCCTTGTTTATTTTTGACTTTGCGATGGAGTTTTCCTTTTGATCTTCCTTTTGGAGAAAGTTTGGATCTTTCTGTTTTTATCATGTTTGACTTGTTGCATGCTCTGGATTTTTCCGCTTTTTTGGTGCGAATCTCCTCTTTGTTTGCTTGAATCTTTTTTCTTTTGCATGTTGCCGCCGTTTCTGCCTGTGCTTTTGCTGATGATTTTTTACTTGATTTCAAAAAAGTTTGCGCCTTTGCTGTTTTTCTTCTTGGTCCTTTTGGTGTTCTGATAAACTGTAGCAGTAGTGTTTTTCACTGATAAACTGTAGGAGCGATGCTTTTTCTGATAAACTGTAGAAGGGTGGTGTTTTTGCATTTTTTGCCTCTTTTGTTTCTTTCGGGATTTTATTTTCTTTTTGATTAGTGTCGGGATGTAGGCTGTAGAAACAACTTGAAAACCTTGCCTGTTTACTGCCTCTAAGGGATGCCCCCAGACTTTCTTATCTTGAGTCTTGGGGTTTTCCCTTTCTGTTTGTCGAGATGTTTTGCTCCTTGTCCAGGATGTTTTTAAGTAATCCATTCTTCTCTTCTTTTTGTAGGATTTAGTTGACCTCATGTCTTCCCGAAATAACGTTGTAGAGATGCCTTCCCAGGTTTCTGCGGGTATGGCCGATTGGGTGGACTCCATGGTTCTCATGTGTGTCTCGCTGGTTGATTCTGAGTTTTGTGCTCAGCTTAGGCAGTTTCATAGTGTCTGTAGTAAGTCTGGTGATGAGAAGAATTATGAACTTGTCCCTCCCTCTTCTGACGAGAGAGTCTGCTTTTCAACTCGGGTTGTTGATGGTCGCCCTTTCTTTTATGCTTATGATTTTTTCTTTGGTCCGCTGGGTATTGATGTGTGGAAAACGATCCAACACAAAACTCACCGGCAAGTGTACCGGGTCGCATCAAGTAATAATAACTCACATGAGTGAGGTCGATCCCACAGGGATTGAAGGATTGAGCAATTTTAGTTTAGTGGTTGATTTAGTCAAGCGAATCAAGTTTTGGTTGAGTGGGTTGTATTTAACAGAAGATAAATTGCTTGAAATGTAAAGGGAGAGGGGAAATTGCAGTAAATTAAAGAACAGGAAAGTAAAATAGA
>NC_029776.3:11272299-11276854 GCF_000817695.3 Arachis duranensis
TAATCCTCTTTCTTGGACCTTTGTCAGGTCTCTTTCGGGGATTACTTTTATAACTTATTTGTAGGAGATCGATTTTGTTAGGTCGATCTCTTTCTAGGTTATTTCTGTAATCCTCTTTTTTGGACCTTTGTCCGGTCTCTTTTAGGGATTACTTTGATAACTTTTTAGTGGTAGGAGTCCGACTTGGTTATGTCGGTCTCTTTTAAGTTATTTTTTGTAGTCCTCTTTCTTGGATCTTTGTCAGATCTCTTTCAGTGACTACTGGTAGGGGTCCGACTTGGTTACGTCGGTCTCCTTTAAGTTATTTTTTGTAGTCCTCTTTCTTGGATCTTTGTCAGATCTCTTTCAGGGACTACTTGTATAACTTTTTAGTGGTAGGAGTCCGACTTGGTTATGTCGGTCTCCTTTAAGTTATTTTTTGTAGTCCTCTTTCTTGGATCTTTGTCAGATTTCTTTCAGGGACTACTTGTATAACTTTTTAGTGATAGGAGTCCGACTTGGTTATGTCGGTCTCCTTTAAGTTATTTTTTGTAGTCCTCTTCCTTGGATCTTTGTCAGATCTCTTTCAGGGACTACTTGTATAACTTTTTGTTTTGGGCTGACTTTGTTATGTCAGGCCCTTCTAAGTTAAAGTAATCCTCTTTAATAGGGTTGGCCAGACCTCTTTCCAGGGTTTACTTATAACTTGGGTTGACTTGGTTCGTTCGACCAGTCCTTAAGTTATTATTTTAGCGATCCATAAGACCTCGTCAGGTTCTTTTTTAGATCACTTTCGATAACTTCTTACATTATTCTATGTTCATCTTTGCCGATTTGTAGAAAGTGGTTGTCATCTCTAGATCGTCCTTTGGGTGAATCGCGTTTTCATCTTTATCGGACGATTGTCTTTATCGTGATCGTGCAGTGAAATTGTTTTTCACTTTCTGCCGATCTGTTGCTTTATAATCGGACGATGAATGCTTCAGATTAATGCGTCTTGAAATCTTTGTAGAATGTCTAAAATATATTTTATTTAAAGGAAAAAGTGCGAATACATACATATGGGATTGTCTGAATCTCAACTTGGTGCCTCATTAAAAAACCTTTTCAGGAAAAAGAGTGCATCAAATGATGAGATCTTTTGTCTTTTCTAACTGTAGTACCTTCTTAGGTTGCAGGCGTGCCATGACCTGGGAAGCTCTCGTCCATCGAGTTCAGACAGTCTGTAGTAGCCCTTTCCAAGTACTTTTACAACTCGGTAGGGTCCTTTCCAGTTTGCTGCCAACTTTCCTTCTCCTGGTCGAGTTGTTCCAATATCATTTCGGATTAGGATGAGATCATTCTCTGCAAAACTTCTCGGCACTACCTTTTGATTATATTTGGAAGCCATTCAGCGCTTTAGAGTTTCTTCCCTGATCCGAGCTCTTTCTTGGATTTCGGGTAACAAGTCGAGCTCTTCTCTCTGAAGTTGGGAGTTTGCTCCCTCATTGTAGTGAACTACTCTAGGCGACCCTTCCTCAATCTCTACTGGAATCATCGCCTCTATTCCGTATGCTAATCGGAAGGGGGATTCCTTTGTGGTGGAATGCGGCGTTGTTCGATATGCCCATAGGACTTGTGGAAGCTCCTCCGCCCAGGCTCCCTTTGCATCTTGTAATTTCCATTTTAATCCGGCCAATACGACTTTGTTAGCAGCTTCAGCCCGTCCATTGGCTTGTGGATGTTCAACGGAGGTGTACTGGTGCTTTATATTCAAGTCAGCTACTAGTTTTCTGAAGCCTGCATCTGTGAATTGAGTGCCATTGTCTGTGGTTATTGAATGTGGAACCCCGAACCTTGTGACAATGTTTCTATATAAGAATTTCCGGCTTTTCTGAGCGGTGGTATTGGCTAGGGGCTCTGCCTCGATCCACTTTGTAAAGTAATCTACCCCTACTATGAGGAATTTAACTTGTTCTGATCCCTGTGGGAAGGGGCCGAGAAGATCGAGTCCCCATTTTGCGAACGGCCAAGGCGAGGTCACGCTAATAAGCTCTTCTGGCGGGGCGATGTGAAAGTTGGCATGTTTCTGACATGGTGGACATGTATTTACAAATTCTGTAGCTTCTTTCTGTAGAGTTGGCCAATAAAATCCCGTCCGGAGTACTTTTTTGGCGAGAGCTCGTGCTCCGAGATGACTGTCACAAATGCCGCCGTGTATTTCTTCTAGCACTTCCCTTGTGTTGGAGGTCGGCACGCATTTTAGTAAAGGTATTTAGATTCCTCTTTTGTACAGGATGTTGTTTATGATGGTGTACTACTGTGCCTCCCTTTTAAACCTCTTTGCCTCCTTTTCTTCTGTGGGGAGCGTTCCTGTTTTGAGGTAGTTGATTATGGGGGTCATCCATCCTTGGTCCTGACTTGTTATAGTCAGGACTTTTTCTTCTTTCGAGATTGACGGGTTTTGCTACATTTCCTGGATGAGGCTCCTATTGTTGCCCCTTGGTTTGGTGCTGGCTAGTTTTGAGAGTGCATAAGCTCGGGCATTTTGTTCGCGGGGTATGTAGCAGATTTTATACTCCCCAATTTGTCCGAGTTGTTCCTTGGTTTTATCCAAATATTTTTTCATGGTGGGATCTTTGGCTTGGTAGCTCCTTGTTATTTGTGATGTGACCACTTGTGAATAGCTATAAATGTTGAGTTTTTGAGCTCCGACCTCTTTAGCCAGCTTCAAACCGGCTAATAATGCTTCATATTCTGCCTGGTTGTTTGAGGCCGGGAACTCGAACTTGAGGGAGAGCTCAACTTGGTTTCCTTGGTCGCTTTCTATTATCACGCCTGCGCCGCTTCCAGTTTTATTTGAAGAACCGTCCACGTAAAGATTCCATTCTGTGGGGGTTTCTAGGGCATCTGTGAATTCTGTGATAAAGTCAGCTAAATACTGTGATTTGATGGCCGTCCGAGTTTCATATTGGGGGTCAAACTCTGACAATTTGACTGCCCATTGTAGAATTCTGCCTGCCAGATCTGTTTTCTGCAATATTCCTTTTATGGGCTGGTTAGTTCGAACCTTAATGGTGTGAGCCTTGAAGTACGGGCGGAGTCGTCGAGATGTTAGAATGAGGGTATAGGCAAATTTTTCTATTTTCTGGTAGTTCAGCTCGGATCCCTGTAGCGCTTTGCTAATGAAGTAGACGGGTTGTTGCCCATTTTTGTCTTCTCTGACTAGTGCTGAGGCTATTGCCCAGCTCCCTACTGCGAGATATAATATGAGCGGTTCTCCTTCTCGTGGTCGAGATAGGATAGGTGGCCGTTGACAAACCCCATTTTGAGGGTTTATCTTGTGTTTAATTTAGGGGATTTTATAACCTTTTACCCACATTTATTCAATGAAATAGCATGGTTTTATAACTTCTCCCTTAATTGTGCTTAAAAGTGAAAACATGCTTTTTAGTACTTAAAATAGCTAAATCTAATTCACCTTGATTCCATTAGATGCCTTGATATGTTTGTTAAGTGATTTAAGGTTTAGGAGGCAAAGATTGGATCAAGGGAATGAAGAAAGAAGCATGAAAAGTTGGAGAACTCATGAAGAAATGAAAGAACCGGAAAGCTGTCAAGCCGACCTCTTCGCACTTAAACGACCATAACTTGAGTTACAGAGGTCCAAATGATGCGGTTCTAGTTGGATTAGAAAGCTAACATCCGGGGCTTCGAAACGATATAAGATTTTCCATAGTTGCTATACGTATGGTGGCGCGCATGCGCAAAGTACGCGCACGCGCCGTTGGTGCACGTGATCACTTCATGCAAACTTGTGGCTAGCGAATTTACAAGCCTTGTGGGCCCAATCCAACTCATTTCTAATGCTATTTAAGCCAAGGATTGAAGGGGGAATGAACATACTTTTCATACTTTAGAAGTTAGTAACCATTAGTCATAGTTTAGTAGTTAGAATTAGTTTCTAGAGAGAGAAGCTCTCACTTCTCTCTAGGATTAGGATTAGGATTAGGTTTAGTTCTTAGATCTAGGTTTTAATCTTTGCTTTCTTCTTCTTCTACCTTTCAATTCTTTGTTGTTACATTCATCTTCCTCTATTCTTTTGTTGTAATTTCCTTTATGTTGTTCTTATACTTTGATTGTAGATCCACTTTTGTTCCTTCCTTTCTCTTTCAATTCAATTCAAGGTAAATCATAATAATTGTGTTCCTTTTGATTTGTGTTGTTAATTCCTTTCAATAATTGTTGTTAGATTTTGTTCTTGTTGTTGATTTACTATGTTTTCCTTTTATGCCTTCCAAGTGTTTGATGAAATGCTTGGTTGGATTTTAGAGTAGGATTTTATACTCTTGGCTTGGAAAGGTAACTTAGGACCTCTTGAGTTACTAATGTCCAAGTGATTGATGATTGGGAGCCATTGACTCTAGTTCTCACTAATTGAATTAGTGGAGAGTTAGGACTTATGGACTAGGATTGATATAACTCACTTGACTTTCCTTTGTTAATTGATTTAAGGATGACTAAGTGGGATTAATCCTTGCAACTACCATACTTGTGGCTAGTGATAATGATGAAGACCCTTGACAACCAAACCTTG
>NC_029776.3:11277661-11325091 GCF_000817695.3 Arachis duranensis
AGCGTCAATACTTGGGAGTGGGTATGGATCTTTTGGACAAGCCTTGTTGAGATCGGTGTAATCGGTGCACATTCGCCACTTCCCATTTGATTTTTTCACCAAGACAACGTTGGCTAGCCATAGCGGGTATTTGACTTCTCTTATGAATCCGGCTTCCAATAGTGCCTGTACTTGCTCGTCCACAGCTTGGGATCGCTCTGGCCCAAGTTTTCTTCGTCTCTGCTGCACCGGTCGAGATCTTGGATAAACTGCCAACTTATGACACATTAGCTTAGGGTCTGTGCCTGGCATGTCTGCGGCTTTCCACGCGAAGAGATCGACGTTATCTCGCAAGAATTGTATTAGTAATTCTTTTAAATCTCCTTTAAGGATTGTGCCGATATTGGTTGTTTTTTTCGTGGTGTCCCCGATCTGAATCTTTTCTATCTCGCCTTCTGGCTGGGGATGAAGTTCTTCTCGTCAGTGAACTCTGCCCAGCTCGATTGTGTGGAACTCTTCTCCTTTGCCTCTGAGGTTTAGGCTTTCGTTATAACAGCGACGTGCCGTCTTCTGGTCTGCTTTTATCGTGGCTATCCCTTTTGGGGTTGGGAACTTCATACATAGGTGTGGGGTCGAGATTATTGCGCCGAGTTGGTTGAGTTTTGTCCGTCCTATGAGAGCGTTGTAAGCTGAACTTACATCGACTACGATGTAGTCTATTTTGAGGGTCCTGGATTGGTCCCGTTTTCCGAAGGTTGTATGTAGTGGTATGTATCCGAGTGGGCGAACCGGGGTATCTCCTAGCCCAAACAGGCTGTTTGGATATGCTTTAAGTTCTTTTTCTTCCAAGCCGAGTTTATCAAAGGCTATTTTGAATAAGATGTCGGCAGAACTCCCTTGGTCTATTAATGTGCGGTGTAGGTTGGCATTTGCCAATATGATGGTGATAACCATGGGATCATCGTGTTCTGTGATGATGCCGGATGCGTCCTCTTTAGTGAATGTAATTGCCGGAATGTTGAGTGCTTTCTCCTCTCCTTCGACATGATATACTTCTTTGAGATATCTTTTGCGAGAGGATTTGGAGATTCCACCTGCTGTGAATCCACCGTGTATCATGTGGACATGTCTTTCTGGTGTCCGAGGTGATTGTTCTATTCGTTCGGTATCTTCATCCCTTCGTCTCTTTCTTTGATCATCATCTCGGGTGGCTAGGAATCGATCTAATTTTCCTTCTCTCACCAATTTTTCTATGATATTTTTTAAGTCGAAGCATTCGTTTGTGGAGTATCCTCGGACTTGATGGTATTCACAATATTCCTTCCGGTTTCCTCCTCCCCTTTTGCCTTTGAGTGGCCGTGCTGGGGGGATTTTTTCTGTATGGCAGACTTCTTTGTATATCTCGACCTGTTGGTAAATTTTGTATGTCCATGCATGTTTTGTTGAATCTCTCCATGTAGTTGCGGAGGCTTTCCTGATCTCCTTGTTTGATCCCTAGTAAACTGGGGGCGTGCTTGGCTTTATCTTTCTGAATGGAGAATCTGGCTAGGAATTTTTTAGCTAAGTCATCAAAGCTTGAGATGGACTTCGGGGGTAGGTTGTCGAACCATCGGATCGCTGTTTTTGTGAGAGTTGTTGGAAAAGCTTTGCAGCGAACAGCATCTGGGGCGTCAGTGAGGTACATTCTACTTCTGAAGTTGCTGAGGTGGTGGTTGGGATCCGTGGTGCCATCATACAAGGTCATATCCGGGAGCTTGAAGTCTTTTGGAATTTTGGTTTTCACGATTTCCCTGGTGAATGGGTCTTGCTCTTTGCGTGAATTTTCCTCGAAATTAGCCCGGGGTGCTTTTGATTTGAGATCGGCTTCTAATTGCTGTAGTTTTTCTTCCAACTCCCGACGTCGCTGCACCTCTCTTTGGAGATCTCTTCCAATTTCCCGTTGTAGTTGAGTTTCTTTTTCCAGTTGTTTTCGACGATCCAAGAGTGCTTCTATTGCCCCTGAATTTGGTGAGTCTTTGTCTTTGTTGGTTTCCGGAGTGTTTTGTAGCGTGACATCCGCGTTTTTGTGCAGTGTTCAATCCTCCAGACCTGAATTGTGGTCGTTGTCATGGTCGTCCGCCATGGTGATGGGATGACTTCTAGGGTCCCCGGCAACGGCGCCAATATTCCGAGGGTTACCTGAAACTGGAGGTCGATCTCGGATGAGATCTTCTGTACTAGTCGGAGCTAACGTGTCCGGCTGGTGGGAGACGGCCGGAGCTGTTGTGTCCGACTTGTTGGACTTGGTGGTGGTGCTGATTCCTTTGTCCCCGGAGGGTGGGGGGTACCTGCAAGGGACTCCGATGCTTAAGTTAGCAAGGATATTAAGCAGGTATTGAGTAGAATCAGAGTATGAGTTATACCTGGGTGCTTCAGTGTATTTATAATGGTGAGATGTGACCTTTGGATAAGATAAGTTAGTTATCTTATCTTTATCTTTAGCTTTGAGTTGAGGTCAGCGTATCTTTCAACGGAACCGCCTTTATCTCTATAGGCTTAGGCCGCCTTAGGATTTGGGTTGTGCTCCTCTATTTGGGCCCTTTACTGGGCTCTTCTGTCGATTTGGCCGAGCTCTTTAAGAAGAGATCGAATAGTCTGACCTGAAGAGGTCAGTCGCTTTATCTCCAATCATCCTGGGTCGGATAGCTCGACCCAGGGTATGAACAACACCCTAGTAGATGCGAGCTCGGGGTATCAGTACTTGTCGTTTATGGATGCTTACTCCGGATACAATCAAATCCCGATGTATAAGCCGGATGAGGAAAAAACTTCATTCATCACACCTAGAGCAAACCACTGCTATGTGGTAATGCCTTTTGGATTAAAAAATGCTGGGGCCACATATCAAAGGTTGATGAATAAAATGTTCGCTCCCCACATCGGGAACTTAATGGAGGTCTACGTAGATGACATGCTGGTGAAAACCAAGGAGGAAACCGACCTCTTGACAGATCTCTCACAAGTTTTCAACACCGTAAGGTTACATGTGATGAGACTAAATCCCACAAGTTTTCCAGATTCCTAGCGGGATCGGCACTAAGATCCCTTCCACTATTCTCTCTACTAAGAAAATGATGCCAGTTCGAATGGATTCCGGAATGCGAAGAAGCATTCCAGGAGTTCAAAAGGTTTTTGAGTCAGCCTCCAATTCTGACCCGACCCATAGTCGGGAAAGAGCTCGTCCTGTACCTGTCAGTAGCAGACAGAGCCGTAGCATCAGCCTAATACGGGAAGATGAGGTCAGGCAGCATCCTGTGTACTTCATCAGCAAAGTTTTACAAGGCCCAGAACTAAAGTATCAAAAACTTGAAAAGTTTGCATACTCCTTAGTAGTGGCCTCACGCTGATTACGGCCGTATTTCCAAGCGCACACGATAAAAGTCCGAACGAACCAGCCCATGAAGCAGATCCTCCAGAAGACGGACATTGCGGGCAGAATAGTTCAATGGGCAATAGAGCTCACCTGAAATACGAAGTTCGGATAGCAATAAAAGCTCAATGCCTCACCGACTTCCTAGCAAAATACGCCAGAGATCAAGAGAAAAAATCCACTACATGGGAGTTATATATAGATAGGTCCTCCAACAAGGTTAGAAGCTGTGCAGGCATAATACTGGTCAGCGAAGGGGGAACGCAAATAGAAGTCTCCCTCAAGTTCGAGTTCCCAGCTTCCAATAATCAGGCAGAATATGAAGCTTTGATTGCAGGGCTAAAGCTGGCAGAAGAAGTTGGTTCAACCAAAGTAATGATATTCAGCGACTCTCAGGTGGTGACCTCCCAAATAAACAGAGAGTATCAGGCCAAAGATCCTAACATGAAAAGGTACTTAGACAAAATCTTGGAGCACCTTAGGCGCTTTGAGGAGACCGAGGTAAAGCATATAACTTGGGACCTCAACAGCAGGGCAGACGCCTTCTCCATGATCGCAAGTACTAAACCAGGAGGGAACAACAGAAGCCTAATCCAAGAAACTCTCCCCGAACCCTCTATGGCCAAAACAGAGGCTGTTTAAGATGTCTTTGAGGTCGCCGGGTTAGATCTCGGGTGGATGAAGCCCTTAGTCAAATACCTAAAATTTGACATCATCCCCAAAGAGAAAAAGAGGCCAAAAAGATCCGAAGGGAAGCACAAAGCTACACGCTGGTGAAAAATATCCTCTATAAAAGGGGAATATCAACACCTCTACTAAAGTGTGTCCCGACCTCAAAGACAACCGAGGTGCACAATGAAATCTGTGGAAACCATCTCGGGGCAAGGTTGTTAGCCAGAAAGGTAATCCGAGCTAGGTTCTACTGGCCGACCTTACAAAAAGACTCAACAGAATTTGTGAAGAAGTGCCAACCATGCCAAATGCATACAAACTTCCATGTAGCTCCCCCCGAGGAGCTCATTAGTATAACTTCCCCATGGTCTTTCGCAAAATGGGGGCTGGACTTGCTAGGACCATTCCCTCAAGCGCCGGGGCAAGTAAAGTATCTAATAGTGGGAGTGGATTATTTCACAAAGTGGATAGAAGCAGAACCATTGGCCACCATCACCGCTCAAAGAAGTCGAAAGTTCCTCTACAAGAACATTATCACCAGATATGGAGTACCTCACTCCATCACTATCGATAATGGCACTCAGTTCACCGACTCAACCTTCAAAAACCTGGTGGCCAGCATGAAAATCAAACATCAATTTACATCGGTGGAACATCCACAAGCAAATGGATAAGCCGAGGCAGTAAACAAGGTCATACTGGCAGGGTTGAAGAAAAGGTTGCAGGATGCAAAGGGAGCCTGGGCTAAGGAGCTCCCACAAGTACTTTGGGCTTATCGGACCACACCTCAATCTGCCACAGGAGAAAAACCCTTCCGACTTGCTTATGGCATAGAAGTCATGATACCAGTCGAAATCAACGAGCAAAGCCCAAGGGTGAGCTTCTACGATGAGGTTAAAAATATACAGGGACACAAAGAAGAACTTGAGATACTCCCTGAAGTTCGAGAACGAGCCCATATTAGAGAAGCAGCATTGAAACAAATGATGACGAACAGATACAACAAAAAAGTCATTCGAAGGAGCTTCGCCCCAGATGACTTGATCTTAATCAGAAACAACATTGGAGTCAATAAATCTGGAGAGGAGAAGCTCGCTGCTAACTGGAAGGGACCATACAAGATTAGTGAGGTCTTAGGATAAGGTTATTACAAAGTGACCGACTTAAACGGCACCGAGCTACCCAGGTCGTGGCATGCTTGTAATATGAAAATGTACTACAGTTAAAAGCTAGCTCTACTCCCTGATGTACTTTTTTCCCAACTTCGTGGTTTTTTTCCAAAAGAAAAGGGTTTTTTCGAAGGGGGGTTTTTAACGAGGCATCACGGTAGAGACTAAGGGGTCATAAATAGTCCAAAACCCTTAGTAGCAGTAAAGTACCTTCGCAAATAAATAAAGATCTTTTACAATATCTCTTATAAAATTCCTTCTCGCTTTCTTTCTTTCTACGAAACGCACCGACTTAAGCTCGACAAAGCGTGAAAATCCCATGAACCGACCTAGGTGGTCGTCAGGATAAAATGATGAGGTACAAGTCGGTGTAAAGAGGTTATAAAATTTGATCGTGATAAACTCGGAAATTATCTAACTAACAAGTCGAATAATACCGAGAAACAAAGAAATGCATCGCAAAAATAACTTAAGTTATAAAAACTCAATAAATTAAAAAAATTGAGTATAAGAAATACCAAAAAGAGATCAGAAAACCTATAGAAGGCACTAAGGAAAAGACTGCCCCAAGCCTTCAAGAAAAATTTGAGAAAAAAATTAGAAGAAGGGACAACCAGCCAAGAAAAAGGTTTTCAAACACAAAGATCAAAAGGGTTTTTTTCGAAACCTAAACAAAAAAGCATGCACACAACCAACAAAGATAGCCTAAACCCTTGTCCAAAAAAGGGTATTTTTAATATTTTGTTCACGGCCATAAAAGGCCAAGAAAGTGTCAGCAGAATACCACCACAGAATGAAAATAAATAGTTTAAAAAAGGAGACCCACAGGCCGGGTCCCCATATAGCCACGAATAATTTTTTCAGTTGGGAAGGATGTCACCACCAGAGCCAGGGAGAGTAGTCAGAGCACCACTAGAGTCAGGAAGAGAAATATCCATAGGAGATGGAGTGGAAGTTTCAGGAGCCTTTGAAGAACTCGGGACATCTTCTGGTCGGAGAGGGGATTCTATTATTCTCTGACCTCGAGTTTTCAACTCAGACTCAGACACAGGCCAGGGAGGAGAGACAATAGCCCCGTCAATTATGACCTTATCAGGATCCAAAGGGGAGAGATCCAGGTCGGGAGCAATAACCCCGACCTACTCCTTAAAGACCCTCCACGCCTCCTCGGATCCATCAGCAATGGAGTCCTCCAGATCCGCATAAGCATCCCGAGCTCTTACCAAATCTTTTTTAACCTCCACAAGGTCCTGGAACAAGCTCGAATAGCTCTGCTCAGCCTTCTCCCGCAGACCCTCTGCCATAGTACACCGGCCCATCAACTTCTCCTCCTTCTTTCGGAAATTATCCCTTTCCTCCTTCAACCTGGTGACCTCCTCCTTCAGACTCTTCTCAGCCTCCTGATATAAAAGAATCCTCTCCTCTAGCTCTTCAACCCTCAGGGATGAACCCAAAGAGCTGAGGGAAGTCTTCTAAAAAATATCAAGAAACTTTGTGCACACCCCTGCCGCCCTGATACTCTCCTGAGCCAGAATAGTAAGGTGGTTTCGAACAGAAGCATCATCCATACATATATGAGTATGAGGATAGATATGCTTCCGAACAAACTGAGGTGCATCCACCTTGGCCTCACCTTCAAAAGAAGAGCTAGACTCTAAAGCCTTGCGCTTCTTCTTTTCTGGCTCAGTGGAAGATCGGGGAGGAGGGGAGGAGGGGACGGTAGAGAAGAGGCCGAGGAAGAAATAACAATAGGACGAGTGGGGGTCCCCAAATTGTGAGAAGAAGGGGAAGAGGAAGGACGAGAAGGACCAGCTACCCTGGCGCCGCCGACTCTGGCGCGGGATCTCGCTTTGGCCTCCTGAACTCTTTGGTAAAACTCCCTGGAATTCTTCTTCGCCATTTCTGCAAAAACAATTAGGAAGCTAAAGTCAGTAAAACAAGTCGGAAGAAACAAGTCGTGAAAACATCAAGTCGGTTAATATGATAAACTAAGAAAAAGCTACCTAATTGAGCCTGGACAAAGGTCGGAGACCCCTAGAGAAACTTTTTTGTATCTAGGTAGGGGGCTCTCCCCCATACTTCTCGGAGAAACCCCACAATGGCCGCCTCCACCTCATCCAAATCATCCAGACCGTATTTTTCACAAGGATAGGCCTCTCTCCAGTACAAAGGGAAGCGATGAGAAGAAGTGTCATCCAAAAAAAAGGGGTGGTGACCCTCTATAGCTTGAACTTTGAAAAAGAAATTTTTGAAGTCATGGAAGGATTCATCAAAAAGAGTAAAAACTCTCCGACCTTGTATGACCCGGAAAGACACCCACTGCTATTTGTTATTTTGTCCACTAAAAGGCTTAGTCATATGAAAGAGATAAAAGAAAATCTTCAAAGAAGTCAGAAAGTCTAAAGCATGGATGATAAATTGATAAATTTTCAAAAAACCCCAAGAGTTGGGGTGAAGCTGGGTAGGAGCAACACGACAGTGGCATAAAACAGCTATCTCGAAGTCGGAAAAAGGGAGAAAAACGCCTAAGCGGGTAATCATGCTCTCATACATGTAGAAAAAATGAGGGGCTACCTCAGAAGCCCTCCCAAAACAAACCCGGTCTTCCGAACCCGGGGCAATCAGTTCATATTTCGGCTCATCCTCATCAGAAGTGCAAAGCCTATGATGAGTGCGAAGGTTAGTGATGAAGTCAGTATCCACAAGAGGTTCTTCTCCCAGAACCGTGACATCCACCCATTGAGCAAGGATTTCTACAGAAGACATTTTATTTTTCTAGAAAGGGATAGCGAAACCTACAAAGAAAAAAGAAAAAGGATAAAAAATAGGGTCTCTAAGGGTTCGAGGCAAGTCTCTCAAACTAAGCAGAGAAACACCGAGACTACCATCCACACTCTACTGAACAAAACATGCAAGCGAAAAAACTCTATAAAGAAAAGGTAAGAAAAGAAACTGACCTTTTTCCTCGCACAGAAATGTGGAAGCAACAGCACTCGAAAAGGAAGGAGCTTTCTTCTTTCAAACAGTAAAAGGTGCAGGTAGAAAAGTTTTCAGAAACGAAACAAGCAAGGAGAGAAAAAAGTATTTATAAACACGTTAGGGGGATAAAGGTAAAACGACGCAGCCATTTAAGAGTTGCACTGTTACCAATGTAACCGCCCCCACGTATGAATGCTCAAACCTCTAAGAGACGCGACGTTTGATTAGACGCAACTATTGAGAATTTTTAAAACACGTCGGTTCCTTATCAGGTCGGCTACGGTCCCGAGTTATAATACTCGACCCCAATTCTTAAAAGAAATTGGGCTCGAGTAGGGGCACTGTTCATATCCTGGTCCAACGCTAAAGTCTAGGTCCAGACGACAGGCCCAACCCACAGGGTTGAGCCTCGCAGTACACCGACCTTCCCCTGAGAAGTCGGTTCTCACCACGACTTGCTCTAAGGAAGTCGAAAACGAGGATTAGCTGGCAGATAATAACTGCCCCTAAAATCTCTCAACCCACTTACAGGAGCCATATCGCAGCTTCCCTAAGATAAAGAGACAATTATCCACCTTAAAAGGTGGAACTACTCCAACGGTGGTTATTGGTTCACCACTATAAATACACTGACACCCCTCAGGTATCTCTAAGTCCCAATACTCTTTAGACCTGCTCGCACCCTTGCTGACTTAGGCATCGAAGTGTCTTTGCAGGTACCACCCCCCATTCATTCACGTTCACAAGTCGGACGGAGGCCCCAAAGGCGCGAACCCGTTCGAAGGCTTCCCCTCTCAGACGATTGGGCTAACCTAACGTATCCAACCCATTAATCTCCGATTACCACTCGTAACAAATACCTATAAGGATAATTCTACCACTCTATCAGTATAGATTAGTAGTAGAATATAAAAATTTATAATTATAAAAAATATATTTTTAAAAAATAATAAAAAAAATGACTGAACATACATCACACTTATTGAGACGTTAGTATATATAATATATTAAAATAGAGACCAAGCTTATTACCATATTTGTAGTTATTATATAATAAGTTTGTTTCAAATATTGTTGACAAAAACCAATTTTATTACTTTAATTTATTCAATAGATATAACACTACAATAAATAAATATTATAATAACATTCTTTTGAACATAGTATAATAAATTATTTCATGAAATATATTTATTTTTATTATTTGAATAAAAAAATTAAAATAATAATCGTGATTAATTAAAGTTGGTTTTTTTTTATTTATCTTGTATTTGAAGACACATATTAAGTTTATAAATTAAAAAATTATTGAAGAAAATATAAAAATATTAAGACTGCTTTTGATTTTTATTTATATTTTTTATTTTTATATTTAGTATTTTTTATTTTTTGAATTTTGTAAAAAAAAAAATAAAAATAATAAGTGAAAACAAAAAAATAGGAAGACACCCTAAGTTTATTTAGTATTTTCTGTTTTTTTATTTTATGCATTACGCACCCTAAGTTTTTAATGTGTTTGTTTTACATTTATTTTTTTTAAAAGAAGACTTGAATTCGTGACTTTTTAATTAAGTACAAAAAGACTATGTTATTTGAATTATAATTCATTGGCTTATTTTATATTCATTAAATGAAAACATTTAAAACTTTTTAATAATGATAATCTTATTATGTGTCTTAAGAATATATGTTAATTAATTTTTTTTGTCAAGTTACCAAAAAAAACAAGAACGATATTACAAATTCAAGTTTTTTAATTTTTTTATTAATTAACTTTAATCAAATTAGTTAAACATAATAAAAATTAATTATGGAAAAGTCTAGGAGGCCAGCAGTTTTATTGAATTTTGGCCAGCATGTAACCAGCAGAGGAAGGTGAGCCATTGGATGAAATTTCATACTAATCTCACACCATCAAATCATCATTGATGACTAGTTGATAGCTAACAATCACAAAAATTGCTGGCCCTAGCATTGCTCATTAATTATAACTATTATTATTCTGAATTTTATTACGAAATTTAAGTTTTTAATATTTATTTAAATAGACGAATAAATTGATTATTCGACCAACTTAAATTAGTTAAATTTTATTATTTAACTTGGTTAAATTTAGTTCATAAAAAAAATCTCGAATGTGTAACGTTATTAAAAAACCTATGATGCACGGATACGGACACAGACACATGATACGACACGACACAGGATACGCCGACACGCAAATTTTAAAATTTTATATGACACGGGGACACGCATACATATAAAATATAAAGTATTTTTTAGATAAATTGAAATGATATTTTGATATTTTATTTATATTAAAATATAAATTAAATTTTTTAATTATTTTTAATTTATTTTTTTAATTATATCAAGTATTTAAAATATTTTTTATTTTAATAAATAATAATATATACTATATCTAAATTTATTAAATAATAATATATATTATATCTAAATTAATTTTAAGAATATATGTTAAGAATAAGACTGGACACGCTGATACGTAATGATATTTAGGTGTGTTCAGACGTATTCGAAATTTTTTTTATTTTTTATTAAGACACGGTTAAATACAACAGACACACGTATTGAACGAGTGTCAATGAATATTGTATTCGAAATATATCCAACACGTAAATACGACAACTTAACAAAGTATCCGTACTTGGTAGTAAAAAATAAACTAGTCTTTTTTATTGGAGAGCGGGGAGCTTTGCCTTGCTCCTAGTCCTTGGTTTACAAATTTTGATGTCATTCTAAGCGAAATTTTGATTAAAGTTGTCTATAATATAATAATATTTAGAGTTAAACTGTCAGAATTAAAAAATTTAGGTGTCCACAACTAAGTTATTGAAAAATATTATTAACAAAATAAATCTAAATAATTTGAAACACAAAAAAATTTTTAATAAATATTATATTTTTATAAATAATAAAAGATTTTTATATTTAGTAAATAATTTATTTATTTAATTTGATTTTTTATAATATTTAAATAAATATTTAAAAAATAAAAAATATACACCATATTTAAGAATAATTGTTTTGGCAATTTGAACTTTTGACTACTATTTTGAGAGTTTACTGTTGTATTTATTTAAGATAGATTAAATTATTCAAATTCGTAATATGTATAAAAATTTTGAATAGAAATTTGAAGTATCTTATACAAGTTATACGTATCTTAGTTGTTTAGGAGAACAAGGGAAAGAAATAGATAGAAGAAACCCATTCCCCATTTCCATCATATCATATTTATACATTCAATTCAATTTGAAGCCGCGTATCGCCGTGTTATCCTTAGGCCTTCGATCCCGAAAGTAACGGAATTATTTTACCAAAATACCCCTCCGAAATCCAAATACCCAATATGTTGCAGAGACCCAGACGGCGCTGCGAGGGCACTGCCATGGGAGCCATCGTTCTCGATCTCCGACCTGGTCTCGGAATCGGACCCTTCTCTCTTGGTATTCCCCTAATTCCATTCCGTTTTAAAATGAAACAATAAAAAATTCGTGTTCATGCTTTGAATTGGGAATTCGTATTGAAGAAGGATCCAATGGATTTTCTGATTTTCTCTTCAATTGATCCATTCGGTTTCCTTATTGCATTATAGCAGTGGTGGATCTTCAGTTGATTGATTAGGTGGACTTGTGTTGAAGGCGCCGTGATTTAATTTTGACTTTGATCGATTAGGTTTTTGGTTATTATCACTTACGATAGCTCAGCTTGTTTGTTTTTTTCCGGCACTGTTGAGGAGTCGATATTATTGGGATTTTGCTAATTTAGGTTACCCCCGTTTATTGGTGGTGTTCAGGGATGCCGATAAGTGAAGCATTTGCTCAGATAGAGAATCAGCCGAACATTTATGATGTGGTTCATGTTAAGTATTATGATGAGGTTCGTTTCATGTGTTCATGACTTAAAGTTATTGTTGACTGTGTTGTATAACGAAGTTTAATCTCGTGGAGATAGTGGGTTTCCTTGATTCTGTTGAACTGGCAGAATGCTTTTGGCAGGCTATAATGCTATGGCTTCACCTTTCACCTCTGCGAGGTGTCTCTGTTTTATTTTGTATCAAACTTATCTATATTTGCTCTTATGCAATTACAGGAACCACTTAAGTTGGATATTGTTATAAGCTTTCCAGACCATGGTTTTCACCTTCGTTTTGATCCCTGGTCTCAGGTATTGTTTCCGCAAACTAATTACCCAGCGTGGCTTATTTGTAACTCATAATATTAGATGATGCGGCTCAGTTGGAGTCTTGGAGATATTCGTTCATTATATATTTATTTGACACGTTGAGTGCTGGACTAGCTAGTAGTGCAAGGTTAGAAGGTTACAACTTATTTGATTGTTTGGTTTGTTTTATGGGTGTCTCATGATCAAGATCAAAACATTCTAAATTAGTTGGAAATATAGTTCAAAATTCAAATTGAAAAAGTGTGTAAAGAATTCTTACAGAATATTAGTAGCTTCTGATGTATGTAACCCTTATGCTTTCAATCGGTTAAAGTTGTTGTGTTGAGGCTATACTCTCCACCTAATTTATAATGACCTGATTTTCCATTGTTGTTTTAGAGATTGCGCCTTATTGAAATATACGATGTAAAGCGTCTTCAAATGCGGTACTCGACTTCGTTGATTGGGTGAGTTTGTGGGCCTCGAATTTTAGCATCTACTTCCTGTGAAATAATGTCTTGTGTTAATGATCGTCTTCCCAATTTTTAGTGGACCGTCGACTTTGGCCACGTTCGTTGCTGTATATGCCCTGTTTGGGCCCACATATCCTGGAATTTTCGATAAGGAAAGAGGCATATACACTCTATTCTACCCGGTATGTGGTTGAGATGTCAAATGCTTAATTATTCGTATTTAAATTTATGTCCTACAGTTTGACATAATATTATTTAGACTATAAATTCCTTGGTTTGGTTTTAGGGGCTGTCGTTTGCATTTCCTATTCCAAGTCAGTATACAGATTGCTGTCATGATGGGGGAGGTATTTATCACATCATCGTGAATTGAAACATAGAACTATATGTTATTATTCAAATTTGTTAACTCTGTCCCTTTTCATTATGAAAGTGGAATTGCCATTGGAGTTTCCAGATGGCACTACACCAGTAACTTGCCGTGTGTCCATATATGATAGTTCCTCTGGTAAGAAAGTTGGTGTGGGATCCTTGATGGATAAGGCTTCTGCTCCTCCTTTACCTTCTGGCAGCATTTATATGGAAGAAGTTCATGTTAAGGTTCGGTTCTGAGTCCTCTATCTGTTTATAGGATAATTCTCTCAGATAGCATCGTTATAGACAAACTTTCTGGCTATTTTGGTAAATTGACTATAATGGCATATAATTCAGTTATTATTATTTTTTTATTGTATAGCTGGGGGAAGAATTGCACTTCACTGTTGGCACGCAACACATTCCTTTTGGTGCATGTCCTCAGGTAGGATGTATATTACATACAATAGGTCCATTTGAGCTAAGCTTTTATTGGATTACTTTCTGAGATTGCATGTTTTTCAGTGGTCATCTTTCCCTCAATTTGTATTATTCGTCTGAAGCAAAGTTCATGTTGTACTTCCTGTTTCTTCAGGATGTGTGGACTGAGCTAGGTCGTCCCTGTGGCATTCATCAAAAGCAGGTTCCTTGGATTACTATTTTGTATATGAAATGTGATGATTTTGTAGGTCTTTTTGTGGCATTCTATCAATATATAGAATATCTAAAAATTTTGATAAACCCTGCATCTTTATTGGTTGTGTGCCATGAAGATTTGAATTTATGTTTATTTACAGTTCATGTATTCAGAGGTGTATTTATGGTTTGCTTGTTAGCAAAGAGCACTTGTAAGTCCATGAACCATGTTTCAAATCTCCTGTCATGCACTTGTATTATTTTTTTTTTATTTGATTTGTTGTTCCTTCTCTTTTTTCTCCCCCTCCCCCTTTTTAATTTTTACAGCTAATTAACATATAACAGAATACTTTAATATTTATAATAACATTTGCTTGGTTGTTTCTTCTCTTTTTTACTTTTTGTTTTTTCCCCTTAATTTTTACACCTAATATCATATTAAAAAATACTTTAATATTTATAATAACATTAACATCTAATGGATGTTAAAAAAATCTATATATATGTTAGTACATAAAACTAAATTCTTTTAATTATTTATTTTCTCATGATATTAAAAATTTAAAATCAATACATATTAAGTAAATTCTTTCAAATGAATATATTTTACATATTTTATTCATGAATATATTTTAAATGCATATAACAAAATTATTAGAGCAATTGATTTATATTATTTTATGCCATATTTTAAGATAATAAAGCATAAAAAATAGAGTTTACTTGTCACATCACATCAACACTCAACAAAGCAAACTGATTAACCAAATAACCATGAAAACCAAAATAGATAATTTTCATATTTTACCGGATCTAAAACCAAAATGAAAATTTTAGACCAAGACAAGATAACTTCCTTATTAATTCTACCAGATTCCTCTGCCCTGCACCATCGTTTTCAAGTGTAAATTCAAAGCAAGTTCTGCCTTTAATTTAAGGATCATATACGGAGCTTGGCAATCTATTGCTGCATGTTTAAGACTGCGCATATGTTTGGTAATTTGGTTTGGTTAAGGTGTAAAGAGAGTGCAAAGAAGTCGGGTGAGAAAGTTCATTGTTAAGCTCAAAACACATGGCCAGGTGGGAATGTGGGGTTGTCCAAAATGGAGTTATCATCTATAGGAATATGAAGTTAATTATTTCTCCTCGTAGTTCCAATGTAAATTACAGAGCTTCATGGACGGAGCACTGATGTCCACTAGATACTTAGTCATTTATTTTATGGAGTAGAAATCTAGATTTACTGTTAACTATCCTTTTAGAACTAAACTGCTCAGAATGAGTATCTTTTATTGATCCTGACTCTCGCCCTGCAGGTAGATCCTATGGTTATTCATTCTGCCTCGGATCTTCGGCCTCGAACAACTCTTTGTGGAGATTACTTTTATAATTACTTTACTCGTGGTCTGGACATCTTATTTGATGGGCAGGTTTGTTGTTTGCATAATGACACATCCCTTTGTTCTTATAAACTGACAGAAATGACAATTGAACTCACTAGAAGTCTGTTGTTTTTTCAGACTCATAAAATCAAGAAGTTTGTGTTACATACTAATTACCCGGGTCATGCCGATTTCAATTCATACATCAAGTGTAACTTCGTTATCCATGGCTCAGATTGTAAGCAATCTTGTATTTACAATGCTGTATCTAGATTAGCCTTCATTAGCAGCTATGGGTGAAGTTATAAATTATTATTTTCCTTGTCAGCTGCCGGAGAATCTTTTCAGGAAGTAAATAACAGCAAGCAGAGAGCTATTACACCTAGTACAAAGTGGGAACACGTAAAGGTGATATTCTATCCCTCCCAAGTTGAATGGATACCCTTATATCGATGTTCTTTTATGGAAGATGAATAATACAGTTTGATTTCGAAAGAGCAAATAATTGTGTAAACTGGCAAGCTTTGATGTGGTTTTTTATATTGGTCAACAAAAGTTTTGGTGTATAATAATAGCTTTCAATTGATTCTGTTAGGAAATACTCGGGGATTGTGGGCGAGCTGCGATCCAAACTCAAGGTTCTGCGAGTAACCCTTTTGGTTCTACTCTTGTATATGGTTATCAAAATATTGCCTTTGAGGTATGGCATTCTTTGCAATTACAGTCCGCTGCTTGTTTAATAATTTAGTCCTATATGATGCTAAAAGGAGACTGCTAATCTGTACCATTATGATGCTAAGCAGGTGATGAAGAATGGTTATATTGCAACCATTACTCTCTTCCAGTCATAATCATGGTACACATCTTTTTTTATCTGTCTGACTTGTGTAAATATTAAATCTTAAACACGCAAGAATCCAAGCTAGTTGCGACTAACTTAGATTTATTTTGTTAGATTTAATTTTTTATTTAACTTCAATGTACTTCTCATGTAAAAAAGTATTACAAAAATATCTAGTCATATATCCCTTATCTTAAAAAGTCTGAAAATAGAAGCATGTGACTGCACCAGCGTGAGACTGTTGTATACTTATAAATGCATTGATTGATAGTTCTACCTTTTTTTTAATGGTAGTCTATGGTTACTGTTTAAGAGCTTCCGATTGGGTTCTTAAAATTTTGAAATTGGGTCCCCATGGGCTGTAAGTGATGAGGTGGTAACTGGTGAGCAGATGTGGTTACCCATTTGGCTTGTGTATTATCAAAAGGTGTCCCATTTACTCCCTAGAAGCCACTGTTATGTGACTGTTTACGTGCCAGTCATGTGACTTTTCTTTTGGGGAGAAGCAAACATAAACCACTTGGCTGCCGATCATGCAGACAAAGTTGAAAGTTGGTTCCCCACATTAGCACTGAATGAATGTATGCCTGACATGTCTGGACCAAATGGAGTGTTTGTGTGTATATGACACATTTTCAGGCTTTTTTGGATCGATTTAGAGACTTCTAAGCTAAAGTGACTATTTAAAAATGCTGGGCAAGCATCAAGGGACCAGCATTTATTGGAAAAACATACTGATTAATTTGCAGAACACGTGCATTAGTCATCTTTTATCCTTGTGCATTGCAATTTCTATGGACTATTGGTTAATCTTAATTTCTGTCTCAGTTGTGTTAAAAGGTTTCTCAATCATGGTTTATGAAGCTTCACAAGGAATGGCAGCTTAGGTTTGTACGAAATTTCTTCCATGGAGTAAATGGGAATTTCTCCAAAAATATTTGGTTCAGCTGTCATCTTCATGACGTGGCAAGGAGCTATGGCAAATTGACAATTGTACAGCTGGGTATTAAATTGTACATATTAGAATTCTGTAATATAATGTGATCTTCTCTAACTTTGACGTTTTGCACGAAGTTTATACATATAAATTTCTATTGCTTTACGTGTCAGATAGCATCACGTTGTGCGACTCTCGGTTACTTTACCTGCTTTAATCAATGTTTCTTGGTCAAACTTATCTCTTTTCCTTCTCCAATAAGTATACGCTTAAATTAATCGATTAGAATCTTGCTGTAATCCATATGCTGTAGTTCATTTTGTTTTACTCGTGATGTAACGTATCTCGATGGATAATTAAAAAGTTCATATAAACATTTTTCATTTAAATGTTTGTTTAAAATAATAGGTTCACATGAAAATTTTCATGGGAAATGTATGACAAAAATTACGTCTTCTAAACAGATACGAATGCAACGTCTTGTTTATTTTTGTTTAGTTGTGTCAAGAATTCTGGTTAAGAAAATTAAGCTTAAATGGATGTATTCTTAAAGTCAATATCCAGTTAGATAAACCATTCGTGAAGATGGAACCACTTTACATATTCTTTTCACTCCAGCTACCCACGAACAATTTGAACATGGAATGATCTCAATGCCTGGGACATGATGGAATTGGAATGTAAGTTTCGTGGCTAAAGTGAAAAGGGAAGTATAATTTGAACCGTAACCCTGAATACCAGTGAAAGTGAACATTTTAATCGTGTCCAATAATAGTACAGCACTAGCAGCACTATTACATCACATGCAACTGGCAAGGAATATCTTGATGTTTTTGTTTGTTTCGGCTTCTTTCATTCTTTCTGCCCCTCCCTCTCTTTCTCTTCTCCCCAAACCCACCAAAAAAGGCGCAATAAACTCATGTTGATAGCTTGGCCTGGCCCCATAAATCTTTTGTTCCATTCATTCAAGGTATTTAACAGATTGGCCACAGATTCTTAACAGGCTGAGAAGTTTGCCAAAGAATTTCTAGTAAAATTACAGTGAGAAATATCACTTGTGATTGTGCTTTTAAGTTTTAACTGAGCCAAATGTTACAGGATGAGTTCGGTATTGGCAAGAAAAAATAGAATGAAAACTGCATATACATCAGAGTTCTAATAGTAAGCACCGGCAGGGTCTGGTTCGTTGCCCGGCTCAAATGGTGAGTCATGGTGGCAAGTGGCAACACTGCAAGGAGTTTTTTTTCGAAAAATGGTATGTAACTCACTAACTTGGACTCTTCACAAACTCGATTTTGCTTTGCACCATTCTTACTGCTGAATGCTGACAAGACTGTAATTACGGCATTGACAGGACTTTTAAAGTTGCAAAGGTATGCTAACAATGTCTTGTTTGAGGGAATCCTCCTCAAGCCTAACTGATGCTCTATGTCTATGATAAATGAAGTTATACAAACAGTGATTATTCGTTATTCAGTTCAGTTCAATATTAGATAATCAATAATCTATCTCTAAACTGAATAAAAATGATATGAATTTACCTATGTAGTCACTTAAAAATCATGGTGTTTTATGGAAGTTAGCTCTCATGGTCATGAAGATTGTCAAAACACGTTGTAGTGAGCTGATACTAAATTCCTCACCTTGTCATAAGCATTGAACATAACATGTTATTAAAATAGGAGGCAAAAATCTCACTTCTAATTTCCAAAGCTATTAAGAGTGAACGAGAAATAAATAACAAATAATTCACAAAGGTGATTCACAATTCATTACTTCACAGAATTTTTGTTGTCCTACATCATCTTATTGCATGCTAAGAATAATTATATACAGCTCCTGCTCGTGTCCTGGCACTCAGAAAGCCACAGGTCTATGTGCTCCACAATCTTTTGCCGGACTTTGTGGACTGCATCAGGGGAGGTGCAGTTCTTCTCATTACCTAGAATGAAATTTCGTTATCAAAATGCAGGAGCATAATCATGTATTGTGAAAAGTAAACCAAAAAAGGTGATGTTGGCAACTAATTTGAGTTTTCTTTCTACAAGAAATTATCATGTTATTATCATTTTTTTCTTTTTTGCAGTGCTAAATCTATTTGTTGGGATCTTGCAATGGAAATACTGTAGGTTTAAGATTGGCGGTGTAGAAGCGATATATACCTTCAATGTTAAACGGAGATTGAGGACATCCACGCATGTCAGTTCCATGGCCGCAATTAGAACACGTGATTGTATAGGAAGGCACTGAAAAGTTCAACCGCAATTTGATAATAGTAATTGTTGGATTTGAAAGAAATGCAATTTTGACATTGTGCCAGAGTAATAGCATTAATAAAGAAGGGAATTATTCAAAATTGAAAATAGTTCATTCCAACTCACTGTCAGGGGATGACGCTTGTTTTGATGCACGGCGCCAAGGATCCTGGGAACCATTTGTAAAAACTATCTTTGAACCTGTCCATGTACGTTACATTAGGGTAGATGAAAGAAGTCAAATTCATGATGACAATATAACATGATATTCAGCTAAAACCATAAAGACATGTAAAATATGCTAATAAAAAAGTTCTAATAGATTACTTTATTGGCTAATTCAATCATGATTCAAACTAAAATATGCAAACACAATAAAGACTCCCATTTCATTAGGTTCTTCTAAGTTCACAACAACAATAATTAAGGCCCGATAAAGATAGCTTATGAATGTTCACTTAACACAAAACGATAAAACAAAGCTTTGCACCGAATGACACATTTAGGCAAGGGAAGTTTCTGACCAGCAATTTTGGTGCCTCCATAGTATATATTAGTTGAATCAACATCAGGAAAGATGCCTTCTCCAAATACATTTTTGCAGAGGTCCAAATGGTACCTGCAATATTAAGAAATTACTTTTTTCCAATTTATGAGATCATGATCACAAAGTATACAAAAAACTGGAAAAATGAAAGCCATTGTGTGATATGCAAAAAATGAGGAAAGGAATCTTGTCAACAAACAAAGAAGTATACAAAGTTAACAATGGAGAAAAGGAGATTGCCTTGTATCAACTTTTGAGGAGCGCACACTATCATTAGAGGGAGCCACTTGAAAGTATGCTACTTCGGTGCAAACTTGAAACCACCACAGTCTATCAGAACTGTCTTCACTAGCAGCAGTGTTTTTCAAGTAATTCTGGTTGTAAGATTGTACGCTAGCACCATAGTCTCCAAGGTAATACTCTTTTACATATTTGGCATAAGCATCCTGCAAAATGATAATATATGTGAAATCAGATTACCAAAGAGGTAACCATCCCCACCAGGAAGAGGACCAGAGACATTGACACATGAGTGTATAATTCATTAAATTAAGAATACTGAACTAAGAAGCTAGCTTGAAAAGCATACCACCAAATCATCCCCAGCCTTTTTTGCCTCAACAAGAGGCTTGCATAATTTATCTGGATTTCCATATTGAAACTGAAACAAACATAAATACAAGATATTTCACTGACTTGAAGAAATGAAACAGCAGATATCATATCAATTACCGCTGTAGCAGCAGCATCTGCCAAAAAGTACAGGAAATCACCATCAATTCTGAGCTGCATAGCAAGGCAAAGATCAACAGGCATCGTGCAAATCATACCATAAAAATCTATTAGGCTATGTAGCTCATGCATGTGGGTAAATAATAATATGATCTATAGAGTAATAAAGCATACATCAGTTGCATCGAAAGATGCCTTTAATGCCTTTCCATTAGTTACTAGTTTTTGATCGACAAGTTTAGTGGTTTCTTGTAATGCTGCTTTACATTCAGGACCTGCCGACTCACCAACCTGCATGTTTAAGACAGAACTCAACACTTGAATGAAACTAAACCAAAGGGAACACTGTACAATGTATGGAATCTTCTGAAAATCTGTAAAATAGAGATATGGTGAGAGTATGAACATAAAGGAAAAATCACTATCTTCACCTGCTGATCAAACTCTGTGAAGTTATAAACAGCAAGAACAACTGCAGAGCTTGCAAGACTTCCACATGTTAAATGTGGAAACTTAAGACGAAACCATGCACTCAGTGCTCCAGGATATGAGACACCAAAAACAAACCATGGATTTTCTTCTTTTGTTCTATTAAGCTTTGCATTTAAAGATTCCTACAAGAAGTACAATAAGCAATTAAAATGATGAGCAATAAGCTAATCCACACTGCAGACTCTTTAAGTCATCATGAAACCTGAAGGAAAGTATGATAAGATTCACTCAAATTGACATAAAATATTCCCATTTTCTGGGCATTGTCATTGATTATTAATGATAAGCTCAATCTTGAGCTGACTAACAATCAATGAACTACAATTTGATTTTAATTGACAAATTCCCAACTAGTCCCTAAAGGCACTACTTCACTGAATTACTGGTTAATTTCTGACATGTCATCAAACAGGAAGTTAGAAAAAATCTAACTTGCCTGATAACCCTGGCGAAAAACAGCCAAATCAAAGAGTGCTTGCTTGGATGAAAGATATCTCAAATTTTGTGTTGTGAGCTGTTTAAACGGAGAACTCTTTCCATAATAGCGATGCTCAAGGGAAACCACAGCTGCTCCAAACTTCTTTGCCAAAACCTATAGTGTGTTACAAGGCAAAGCCAAAACTTATTATCTCAATTCACCAATAACAATGCATATTTGCGGAAAGATTGAAACTTACAGCAATATAGTCGTTTTTGATCCCCTTGCATGTATATTCACCACAAATTACCATAAAAATAGGTCCATCTGGACTACGGAAAAAGTCAAGGAACTCGTAGTATCTTTGCTGGAATTGGCTCCGATCCTGCGACTGCAATTCGCGTAATTATGAAAAAGCGTGATGCAGATGAAATGGCGCAAAGAATTATAAGATGAAGGATGTGGAAATTGAAAGTACTGACATAGGGAGAGTAATGATCGAGGGTTTGAGAGAACCAGAGTTGTTGAGTGGTCAAATAGTTGGCGCTTGGATTCGCAGAGTGTGTGAGTGTGGGGATGAAGATCAAGAGAGAAACACAGAGAGAATAGCGGGTCATCATCTTCATCATTCTTCACTCATCACTTTATCTTCGGTGTTGGGATCATATCTCATCCCAGTTCTGTTGTACGGTAAAGTTAGTTAAACATGGGCGCCCACCCCTGAACCTCACTGGTCAAACTCAAACTCAAGAACCAGCAAAAATGCACCATAGAATTGACCAACAACATTTTACATTAATTACAGATTAAGAGCTTCTTTTATTTATATATGATCCTCTAATTAATTTTCTTTTATTTACAAAACCATTTAAATAATGAGCATGAAAACTTGATGATATATTATTGAGCAGGCCGCCAGTATTGATCTATTTATTGTTAGAGTAATTTAAGTTTATCTTTGTTATGAAGTTAGATTTTTATCAATCTATTGATCATTGAATGATGGGAAATTTATAATGATTTAATCATTATGTATACAAAATTTTAGTATATTGTCCACATCGATATAATGCAGTTTATATTAATTTTAGTTAAAATCACGATAACATTATTAGAGGAATTTTGTGAAATTTTATTATGATTCACTCTTTTGTGTTTATCGAAAGTGACATTGAATTATTGACTTTTGATATCTATTTTCATTTAATTTGGATAATTTCATGAATAATTTAATTGATTTTGGACAAACAATTTAAATTAATTATCTTGAATGAAAATTGAAAATAAAAAAGAATTTTTTTTAATTTATAAAAATTAAAATTTCTTAAATCAAAGTCGTCACTACAGAAAAAATTATATTAAAATTTTTTAAATTACTTAATCTATTGGCTTGAATTTTTTTTATAATAAAAATTTTACATTCAAGCAAAATGTTATCTAAATCTATCAAGTTGTTGTAACAACTTTTTAAATCACGTGCTCTTTCTTTTTGTCTCTTTCTTCTCATATTTCTTCTTCTTCCAAATTTGGACAATTCTTCTCATCTTCTTTCTTCTTCTTCCAAATTTACATACGTAAATTTTTCTTCTTTCCTTCTTCTTCTCCTCCTCTTTTTTCTCCTCCTCTTAAAAATTATCAATTCAATTCAATTCAGAACACATGCGTCCATTCAATTCAAAACAATTCAATTCAATTCAAAGCAATTGTATAGTACTAAATGAACGGAATATTATCTACTATATAAAATCAAATTCAAAACGGCTTTCTGCATAATTAACTGAACACGTTATTAAGGTGATATAATTGTATAGTTGTTAGGCAAAAAATTATTATCACTTAGTGTTAGACAAAATATTATTTTATATAAAAAAATTATAAAAATAAATAATTAGTTATTTGATAATGTTCTTATATATAATATTTATATCTATTTTAAATTAAATTAGATCATTTGATAGTTGGTTATTTATTTAAATTTTGAAATTAACATCAAGCAAGAAGGGCGGGAACAATTACAAGAAATTCAAATTTCCTGCAAGTGGTGTACAAAGAGTAACTGCCCATTGAGATTAGGCTAGTCTATAAATAGAGTTTTAGGAACACGTTGTAATCAGTTCAGTTCTTCTTGAAAAACACTTGGAGACTCAAAAACGCTCTCAGCCTCTCTGGCATCACAGAGTAAAACTGAGAATCTTAAGTAATTCCTCTGAAGTCTGAACTCAAACTTGTATTTTATTTTCTATTTTTAATCAAAGTTCTTTACTTTTTATTTGTTCTTCTTCACCTTCTTTTTTCTTTCTCTTTTAATTTCTGCATTTTACTTTACCTCCGGCACCTTGCATGTTTTCTTTTTATCTTTAATTTTACTTTTGAAACTACAATTGAGACTTTGAGACATCCACAAAAGGAGTCGTTTCCGCTCCTTGAATTAAGATTGTGAAACAAAACTCGAAAATTGTTGATTTATTTGTTGTTAACAATGGAACAAAAATTTGAGTAAAACAAATTGGCACGTCCGGTGGGACATTGTCAATAGATTGTAATTGTCAAAAGAAAAATCAAGAGTTTTGAATTTGCATGTGGTTGCGCAGTGGTAAATTCGTGCGTCCAGAGCCAAGGAAATCAGCGTCAGTTGACATGTCAAATACTTCTGCAGCATCTTCTTCTACTTCTAGTGATGAGATTAGAGAAAATGAATCCGGGAATTCTCCTGTGATTTCAAATGCAGAGCCTACCTTGATGTCAGTGAGGCATGATGGCGTTGGCTATGCCCATACAGGATTAAATGCAACTCATATAAATACCATGGGGTGGCCGCCATATGGCTTGCCACCGGGGTATGTCCCCTCCATGGTGACATAAGGATTGCCTGTGTTTCTCTACTCAACTTTTCAAAATTCTCTTTATCAAAATCCATATGGCATGTCAAATGTACCTGTTTCTGGAGTGTCAGGTTCACACGTATCACAACAAAATTTTTCACATGCTATTAATACAGGAAATAACAGTGCATCTAATTCTACTACGTCCACTGTCACTAGGGTAGAAAATTCCAGACCTGTATTTCCTGACATGTCAAGAGCAATGCATGTTAATCAATCTAGTCAAACTGTGGGATCTTTAGCAAATATTAGGCAACAAATGGATGAAAGCCACCATGATCTAGTAAACATGTTAACTCATCAAATGGTGACAGTTTTAAATCCTCTTTTAGAAAACACAAATACTAGAATTGAACAATTAAATAGGCAAGTCAATAGGATTGCTACTGTGGTAAATTTAGAAGAAAATGACAACTTGGGTTTAAGATTTGATAATGTCAATCATAACGGTGGAGCAATTCCTAATTATGACGTTCATATGCCTAGACATGGACAAAATGCTGATGATATGTTAGAAAGACTTAGGAAAAATAACTTAGGGGGCATTATAATCTAGCAAGAAATGTTGAACAAGTTTTAAACCGTTTAGGATTTAATGTTGGTTGCTTAAATAGGCCATATTTTGTGTCTGCTTTTCCTGAATGTGTCCAACAAGCAGAGCTCCCAAGGGGTTGGAAAATTCCAAAATCCCTTACAAAATTTTCTGGAGAAGAAAATGAGTCTACAGTAGAGCATATTGCTCGATATACTGTTGAAATTGGGGAAGCAGCTTCTAATGAATATCTCAAGATGAGATACTTTTCTTCTTCTTTAACAAAAAATGCATTTACATGGTTCTCCAATTTGAGACCAAATTCTATTCATTCTTGGGCGCAATTAGAAAGAAATTTTCATGATCAATTTTTCCGAAGTGAATTGAAAGTTAGTCTTACAGATTTATTCTCTGTCAAGCGTGCAGAAGGAGAATCCATTGACACTTATTTGGCACGATTTAGAAACATGAGAAATAAGTGTTTCACTCCAATTTCAGAAACTGAAGTTGTCAAAATGGCTACTAATGGGTTAGAATTTGGAGTTAGGAAGAAACTTGTTAATCAACATACTTTAGATCTTTCCCAATTAGCTGAGAGAGTAAGACAGATAGAACAAATTAAGAAAGAAAAAGAAAATTTTAAAAAGGGTTCAAAAAAGGTTGCATATGTTGATTATTTTTCCGATAGTAGTGATTCAGATGAGAAAGAGATTTATATTGCCGAATTACGTGGAGGTCCTCCTTATGTATGCAAATCTTTGAAGCCTGTTAAAGGAAAAGAAAAAGTTTCTTCTTATTCTAAAGTTGAAAATAAGACTTATTCTTTTGATATTTCTAAGGCAGATCAAATATTTGAGGTTTTATTAAAAGATAAGCAGCTTATTTTACCTGAAGGAAAAAAGATGCCTACAACTGATGAAATAAAGAATAAGAAATTTTGTAAGTTTCATCAGGTATTTTCGCATACCACTAACAATTGTGTCCGTTTCAGGGACTTGATACAAAAAGCAATTAAGAAGGGAAGATTGAAGTTTGAGGATAAAACTACTATGAAGGTGGACACTGAACCATTTGCTGCTGACTCAAATTATGTTGACCCATTCAATTTGTCAGTCAACATGGTAGAAGTTGATGCCATAATGGTTAGTGCTAAAGATGAAAATAAAGACTTGAGGATCTTTGAGCAAGAAAAGAAGCCAGTTTATCCTCATCCTGGTGAGGATCTTTTAGATTTTTTGTTGAGAATTAAAGAATCTGACAGCACCATCGCCATGTGCCCAAAGTGCAATGCTGTTTTTGACAAGGAAGCTGCAAAAGAGTTTGAAAAGTACAAAGTTGAAGAGAAAGAAAAAGTTGAGTTGAGAAAGAAGATTGCTGAAAAAGAAAATGAAACTAACGAGTTAAAGCGAAAAATAGCCGAGGGAAAACAAAAGTTGGACGGTCAAACTCCTTTGAACAAGTGCATCAACAATACTGAGGTACAACCCGTCAACCAGAAGATGAAGACTGTGGTCGTGATTGATGGAAAACCTGATGGATTTTCTCAAAAGACAAGAGTTCCTCCCACCAAGATTTCAAACAATAAATGGGTCCAGAATGTAAGAAATGTGCAGAATCAACCTACTGCTTTTGCAAGAGGAAAAAACAAACGGGTGAAGCCTAGACCTTTCAAGCCCAGGTACTATGAGTCTCAGTTATGGAACATGAATCATGCACAAGACGGAGGTAGTATATATATTCCAAAAAATGCGCCTATTCCCTCAAAGCCAATTTATTCTTGTTATAATCCTAATATGTAGCAGGTTCCTAATTATTCTCCTTGGCCAAATTGTCAAAATATTCCAAAATATTCTCCTTTTACAACTTTTGAGCAGAAGGATAATATACATGAGTATGTTCCTTTGGATCCATACAAGAGACACGAACTAGATTTTTCTCCATTGCCAACCATGACCAAGTCTGCAGAAATAGGCAATTCTTCTAATCACCCTAAATGCAATAAAAATGTAAAGAAGAATCTTGCTGGGAAGAAGGTAATGGTTGAAAACAATGGAGAAAAGAATGAAGATTTAATTACTGATAATTTTGACACTGGTTGTGATGATAGCTTAGAAGCAATATTTGGTGTTAAATAACCTATAGCTGTGGTGTCAATACTGCCTGATGAGTATAGTCAAGTCCAGGAAGTAGAGTCATTAGAAGATGATTGTTATGATGTCTTCCCCGGAAGCGAATGCTTATTGCTAGATGACAATATGTGTGGTGGAAGATTATTTGAGAAGCCTACTGAAAATGATAAGGAACACTTGCGTCCACTGCATATCAAGGCTCGTGTTGACGGAAGGAGAGTCAATAAAATTTTGGTTGACGGGGGAGCTGCTGTTAATCTCATGCCTGAAAGAATGATAGGAAGGCTTGGGAAGACTGAAAAAGATCTGATTAAAAGTAGCATTGGGGTGACAGATTTTAACGGAAAGACTTCTTTTGTTAGAGGTGTGGTTCTGCTGTCAATTGAGGTTGGTTCTGTCAATAGGCCAACTCTATTTGTTGTGGTTCCTTCAAAGGCTGGTTTTAACTTGCTTTTGGGACGTGACTGGATTCATGGAATGGGTGATATTCCATCCACTTTACATCAAAAATTGATTTTCTGGAATGAAGATGGAGGAGTGGAAGAAGTTCTTGCTGACAATAGTACCTATTACTACGATGAGATGCATGTGAAATTCAGGATGTATAATCCTGGAGTCAAGCCGCTGACAGTTGACACCAATGCATTTAATCTTGAAAATATTGAGATGTGCAAAATAGATATGAATAGTTTTATTTTGGTCTCTAAGGCCGGGGCGGATACGGCCTCAGAAGAAACTTAGATGAGCTTGACGAGCCAACTGGCTCGGCTGTCAGCCTATATGGCAGACAGAGAAGGGTGCATTGACAGTGTACCTTATGATTGTATATATGATGATGGTCCTTTAGGTTTTGAAAAAAAATAATATTGACACTGTAAAAAAGGTTGAAGTGCAGGATCCTTTGGAGGAAGTAGATATTGGTAACGGTGATTATCCTAGACCAACATATGTAAGCAAGATGCTGCTTGATGATTTCAAAAAAGAAATAGTGGAGATTTTGAAGGAATATTGTGACTGTTTTGCATGGGATTATGCAGAGACCATACTTGAGTCGTGAATTAGTAGAACATCAATTGCCATTAAAAGCCAATGTTAAATCTGTCAAGCAGCCACCAAGGAGATTTGCTCCTAAAGTCTTGCAGAAGATTAAATAAGAGATTGAAAGACTTCTTAAAGCTAAGTTTATAAGAACAGAAAGGTATGTCAACTGGATTTCTAATATTGTTCCTGTCATGAAAAAGAATGGAAAATTAAATGTTTGCATTGATTTTAGAGATTTAAATTCTGCAACACCAAAAGATGAATATCCAATGCCTATAGTTGATATGTTGATAGATTCTACTACTGGTCATGAAATGTTAAGTTTTATGGATGGATATTCAGGTTATAATCAAATATAGATAGTTGAGGAAGATGTGTCAAAAACTACACTTAAGTGTCCAGGTGCTTTAAGAACTTTTGAATGGGTTTTGATGCCATTTGGGCTCAAAAATGCTGGTGCAACTTATCAAAGAGCGATGAATAAAATTTTTCATGATTTTATTGGAAATTTTATGGAAATTTATGTTGACGATGTGGTTGTCAAATCAAATGCTAAAAAAGAGCATTTAGAAAATTTAAAAAAAAAAGTATTTGAAAGAATGAGAAAGCATAAATTGAAAATGAATCCCTTCAAATGTGCTTTTGGTTTGAGTGCAGGAAATTTTCTTGGTTTCTTAGTGCAGAAAAAAGAGATTGAAATGGAAAAAAAATAATCTCTCATTGACATTTGGGTATGTACTTCATAAATACAAAAGCCTAATTGACTTAGAAATTCTGTTGAGTCTATTAGCGTTTGGAGTCAAAATTATTAGAATGTTAGTGTGGAGATTTTATAGGATTGGAAATTTTATCAAATTTAATTGACACCTAGCGTTTAACATATGAAAGAAACGACTTCACGAAGTTAAGATTATGTTATTTCTGAAGTTAGGAAAATTGTGTCAATTAAAACAATGAAAAATGTGTGTTAAAAAACTCTTAATTGAAATATTAAAGGTCAAAGCAAAGGTCAATTGATACACATTTAATGTGCTAAAATTAGAACAGATATCATTTGACACACTTAAAAATTTCATACAAAAGAATAGACCCCGTTGACAGTTCAAGTATTAATGTAAAAATTTTATAGATTTAGAAATTCTGTTAAATCTATTACTAGTAGGCATTTAATCTGTCAAGCGGGTGTGTCTAAAATGTCAATTGACTTTCAATATCAAAAATAAGAAAAATGTCAATAAACAACTAAGTTTTCTCACTTTCAATCATTGTATATCTTCAAGTGAAAAATCTTGGGGGCATCTTGTTAAGCAAAAAATTATTTTCACTTAGTGTTAGACAAAATATTATTTTTATATAGAAAAATTATAAAAATAAATAATTAGTTATTTGATAATGTTCTTATATATAATATTTATATCTATTTAAATTAAATTAGATCATTTGATAGTTTGTTATTTATTTAAATTTTGAAATTAACATCAAGCAAGAAGGGCGGGAACAGTTACAAGAAATTCAAATTTCCTACAAGTGGTGTACAAAGAGTAACTGTCTGTTGAGATTAGGCTAGTCTATAAATAGAGCTTTAGGAACACGTTACAATCAGTTCAGTTCTTCTTGAAAAACACTTGGAGACTCAAAAACGCTCTCAGCCTCTCTGGCATCACAGAGTAAAACTGGGAATCTTAAGTAATTCCTCTGAAGTCTGAACTCAAACTTGTACTTTATTTTCTATTTTTAATCAAAATTCTTTACTTTTTATTTGTTCTTCTTCACCTTCTTCTTTCTTTCTCTTTTAATTTCTGCATTTTACTTTGCCTCCGGCACCTTGCATGTTTTCTTTTTATCTTTAATTTTACTTTTGAAACTACAATTGAGACTTTGAGACATCCACAAAAAGAGTCATTTCCGCTCCTTGAATTAAGATTCTGAAACAAAACTCGAAAATTGTTGATTTATTCGTTGTTAACAATGGAACAAAAATTTGAGTAAAACAATAGTACTAAATGAACAGAACATTATTCATTATATAAAATCAAATTAAAAACACGTGTCTATAATTTAGACATTATCAATTCAATTCAGAATACCTGCGTCAATTCAATTCAATTCAATTCATAATGACTGAATAGATGAAACAATTGTATAGTATTAAATGAACGGAATATTATCCATTATATAAATCAAATTCAAAACCGTTTGCATAATGAACCGAACACGTTATTAAAGTGAAACAATGGTATAGTACTAAATGAATGGAACATTATTCATTATATAAAATCAAATTCAAAAGACGTGTGCCTACAATTTAGAGATTATCAATTCAATTCAATTCAGAACACGTGTGTCCATCCAATTCAATTCAATTCAATTTAGTAATTGCATTCCATTTAATTCGATTGAAAAAACAATCTCTTATCAAAATATTGGCATTGTTGGTGATGACAATACCAAATAGGAGAAGAAGAAGAAGAAGAGGAGGGGGAGAAGAAGCAAAAGAAGAATCTGCATGCGCGAAGAAGGAGGAGGAGGTATGTGAATTTAAAAGATGAAAAAGAGGAGGTATGCATATATTTGAAAGAAGAAGAAGCGTTGGGAGGAGAAGAAGAAAAAGCGTGTGTATTGACACTCTTTTAATGAGAGTTTTTGTTAATATTAGACCTACTTGAATATACTTAGATGAAAAAATACTTGAATACGTAGTAGTCCTGTTTTTTTTTAATATTGATCTTCTCTCTTCTTGTCATAAGATAAGTATATTTTTCTTAAAAAAATATTATTTACACATTAAAAATAATTATTATATATTTATATATAAATATATGTAGTTTAATTTATTTTTAATTTATTTTTAATTTATATTTTAATATATATTTTATATTAATAACTTATTTTAGACTTTAATGTACATCTAACCTGGTTGATTTTTTTTTCTTATTATGAAAAACGAATGTAATTTGCCGTTGATTTTGTATGGGAGAAACTATAGGTTTTGAATCTATAATTAGTGTAAAATTTGAAACAGACCTCACATAAAAAGCCATCTAAATAATAATATACGATGGAATAATAATAATTTAACATGTTTAAAAATTAGATTGATTTAATATAAGAGTCTATTTTGCAGGACTTTATACACATTAGGCACAATAATTTATAAAGAATATTTCATAACAAAAGATAAACTATCAAATTAGTTATGTATTCATATATGTTTATACATGATACATAATATATTTAATTGGACGTTAAATAAATATATTTATAAAAATTTATTAATTTATTCTATTTTTATAATTATATAAATTTTAATTTTAATATAATTTAATAATATTAAATTGATAAATTTTTATAAATATATTTATTTAGTATCTAATTAAATATATTAGGTGTCATATATGATATGAGTTAACATTTCATATTATTAATTATTTAGGAAAACTATTAATAAGTGACTAATTGACAAAAATAATTAATCTATAATCTTTGAAAAGATAGAAAATTATATTAAAGTTTTTTAAATTACTTAATCTATTGGTTTGAATTTTTTTTAATATTGATCTCCTCTCTCCTTGTCATAAGATGAGTATATTTTTTTAAAAAATATTATTTATACATTAAAATTAATTATTATATATTTATATATAAATATATATGTAGTTTAATTTATTTTTAATTTTTTATTTTATATTTTAATATATATTTTATATAAATGATTGATTTTAGTATATATCTAACATGATTGATATTTTTTGCTTATTATGAGAAACAAATGTAATTTGCCCTTGATTTTGTATGGAAAAAACTATAGGTTTTGAATGTATAATCTATTTTTAATATATAAAAATAGATACATAAGCATGCACCACATTACTTTTGAGATATTTCTTTTCTTCTACTAATGCCATGTCAGCAATATTGCTTACTTGTCACAATTTCAGAATCAACCACTTAATTCTTACCAAATAAACAAAAGACACCGTAGAATTGGCCATTCTATGGTGCCTTTTGTTTGGTGCCTAACTTTTGCATAAGTTACTTTTTATAGTAACTTTAAAATATTTAAATTTTTTTAATTTTTATATTTTTAAATTTAAAATTAATTATTTTATTTATTTTAGTAATTAGGCAATACTTTTTTGGCATCATAGCAAACACCCCATAGAATTAGCCAATATAGAATTCAATAACTTTGTAACCTCCAAATACATTGAATTCATATTCCTATATCTATTATATCTTACCGTTATAAACAATACAATAAATTTATAACCGCAACAATTAATTTATAAATTAAAAGTTTAAAAAATGAAAATTATATTTTATTATTATAATTATGTTTATTATAATCATTTTAATTTTTGCCAATGAGTTATACCTCAAATGGCATAGTCTCCCATATTGATCGCGAATTTGAGTCTCTGTATCTTTAGTAAAAAAAAATAATCATTTTAATTTTTAGAAGTAACACTGTACAAAGAACTATTATTGTAGTTTTTACTTATTATTAAAATAAATTCTATTTTATTTTACCAATATAAATTTTGAAAATAATATTTGAAAACTAAAAAAAAAAATTTATTAAAAGAGTATCAAATTTGTAACCTCCAAATACATTGAATTCATATTCCTATATTTATTATATCTTACCGTTATAAACAATACAATAAATTTATAACCGTAACAATTAATTTATTAATTTTTATAAATAACTCACTAAAGGTAATAAAATCCATATTACAAATGTCATAATAATATTATTAATCATAATAAATTTTACGTTATAAGTATTTAAATTCCATACCATTTAAACTACATATATAAGTCTCTTATCACTATTCCTTCACATAACATCAAATTTAGCACAAAAAAATTTATTTCCGAAGTGCAATGAGAATCTGATGATTAGGTATGACAAAAAATCACAACATGCATCATACATTCATATTTACTCAAATACCATATACCTAATGATAACATAAATTGAATATTGAAATAGAAAAAGATCTTTACAATTTTAGTAACTATAAACGAAATTGATGACAAATTAGGATGAAACTATGTTAAATGTAAAAAAGGTCAGAAGAAAGCATATTAAAAAAAGAAACAATTACATTTGTGGCACATGTAATCAAACACCATAATATCCAACAATAAGGTAACTCTATATATTTTTCATAATCTCATCTACCAAATTATTAGTTGCTAGCCAAATACTTATTTTAGGTTCAGAATTCAATTAAAGGCTTTAGATCAAAGTGTTACAACAACTTTTGTACTATTTGATGGCGACACAAAAAAATTTATTGGGCACAACTGTTTTAAATCTAATGACATTTTAGAAAAATAATGACATTGAAGCACCACCCCATCAAGAGATTAAGGAAAAAGAAAACTATACAAATTCAAGACACATCTTCGAAAGAAGAACATACATACAAAGATGGAACCAAATAACACAATAGAAAGTGCATCAAACTCAACAATTCATAAACAACATGTATTCACAAGAACCTACGACAAAAAGAAGAAAGCACCAACTCTAACAACCAACAAAAAAAGGAGGACGAACGCCACATAAGATGACTAAGTCCATCAGCTAAAACAAATGCGAAAATCAAATCACCAGATAAAAATGTCACTTTATACAACTCTAACATCCAAATCTTTTGTACTACAAATTATTTAAAATAAAACACCTTTTAAATTTAGCTTTAATTTACACATTTAATTTATTTCTACAAAATATAATAATTTTTAATATTTATTATATATTATTATTAATTTACTGTCCCGCGCATCGTACGAGTCTCATTCTAATTGGTCTAAAATTTGAAACAGACCTCCACATAAAAAGCCATCTAAATAATATTATACGATGGAATAATAATAATTTAATATGTTTAAAAATTAGATTGATTAATATAAGAGTCTATCTTCCAGGACTTTATACACATTAGGCACAATAATTTATAAAAAATATTTCATACCAAAAAATAAATCATCAAATTAGTTATGTATTTATGTATGTTTATGCATATACATAATATGTCTAATTGGACGTTAAACAAATATATTTATAAAAATTTATTAATTTATTCTATTTTTATAATTATATAAATCTTAATCCTAATATAATTTAACAATACTAAATTGATAAATTTTTATAAATATATTTATTTAGCATCTAATTAAATATATTAGGTATCATATATGATATGAGTTAACGTTCCATATCATTAATCGTTTACGAAAATTATTAATAAGTGACTAATTGACGAAAATAGTTAATCTATAATTTTTGAAAGATCAATTTGATTGATAAAATTTTTTAAGAATAAATTTGAAAAACAAATCATCTGTTAGAGACTAATTTAGATATTAACTCATTAATTATATATTTTTTAACAAAATAATAAGCTCATTATAATAAAATAATCAAACCTATCATTGTCAGATAATCAAATAGTTTTACAGGAATATAATTAAACATTTTAATGAACACTAAATATGTATCTCTATTTGATAGCTAACTTTTGATATTCATATAGCATAATCTAACAATGATATTTTATTTACAGATAAATAAGTTATATAGTCACTGCATGGTGACCCTTTTTTCTATTTGAAATTAATAATTTCACACTATATTTTGAGATGAAATTAAAGACTTGTTCTAATTTATATATACTAACGATAGAAAAGCAATCTACATCTACAAAAGATTATCATGTTAAATTAATGTTAAATTGAATTAATTTTATCTGAGTTATTGCATCACTAAAGTATATCTAAAACTGATATTCTTTGGTTAATTATGGTAAATAATGGATATATTTATTATCATTCCAACAATTAATAAAGTGGATTTATTATTCATATTCTTTGGTTAATTATGGTGATAATGTATAATATATATTAGTTATCCTTCCAAGGATGTCCAATTTAATTTGGAATTAATTATTAATTATAATTGTTATTCTTAACTATATCTATACTATTATATAATCATCTTTTTAATTCATTTTTTTAAATTATGTATACAGCATCATATAATTATTTATTTGTCAAAAATTTAAGATTAAGATTTACTGTTAGGCTTAAACTTTTTTTTAATCTTTAGCAAAATAATATTGTTTTGATTTACTTTGAAGAATTCTTTTTGTAATTATATTTATCCAACTATACAGTCATTTATTTATTAAGAATTTATGGTGTACGTTTTTGGACCAATCTAAATACCTCAAATTTTAAGAGTAAGAAAAAGAAATATTCTTAAGAGAGACTGAAACTCTAGTGATAAATAAAAAAAGGCCAATCTAAATGCCTCAATCCTCTTTTTATATTGAAAATTATTTAATTTTGAGTTAAAAGGAGTTGGAATTTAGAAAGTTGCTTTTCGAGATAAATAAATAAATAAACATAAGAGCAAACTCCAATTTCTACCATCATACGCAATTTGGCAACACGTCACAATGAAAATAAAACAATAAATATTTTCCCTAAATTTCCTAAGGGAGCCCAATGACATGAAAAAGAGTGTGTAAAGAAATAAAAGTTACCACACATTTCATATTTGCAGTTAACAATGCTTTGCAGTACAGATCTAAAGTGTTGATCTACCAAATTGAATTCTCAAAAGGGCAAACAAACTCCTAAAAAGATTCTGGTGCCGCAATGCCTCGTTTGCTAGCATAGTATGTTAATCTACTAATCTACTATTCCAACATTGTGACTAGCATGCATGAGACAATGCAATTGTTTTGCCATTTGATAGATTTATGGTGTATTATCATGTCAGAACTGCTCTGTTTAATTGCATGACTTATGGCTGCAAAAAAAAAAAAAAATGGAGACAAATTATGAGAAATATGCATATCAGTATATATACAAAAAGTAACCACAGTAATTGTGTTCCACAAGCTTTGTCCTTCTATATTTATCGCTTCTTTCCTTGAGAGTTCACAGAAGCAAAGATGAACCATATGGTGTTGAAATCATGTTTGAAGAGTTGTTGAGTTATATTTTCAATAGCATTACTAAGACCAATTCTAGAAAACAAAGGAAAGCTGAAATTTCATGGTTACAAGAGGCAGAAAAGGAAACAAGATGAAAAAAAAAAAATAGTTCCAGATTTACAAAATTTGATGTAAGCTGCAGTAGTTAAAAGGAATTAACTCTTTTTATTCTTTGGATGACACTCATTTATTGAACAACTTAAAACTATGAGGAATATGTCACATGCTTCCTATAATCCAATCCCATTTGTGTATAATCATCATAAACAACATAGAAGTCCATCATGTGTTCTACATCCCAATCATAACTAGATCATTTGAGTAAGTTTACTCTAGTGTAAGGAGTTAAATTCTTACAGGCTAAAATATTAGTTTGCAGGATCTCGTGTACATTTAACACAAATTTATCATATATAGAATGTCCAATCTGTCAAAAAAGAAAATTTTTATTCCTCATGAACTCCTACCTGATTATTTGATGCTTGTTCATGTATTCTGTTAGGCTTCATGTTCAAATCAATCATTTTAGTCTCCATCTTGGCATGTCCGTCAGCATCAGGATCTGGTGTTGAAAGCAGCGGCATCCTGTGGTTTTGTTGCTTCTCCCCCATTTTTAGTTTGGGAAGTGGATTTTGTCCCCTCTTAGTCTCCCCTGGTTCCATAGGTTGAGAAGCTGGGTTTTCTATGTTACTAGGTTTATCTCCTGGAAACTATGGAACACACAAATATTATTCATCTTAATGAGAAAAATCAAAGACCTCCATCTAGATAAGAAATCAATATAAGGAAAGTGTGTTCAACACACCTCAACTCTTTGCCTAAATAGAAGATATCTTCCATGTGTTCTTTTACCACCAACATGAACTATCATGTCGCACTGCAAACAAAGCGAGCTTCCATCTGTCTCGCAATAGAAGAATGCTACGTCCAGATTGAAATAGACACATAAGGCAAAGTCAATTGAGAAATATTACTATCATAGTTGACACAAAGAAAGTGCCTACCAGGTGCATTCTCGCATATATCACAACGAGGCACATCGCTTGGACTTGCCAGACCCACTCTTACATGCCTGCTAGCAAGTTTATTACACATGTGAACCTGCCGACCCAAGATTTCAAACGTTTAACTCGTTAGTTGAAAAACAAACTTAGATTTCAACTTTAAAGAATCCATATCAATGGATTCAGCTCATGATTTCAAAATTGCTACATTACCGATAAAACCTCATAAATTTGTGCCATTGAGAGTGAGTGATCTAAGTCAAACTAAGAAAGATAATGAACATAAGAGAAGAACCTTCTCATCGCAGGCACGGCAGAGTGCGGCCTCATCAGCGGCGCAGAAAACGATAGCGGCCGCACTCTCACAAGCATCACAAAGCGTTCGCATAATTGAGCTCTCTCAGTTTCATTGCTTAACCGAACAAATACAAATACAAAAAAAGTTCAAGTCAGATGCAGAGGAAGGGAACACCCACACCTTCCACCTCTGTATAATTAATTAATTAATTAATTAATTAATTAATTAATTAATAATAGCAACAACAAAAACAAGAATATATATATTAAAAAAAAAAAGAAAAGGAGGACGGGGGGCACAGAAGAAGACAGATTCTCACGAAATCCATGTGGCTATGATGGTTTTTGTTTTTCTCTGTATGGTGATGGCGGTTGAGGGTTGAGGGCGCTGCCTGCTTAATGATGACGATGAGAGAGAGTGTGGGAATTAGGGGAGATTAGATTACATAAAAAGAGAAAAGAGAGAGAGGATTTTGAGGGATTGGGAGGGGGAGGGAGGGGACCTTTCAGCTTTGGGTTGATTCCAGAAGAAAGCATTGACACAATAAATGAGTTGTTTTTCCTTTTTGAACTATGTTGCCCCCTCTAACTTTGTTACTTGGTAGCCACAAGTTCAAAGCCCACTCCTCACTTGACAGCACCTCTCGCTTCATTCTCACCCACCAGTTTTTAGTCTGGGTCCCATCTACCCCTCCTTCCCCTAATGTTCTTCTCTTGTGTTAAATTGTCTCAAGGATAAACTACACTACTTTCTCTACTTTCAGATATCAAAATTATTCATTTCCACTCATTGCATCAACAGATTCAATTCTTATTTAATTTAATCAAGGTCGTTGCTAGGTCTCGCTCAACCTGCGTGTCTTCCGTGTTATGGTTTTTTTTTTTCTTGACAACAAGCATTTTGAAATTTGAGTCTTTGAATATTGAGATTAACAAAAATAAAAATTTAATTATCATTAAATTTGTAATTTTATTATATATCAATTTTACTACTTTAATTATATATTGATTAAACTATTATTTATTTATCATTTTAAAATTAATAGTTTGGATTTGGATATTAATATTCGAGAAAAGTTTGCTTAATTCTCCATCTCTGCTAAGAACAATACATATACCGATATACATATATGGTAGTTATAATTTATCAATTTTTTCATTTTTATCTTTTCTTATTTTTATTAATTTTTTTATGACAGTTGAATATTTTTATTTTTTAAGGTTCGTTTCAGTAAATTTGATATATAAATTTGTTTTTTGTTTCTTGTCATATTTGTATATTATGAAACTTGATATATAAATATATATTACTTATATCTAAATTTCTAAATGTAATAACAAATGAATTATTTTGTGTACCTTAACCATCTACAATTAGCTGGTTTGTAAGAGATTAGGAATTAAAAGTTAACTAGCTAAGCTCAAATCCTAAAGGAGATTCCAAGTTTCCAACCTCTATAACCAATTTGTCCCTTTTATGTACCAACGATAAATACAAATCTCAAGTACTTTTTTGTATATCATTATGTTATATCCTAGAACTCGTCTTTAAATAATTAGGAAAAAAAATCTTAAACGGTTTCTCATCATTATTTCGAAAAAAAAAAATGAGACTTTTAATAAATTTTTTTATTTTTAAATTTTATTTCTATAAGACTGTTTATTGTAAAAAAAATTAAAAAATATTAGTAATTTTTAAATTATTTTTACTCATAAAAATTAAATAGAGGATATATTAGTGATTAACGAGTTGTATAAATATATTTTGGAGAGAAATTATTGAAAAAGGTTAACCAATTTTACAAAGTTAATTATCAGCGTCGAAATGAGAATTTAATTTTTTTTTAAAGAATTTCGTAGACCTTCGAAAAAATTATCAAGGTCGGGATGAGTATTCACCCAATAATTAATTTGAGTTGGTCAAATGATCAATTAACTTATCTATTTAAGTAAATGTTAGAGGTTCGAATTTTATTTTGTATATGTAACAATCTATTAATCAATGACAGACCCTTAAATAAAACTCAAATTTGTAGTAAATTAATTCTTAACTTGTCAAACTAAAGAATAATGTGAGAAAAAAAAACTCACCTTTAAATACAATACTAATAAGTGACCGAGTTAGTCATTTTTAATTTTGCTTTTTTATTCAAAGATAATAGTGCTATTTTATTTAGTAGAAAAATAATATAATATCCAAAAGTCAGGACAAAAAAAATAGAAAATAGAAATTCTCAAATATTCACGAATAGGTGAAACTATAAGAATAAAATAATATAGAAAAGTAGATAGGGAACAAACTTCAGGAAACTATACATAAGGCAAAATAGATAGTTCCTGATTCAATTTAAAGGATGTTGCTAGCATTTTTTTCGGAGGATCTTGAACATGCTCGAAAACTCGCCGACACCTCCCCTTCCAAATGTTCCAAGCTATAATCAAAATCAGTCGAGCTCTTTGAGAGCTTGTTCATTGAAGTCCAGTTTATAATACCGAATTCCTCCACCAATCGAAGAATAAGGAACATCTATGGTTTAGAATGAGATAAGTCAAATGACTCTTTTTCTACACTAGATTAGCGTTTCCACAGAAAAATAAACAGTGCATGAGTGATTCTAGAGCTGACTTGCAGATTGGACAAGTTGACGAAGTGAATGGAAACAACTGGTGGATGAGAAGCAGAGCTTACCATGGAGAATTTTTCACGCATAGTAAAATCTTGTGAGAGATTTTCATCTTCCATAAATGATTTCAAACTGGCCTCTATTGCATGAAGTTCGGACAAAATTTAATAAAAGTATGGTAAAACTAGTAAGCAATCCTATACCCTGATGCAACATCATATATTTTTGCTCTGTTCATTATCCATTAAATTGTGTTTTCACCTTCTCCTTGAGTTATGGAGAGAATTTGCTGAGCAAATTTTAGAGGAAAACGATTTGAGATTAATACTTTGTTCTACTATTTATTTGACAAAAACAGGACTTTCACCCATAACAGATGATAACTATCTGATAGTAGTGTCGCAGATGGTAGAACAGTGAAGGGGTAAGGAGGAGGGAGCCATGGTTCGCTAAAGATTCGGATATCACCATAACTTACTTTCCAACTAATGTCTTTCTCTCTAATTTGCCTTCCTTCAAGAATACTTTGCCAACCCCAAGAAGGTAAAGTTCTTACTTCTGCTGTAAGGATGAAATTAAATATGAAGTATTTACTTTTAAGTATTTTAGAAAGAAGAGAGTTAAATTGAGTTACGATTTTCTAGCACTATTTATCTAAAAGAGTCAGGTTTTGAGTCCTGATATCTTTGAAACCAAGTCTGTCTTCTTTCTTAGACCTAGTCATCTTATCTCAACTAATCCACATTATTCGCCTTTCAGAACCTTGTTGCCCCATCAGAATTGGATTAGAATACTATGAATTTTATTTAGTAAGCTGCGTAGAAGTTGAAAACATGACAATGTGTATATTGGTATGGCTTCACTAACTACTCAAAATAATACCTGTCTTTCTCCATTAGATAACAAGCATATTTTCCATCCTCGTGTCCTTTTGAGAAACTTAATTTTTGATTGAGTTAAAGGTGACTTTCTTAGAGCTGTTGACAAGAGAAAGTGGATCCAAATATTTATCCTGTGCACCTACGTGAAAAATATTTAACTTGACTTTTAGAGAGGTTCTAATCAGCTCTGGAATGTTATTACTAAAAAATAGGACAGATTTATTAAGATTAACTCTTTACCTACTGAAACTTTCATAAGATTTCAATAATTCTATAATAGAGGTACAACTATTTTTCGAGACTTTACCGAATAGAATGGAATCATCAGCGAATAGCAAGTGATTTATAGTTGGACATCTTCTATTTATTTGAATTTTTTGAATGAGATTGTTTTGCTATATTTTGTGTAGCAAAAAAGAAAGTCCTTTTGCACATAATAAGAAAAGAAAAGGAGATAGAGGGTCATATTGACGAATGCCTTATTTGGTTTAAAAAAAAAACCATAGGGTTGACCTTCCACAACAATAGAGTAAGAAACGGTTATCAACAATTCAGAAATCCAATAAATGAATCTCGATTCAAAGCCCAACTTCTCCATAATAAATCATAGAAAATGCCACTCCCCACTCCATCCTGTCGTAGGCTTTACTCATATCAAGTTTGAGTGTCATTTTGTATTCCAAATCTTGCTTCTTTTATTTAAAGTAATGCATACATTTGTGTGCTATAAGAATATTATCAAAAATAAATCTACCTTTCAAGAATGCACTTTGAGTAGCGCTAATTACCTTATTCACACCCCTTTAGAGTCTGTGGATCAGTACCTTCAAAATGATTTTGTAAACAGCAGAAAACAAACTGATGGATCTTATCTGAATCATATCGCTCGCATCTGAGATCTTTGGCACTAGACAAATATTAGTGTGGTTAAAACTTTTTAAAATTCTACCCGTAACAAATAAACTCCTCACAATCCAAAACACGTCTTCTTCCATTATATCCCAATAAAATTGAAATAATTTAGTCGTTATACCATTCTCTTGTAATGCACTCTAAAGGTGAATATTAAAAGTAGCTCTTTTTATCTCTTTTATAAAATTGAAAGAATTTAATAGTTTTCATATTTTGCTTATTTGTATTGAATACATGAATACTTATGTTTATTCAATAAAACGTTTTTTCTTAGAAAATTTTAACAAGTGTTTTTAAGTCATTAGTCAACAAATTTCTAATAAAATATTTTATGTAATTTTAATGTTATAAAAAATTTAAAACCTTACTATTTAAATACAGATTTTATTTGGTATTATTAACAAGTTTTTTAAAAAAAAATAGTTTAATTATTTTGTTGATCCTATAATTTTGTAAAATTTTTAGTTAAGTCTTTATACTTTTTTTTAATTGAGTCTTTATACTAATTTTTTTTAATTTGGTCCCTATATTTTTTTTCTTTTATTTGGGTTTTTGTACCAAAATTTTTTTTAATTGAGTCCTTATTCAATTAAATTAATGACGGTGAAGAAGGACCTAATTGAAAAAAAAAATTAGTAGAAAAACCAAATTAAAAAAATATCAAAACTTAATTAAAAATTTCGCAAAACTATAAAAACTAACAGAATAATTAAATTAAAAAAATTCAGATATTATATTTTTTCTCGTTAAAAGTATCTAAATTGACCATTATCTTGAAAATGGATAAATATTATAACAAGATATTATTAAGAGACATCTTAAAACGGCAAAAAGGGGAAATAGTTAAACTCACCATTAGAAATATTAAAAAACTAATTTTCTTTATTTGTTTCGTAGTTGAGTTATATTAACACTAACTAATTAACCAATTCATTATTTTTCTGTTGTTTATTTGTCCTTTTGTATATTTATAATATTAAAAAAAATTATATTATCATCCTTTTGTATATTTCATGTCTGTGAATTATATCCACACGATAAGGAATCTCCAACCCCACTGACTGGCCTACTATTCCATTTTCTGGAGGTGACCTATTATCCATTAAATTTCTGAGTCTTAATTTTGATATTACACTTGATATTTAAATAGTTTTCTCATTTATATTATTCATTATTTCTATTAATAATATATACTTTTTTTAAATTTAGTATAGTATGAATTTATGTTTTTCCTTTTACTAACAACACAGCAATAAACCCAAAAACAACAGAAAAAATAATAAATGCTATTTATTTACATAATTTTTTTACTCAAGCAAAAATAATAAATCGTGATTTCCGTAATCCTGTTTAGCTTGTTCTTTTTGTTCCTTTTTTTTTATTCGAAAGATTGTGTTATCTACTTATAATATACTAAAATTGGATTTTTCCCCAACTAATGAAGATGACGTGTCGATCTCTCGTAATTCTGTTTTTCCTCCAAAATGAACTTTCCTATTTTCTATTCTAAATTATTTTATAAAAAATATCTTTATTATAATTATATTATAATTAATATTTAATAAATAATGCATAATTATACTAATTTAAAAAATATTTTTATTATAGTTATATAAAATCAATATTTAATACATTATTAAACTACTTATCAATTATCAATTGAAAATATTTTTAATTATTTTAATTATAATAATAATAAATTTGATTAGGTATTCAAATCTCACTATTTATTATAATTTATATGAATTGATTAATTATATCAATTAATTCATTTGGTTAATTATATTAATTATTTGATTTGATTGGAGTAAATATTAAATTATTTAATAATTAATTTAATTAGTTTATTTTTCTCAATACCATCTATTTATACAAGATCAAATATTTTTTACTCATTCGTTCTCTTTTCTCTCTCTCCCTCCCTCCTCCTCTCTCGTGTGTAAACTCGTGTGTAAGGTACAATTTTTATAATTTCTTTAATTTTTGTTTCTTTTATCTTTATTTATATATTTTATTTTTTTATTTTTTTAACATTTTTGTTTATTTTAATTGATTATTATTAGGCGCATATTTTTTTTCTTTTAGCATCTGATTAACAAAAGAGATGTGTCATCTTTACGTTATTTTTAAATAATCTTACTATAATTTTGTTTTATAATATTCTATTTTGTCATGTGTGCTTCAATTCATATATATATTGTCTTTTTTTTTGTGATTCACAATTAATATATACATTATTCGTGTATGTAGTTTATATGTTAATGTTTTTATTAATTCTTTTTATTATTTTTTTTGTGTATGTCTCTTTGTTATTCTTTATTTTAGTTATATTAATTGATTTCTCTGTATTGATACTCTTTTTATTTGAAATATCGTAGCAATTTAGAGTGTATGCTGTGACCTATGTGATATTCGTTAATTTGGTGTATCTTTTTAGATGGTTTATGTTATAACAATTTTTATGTTATAACAATTTCTAATATACTAAAATTGGGTTTTTTCCCAACTAATGAAGATGACGTGTCGATCTCTCGTGATTCTGTTTTCCCTCCAAAATGAACTTTCCTATTTTCTATTCTAAATTATTTTATAAAAAATATCTTTATTATAATTATATTATTATTAATATTTAATAAATAATGCATAATTATACTAATTTAGAAAATATCTTTATTATAGTTATATAAAATCAATATTTAATGCATTATTAAACTACTTATCAATTATTAATCAAAAATATTTTTAATTATTTTAATGAATAATGCATAATTATACTAATTTAAGAAAATATCTTTATTATAATTATATAAAATCAATATTTAATGCATCATTAAACTAATTATCAATCAAAAATATTTTTAAATATTTTAATTATATTCATATCCTTCTAATTCTTAATTTATTCTATTCTATCTATTCATTTAATTCATTAAAGCAAATCAATTATAATTAATTAATTAATTAATTAATTTGATTAGACATTCAAATCTAGGGGGTGCACATGGGTCGGGTGAAGCCGAGTTTGATAGGATCCATACCCGACCCGAAATATACACCGGATCTATTTATTAAACTCGAACCCGACCCTAGACCCGATGAAACCAATATACTTTCGGGCCACAATTATACCGGGTGAAAACTGGGCCGTTAACATTACATTACGTTGATACCTTCTTGTAAGCTAGCATGTAAAAATTTCCAAATTTCCAAGACTCCAACCATTATTTAACATGGTAAAATTCACTTAGAAAAATATAACAAGAACCAACCCTTTTTTAAAATTAAAGCATAATCACAATCAATACTAAAGCAAAACCACAATCAATACTAATATTGTCTAATAATACCAAATATTTAAATCAATACAAATAACACAATATTATGTATTAGTCTAAAGTCTTATGCATTCTAAACATAAAACATTAACTTATAGTCTGACTAATAACACAAAATATTAAGGTTTACAATACTTAAATTTCACATAAGAATAGTTATGATCCATCACTAATAACACAAAATATTAATTGTGTATGATGACCGGACCACCGGGTCGACTTCGGATGACCCGAGCTATGGCCCGGACGCGACCCGAAATAATGACCGGGTCTATTTTTGAGACCTTTATCCGACCCTAAACCCGATGAAATCACACCAAATTAGTCCCTAAAGTGTTTGGGACCGGGTCGGGCCGGGTCTGTGCACCCCTATTCAAATCTCACCATTTATTATAATTTATATGAATTTATTAATTATATCAATTAATTAATTTGGTTAATTATATTAATTATTTGATTTGATTGGAGTAAATATCAAATTATTTAATAATTAATTTAATTAGTTTATTTTTTTCAATACCATCTATTTATACAAGATCAAATATTTTTTACTCATTCGCTCTCTTTTCTCTCTCCCTCCCTCCCTCTCCCCTCTCTCTCTCTCGTATTTTCTCTCCCTCCCTCCCCTTCTCTCGTGTGTAAGGTACAATTTTTATAATTTCTTTAATTTTTGTTTCTTTTATCTTTATTTATACATTTTATTTTTTATTTTTTTAACATTTTTGTTTATTTTAATTGATTATTATTACACACACACATATTGTCTTTTTTATGATTCACAATTAATATATACATTGTTTGTGTATGTAGTTTATATGTTAATACTTTTATTAATTTTCTTTATTATTTTTTTTTTGTGTGTGTCGCTTTGTTGTTCTTTATTTTAGTTATATTCATTGATTTCTCTGTATTGATACTCTTTTTATTTGAAATATCGTAACAATTTAAAATGTATGCTGTGACCTATGTGATATTCGTTAATTTGGTGTATCTTTTTAGATGGTTTATGTTATAATGTGTTTAAGAAGTTTTTAAAATTATAATATAATATATAAATTTATGATATGATTTATAGTATGCTAAAATATTAAGATATTATCATATAGATATTTTTTTTATTTGTCCATTAGATTCAATTATATAGGATCTTAAAAATTATGCAATTATGTAATTAGTTATTTTTTATATAATTATTGTATTGATCATTTATATTATTAGTGAGACTATTTTCATTATTAATATTTATAAATTGTATTAAAAGAATATAATTTATGATATTTAATTTTTTATTATTTATTAAAAAAAGCATAATTACTTAACAATATTTATTTTTTATTGTAATTTTTTCTTTATCAATTTATTTTTTATCATATTTTTTTATTTTTCTTCTGTTTATTATTTTTCATACCTAAGGGTTACTAATTACGATTCTGTCAACACTGTTATCTATGGTACGGTGGATTATGTAATGAAAAAGTTTGAAAAATAAAGGCAAGAATTATAAGGTTATGAAAAGTCCCATTCAAATTTGACAAGAACAAGACAACTTACATAGAAATGGTTCTCATAGATGATAAGATAAGTTGATTATTTTTCATAATTCTTTCAAGTGATGCTAAATCCATTTTATAAATTTTTTTGTTTATATTTTAAGTTTATTTGATAAGTAAACTCTTACATGAATAAAAGACAATACGATTTTATAGATTTATAAGTGCTAATAGCCTTTATATTTAATTTATTTTATAGTGTGATAATACCTAATATATTTGTTAATAGATTTAACTATTACTATATTATAATATATTTGTTAGTGGATTTAACTATTACTATATTATTTATGATCACATTCAGTATATATGTGTGATTTATTGAAAAAAGTACATTATTAAAACTGATTAATAACTATTTTAGAATTAATCCAATTAACACTAGATTTAAAAAAAAAACAATACATAACATGTTACTTTTTTATTAATCAAATTATTATAATTCAAATTAATTTCAAAAAAATAATTTAAAATTATAATTTCAATCTTTTCATACACGAATAATTACACTTGTTAATTAAAAAAATAAGTATATTAAAAATAGAGCACACTGAATATTTAAATAAATCCAAAACTAAAATTATCTAATTATAATAGTTTAAAATGATTATATTTCAGTCTTATATTTATTCTAATAAATTGTTATTGAAAATTTATACATAAATAATAAATTGATTCATATTTTATGTAATAATTGGCCGTGCGTGGTCATAAATTATAGGACCCAAATTTACAAGAAAAAAAAAAATACAATACAAATCGCTA
>NC_029776.3:11325172-11337976 GCF_000817695.3 Arachis duranensis
ATAAACCGTAGAAACATTCCACGGCTTATACACAAATACTACATATTTTCCAATGAAAATACCATATAAACCACCAGAGGATGTATATGTTCGTTTTGGTGAATAGTAAATACTCAAATAAAGTTATTTTTCTGTGAAATTCATAATTAAGTATTGTTACATGATGAAAATAATTGTATGTAATTTTTTTTTATTTGTAAATTGTGTTTGGGTTTCATAATTTATGATGACAGTCAATTTAAAAATACACTGTGATTCACTATAATTTGTAACGATCTATATAGAGTAAATATATGTTTAAAAATATTGTAATTAGATAATTTTGACCTATAATTTAATTAATGGTTAACTACTAATAATTCGATATTCAAAAGATTTAGTCACTTACAAAAAAAAATTTTAAAAATGTTATCAACAAAACAACTCTTGAATAGTTTAAAAATACGATAAAAAACTAATAAATATTATATTTTTTGTAATTTTGTTATTTAGCAAATGACTTATTTATTAGATCTAAATTTTTGTGACAATATTTAAGTAAATATTTAAAAAGTACACAAAAAATTCAAAAAAAAATTTGATCTCTAATTTTTTTTATTTTTCAAAAAAATATAGCCATTCACAATAAAAATTATAAAAAAATTACTTGACAAAAAATTATCAAATTTTAAGGATAAAAATATTTTATTTTTCTAATAATGATTACAAAAATTTATATCAATATATAGTTGATAACTAAAATTATTTTTTAGAATATATATTTAATATTTAAATTTTTTTGTCATGTTTTTAAATCTTTCAAATCTTTCGGTGGTTTATTTGTCGTTAGTATTTTTTGGAATTTGTTTTGCCAGCTATGTGAATTTTCGGATATCATTTTAATAGTTTACTCTTTATTTAAATGTGTAATTTTTTCTTAAAAGTAAGAATAATATCAAAGCTAATTTTTTTATATTAGGAATAAAATTGTGATTTACGATAATATGGACTAATTTGATTAAATATGTTAATATGGGATTGTTAGAAGAAATCGAAATTATGGGGGAACAATTTACAATTTTTTATTTGAAAAAAGAAAAATCACCAGACACGATTTTATGTATGACAAATGTCTGAATTTTTAAAAAATAAATTATGAGCCATGATATGCACATAATATGATTTTGGAAAAAGACTAAAAAAAGAAAATATTTTTTTGTAAAACAAATTTCTAAATTTACAAAAAACAAATCACAACTTATATAAGAAAAAAAATTGAAATCGTGAGTTGCGATTTCATTTAATAGTAATTTTAGAAATTACTATTGACAATTTTTGTTAATTTCAAATTCGAAGTCATATGTATATATTATACGTTTCTAAGTCAATATACCAATATTATACCTACTTTAAGATCATATTAAAAATAATTAGCGTAACAATAAAATCTCTAATCTAATTTGCAAGACTATAAATTCTATTTTTTATCCATTTGTCAACGTTGTTTTCAATACTCAAATCTAATTTTAAGTAATAATCTTAACGGTTTGAAGTATTTGATATCCATTAGTTTAGATATATTCAATAGTTAATTTATAAAAAATTTGTCAAAAAGAGCATCATCAATAACCGAGGCTCTTTTCATATTAATTTCACTTGAAGTTTATCACTTCTGATCTCTCTCTTTTCTCACTCAAAAACTCTTTTCTACAAGTTCGACAAGGCCATTAGTGATAGAGAGTTGTTGTTGCTGTCCAAGTCTTGGCACTGGTAACCCTCCTCTTCTCGCTTCTTCTTTGCCTCTTCTCATTTGCTCTTTTTTTATCCGTCATCTTCTTTTCTTCCATAGTTTTGTTCTTGCCCTTATCTCCCCTCTTCCTTTTCTCCATTCTTTTTCCTTCCATTCTTTTCTTTTTCTCTCAACCTAATCATTCTTTCTCCTTTTCTTCTTCGTTCTTTTCATTCTCCTATTTCTGTTTCTATATTCAGTCTCTATTTAGAGATCTAAATTTTAATTATTTTAAAGTGATTAATTTTTTTCTTTTGTAGTGTAATGATTTATTTTTATAGGTATTTTGAATCTGATTATACATGTTCTACATATATGGAAAAATGATATAAAAAAAATTTGTTCATGAAAATTTTTATAAACCATAAAAATGTTATGATTTATCTCTTGAAAAAAAAAATATCTTATTGTGTTACAATACATCTGTGTAGATTTATAAATAAAAGAGAATGAGTTTTATATTTGCTTTTTACTTGTTAAGAATTTTTGTAATTGAATATTGTACTTCTCTTCATAGGAAAGTAAATCCTCTCAATTTTTTTCTTTCAATTATTTCATAAAATATGATTTTTTATTATTCAATATCTTCTCTCACATATTTTTTTGTGTTATTTAAAGAATGTAAGATAAAAGATCACACTTTATCAAACAATTAAAAAAAATTAAGAAGATTTATCTCTCAATTTATAATTTAATATAGAGTATTTTTTTTACGAAAAAAAATTAAAACTCTTTTCTGTGTTTTTTTTTTTTTATTTATCATAACACATTACAAAATCCAAAAGAGAGTGCAGGGTAAAACTAGGTTGTTTTAACAAAATAGTTGACTAAAAAATAACACACTTAGGATTTTTATAGTTCGGTCAAATTAGGTTAATAAAAAAAAAGCTAGGTTGACACATACTTAAAAGCTACTAATATCACTACATTTGACCATAGAAAAAATTATATATACTTGTTGGGTCTAGATTTAATTTGATACTTTATTAATATAATTGATTATTTTTTATTATAATTAACCATCGATTTGTAATATAAAAATTAATTAAAGATGATCAAATTAGTAAGATGAGATTGCACAAATTAACATTATTAAGAAGAATATCATTACAGTTGGTTGCGTGTCTATTAAGATTGGTTGGTGCTCTACTAAGATTTTATTGTGCCTATTTAAAGCGATTGCTACATGACAAATTTCACATCAAATCAATCACCAATCTTTATGATGCAACATGGATGACATGCGAAAAGATCCTAATATAGAGAACATTGACAGTGGAGGAGGTGAGGAGGATATAGTAGTGCTAGAAGAGACGAATATCTCATGGTGTAAAGGTATGCACAAAGAGCTTAACAGGTCGAATTTTTTCGACACAAAAATTCTCTGCAGGTACTATGGAGAGTGCACTGTCTGCAATTTGGGATAAACCAACAGGGTTTAGAGTAATCAATCAAGGGAATAATCAGTTTCAGTTCTTCTTTGATGAAGAGAAAGACATGCGGCGTATTGAGAAAGGATCCCCTTAACTATTCAAGGATTACATCTTTTATGTGCGACAATGGATTGACACACATAATTCTGAAGAGAATACAGATTTAAAATTCTCCATTTGGGTGCAATTTTGGGGTGTCCCTGAATGTTATAAGATGTTGGAAGTTAGGCGAAAACTTGGTGAAAAATTGGGAGAACTTATGGAGATAGGAATGTATGAAGTCAGATGCAAAGAATCTCGAATACTGAAAGCAAAAATCATGCTTGATGGGGATAAAGCAGTGAAAGATAATCTCGGGGTGAAAGGACCGAACCAACGACTGGTGGAGGTGGGGCTGAGGTATGAACGCATTGGAATCTTTTCTACGTATTGTGCTCACATTGGACATAACGCTAGGGTATGTAATGTTCTATTAGAGGATGTAGCCTCAAACAAACTGAACCAAAACTTGGTGGGAGAATGGTTGAAAGTTGACCAAGTTGGAAGGAGGGTGGATATACGGGAGGAAGATAATCAGGGCAATGATAAACAACATATGCATTCAGCTCCAAAATCAACAAAGAAACCAGTCCCTTTATGGCTACTTGATGGCTTTGCAAAACTTGAAGTTAATAACCAGGAGCAGCAACGCAGCAGTCTTAATACAAGCAACAATAATACTAATCTAATGAGAGAAAATAGGGGCCACTGAAAGACCATAGTGGAGAATGTACTCGTGGATCCACCAATTTTCGAAGACATTACCTCTGTTACTAACATGGAACTGAGGAGCCCAGACATTCCTGTTCAAATGGCAAAACTAAAGAATGCATTGAAACTGAAACAAAAGGCCCGTCAGGATAGCAGCGAAGTAATACCAATCATTGGCGGCAAACGGAAACTGGAAGGGAAAGAAAACGACGGGAGCCACAAGCGAATATGCATAGAGAACATACTCATGGAGAATGCAAAGATGGGGGATGCCAGCCTCAAAATGGCATCCAAGAAGCCATGAAAATTCTAATGTGGAACTGTTGGGGTTTGGGGAGACCCCTGACAGTCCACAATCTTAAAGGGATTAGTCGATCCCACTCCCCCGAGATTGTGTTTTTATACGAGACAAAAAATTCTTCTCGAAGTATGGAGCAAAAGTTGAGAGGATGTGGATTCAAAGACTGGAGCCTAGTCAACCCGGAAGGAACAGCAGGAGGATTGGTAATAGCATGGAAGGAAGGTTTGGAGGTAACAGTTATCAATTCTACCCATTTTTTCATTACTGTTACAGTTAAAGATGAGGTCACAAATCATGATTGGTGTTTTCTTGGAGTTCATTTAAGTACTAATGACCAGATTCAATCACAGCAGTTTGTGGAATTATCATTAATATTGCAGCAGGTTCATGGGAAAGTTGCAATCATCAGAGACTTCAATGCCATCACAAACCAACGTGAAAAAGAGGGCAAAAATGAGAAATCTTCAGCTTCCATGGCATGTTTTAATAACTTTCTTAATGACTGTGAACTGGTGGACATTTGTATGATTGGTAGGTTGTTCACTTGGTCAAACAGACGAATAGGAGGAGACCTTATCAAGGAGAGACTTGATAGAGTGCTCGCTGGAAATGGGTGGTTGCAGAAGTACCAAAACGTAGTTGTTCTAAGACTTTCTGAATCTGGTTCGGATCATGCACCACTATTCCTAGACACAAACCCGAGACATGAGCAATCTAAACGCCGATTCAAATTCTAGGAGCGATGGTGTGCGGTTCCTAATGTTAGGAATATTATTCAGGATACGTGGAGAAATGAAGTAGGGGATTCATCTATGTATAGCTTGGCCCAAAACTCAAGAAATGTATGCACAGACTTGTAGCATAGCAGAACAGGAGCAGGTCAAATTCTAAAGTGAAAATTGATGAGCTTCTCCAGCAAATTGAGGGTATGCGAGCCACAGGGACACATGGTGGTGAGAAGATAATCGAGTTGGAGCGTAGTTTGGAGATAGCTTACCACGGTGAGGAGATGTATTGGAAGAAAAAGTCTAAAGTTAAATGGCTCCAGGCAAGGGATCAGAACACGAAAACTTTCCACCAGAAGTTTAAGACTAGAGCTCGCCGAAACCAAATATGGAGACTGTTTGGCGAGAATGGGGATGTTGCGACCACAAACACTGACATTACAAATGTGGCTGAATAGTATTTCAAGAATATATTCACCTCCACTTGCCATGCAGATCCGACACCGTGTTTTACTGAGTTGGAGCCTAAGGTCACTGCTGCTATGAATTGACAGCTCTGTAGACCAGTTTCTAGGGAGGAAGTCAAGAGAGCAACATTCAGCATCCACCCTCAGAAAGCTCCAGGTGAAGATGGTATGACGGCTAAATTCTTTCAGCATTACTGGGATATTGTTAGTGAAGATGTCTTTCGAGCTGTGCGGAGTTTCTTTGCAAGAGGGAGGATTCTTAAGGGATTTAACCATACTCAGATATTCCTTATTCCGAAGGTTTCAGATGCCAGCAGTGTGGCTCAGATTTGGCCTATTAGTCTTTCCACGGTTATTTATAAAATGATGTCAAAGGTACTGGTTCACATTCTCCAACCTATTATGAACAGCTTGATTAGTCAGTCTCAAAGTGCATTTATTAAAGGGAGGATTATTTCGGATAATATCCTTATTGCTCATGAGTACATGCATTATCTTAAGAATAAGAGGCAAGGGCTGGAGTATGAAATGGCAGTTAAGCTGGACATGAGTAAGGCATATGACAAAGTTGAGTGGGATTATTTATGGTTCATTATGAAAAAACTGGGCTTTGAAGAGAGATGGATAGGATGGATCCGAGAGTTAGTCACTACTGTTTCTTATTTTGTCAATGTGGAAGGTCAACCTTTTGGTTTTTTCAAACCAAATAGAGGTATCCGACAAGGAGACCCTCTATCTCCATACCTATTTCTTTTCTACATTGAAGGATTATCCTTTATGCTACACAAGGCGGAGCAAAACAGACTGATTCAAGGAGTTCAGATTAATAGGAGGTGTCCTTGAGTCAGCCACTTGTTATTCGCAGACGATTCAATCCTTTTTAGCAAAGCTACAACACCAAATTGTGAAAGAATTTTGGACTTATTGGAGCATTATTGAAGTTGCAGCGGCCAGCAGGTAAACCTGAGCAAGTCAGCAATCTTTTTCAGTCACAACACTACAATGGAGACTCGGCGCCAACTGGATAATGCTCTCCACATTGACCACATTGGGACACAAGATAAATATCTTGGGCTCCCAGCTATGGTTAATAAATCCAAGCGGGCTACCTTCAACTTGATTAAAGAAAAGGCCCGGAAAAAAGCTAGCATTGGAAGCGCAACCTCCTCTCAGCTGGTGGAAGACATGTATTAATTAAGGCTATAGGAGAGGCTATACCAATTTATTCTCTGTAATATTTTCGATTACCTGATTTTCTGATTATGGAAATTCACCATATCCTAACTCAATTTTGGTGGGGTCAAAAGGGGGAAGAACGGCAGATGCAATGGGTTAGTTGGGATACTATGACACAACATAAGAGTGAGGGAGGTTTGGGACTAAAAGATCTCAGGGCCAAAATCTTGCTCTCCTAGGAAAACAATGCTGGTGATTAATTACTCATCCTAACTCACTCCTCGCCAGAATCCTCAAAAGTAAGTACTTCAAATACTCTAATGTAATGAAAGCAGAGGTTGGAGTATTACCTTCCTGGGGATGGAGAAGTGTCCTCGAAGGCAGAAAAGTGGTGGAGAAAGGTCTTCAATGGAGAATTGGCACTAGAGAGGACATCCAAATTGTTGGCGAGCCATGGCTTCCTCTGCCATACCCCTGCACATTACCTCCAGCAGTGTACCTACAAAACACAACACTACCAGTATTCAGAGTGAATGATTTAATAAATCAAGAACAGAGAAGCTGGAACCAACAACTCATCCAAGAGCTTTTTCCTATGGACATCAGTAATAGAATATTAACAATCCAACTGGAGAAAAATGAAGACAAGCTACATTGGGTTTTGAGTAAGATGCACCAATACTCTGTTGCGTCAGGGTACAAAGTTGCTTACAATTTTTTTTCACAGCCCAATCGAAAGCTGCCCAGACTATTTCAGACAAAGCCCCTTGTGAAAGGGACTATGGAAGCTCCAGATCCCTCATAAGATAAAGATCTTCCTCTGGAAGTCGCTGCATGACTACTTCCTAGTCTTACAAAATATCCATCAGAGGTTTTCAGGAACGTCGGGGGAGTGTCTCGTCTGCCACCGGGAAGAGGAATTAACCTCCCACTGCCTAATCTACTGTTCTGAGGCTCAGGAAGTGTGGAAGAGAACGCCCATTAGTTGTTTATTACCGCTGCAAAGAACGATGACCTTCCGGGAGTGGTGGACACAAATGAAAGAAAATATAGCATAATAGCACCATGGAGATTTTGAGCTTAATATTCTTGCTATCACCTGTTGGAGCGTCTGGAAAAGCAGAAATTTGAGAGTCTTCGAACAAACCAACAGCTCACCCAATGCAGTGGTGGAGTCGGTCCTGAAGCTCTGCAACGAACTGCAACGCCATCTACAGAGTAGTTCGAGCCCTAATCCTTGAAAGATCATCTTTGATTTTTTGCTTCCCTTTCAATTTTTTCGAAGCTACGCTATTGTTTGTTCTGTACTATTACTTAGCAATCTATGAGAGATCCCCAAATTCTGATTGTAAGTCTAATTTTAGACAAATTCAATTATTTTAGTAATAAAATAATATGCCACTGTCTTTGAAAAAAAGAAGAATATGATTAAAGATATCAAGTTAAATTTGGAAATATATTATTATGAGTGTTTGGACAACTGTTGCATATTATCAAGATAAAGAAAGAAAGTATTTTCACTTCAATGTCAACAGAAATAACTAAATAAATAGTGCAATAGCTAATTGATGAATAAAGAAAATCATTCCAACATTAAAGAGAAGATATCAAGCTCTATAAAAAATTATTTGATCAAAGGAGGAAGGTAACAATTCGAATCAAAGCTGAAACATTTTATCTTCATTCTTTATTTATTGAGTGTGTTCTGACTTCTTCTTTGTTTAGAACTAAATTTTCTAAAAGTTACAAAAGACAAAAAAAGAAAGTAGTGCACACAAAAGTTAAAGAGAAAAGGACAAATAGGTCCCTGACCTTTTACTCTACGGACATTTTTGTCCCTGACCATTGAAAATACTTTTAAGTCCCTGACGTCTTTAAAAATTGGACGGATCAATCTTTCCGTCCAAAAGCCACCGTCAGATCTAACGGAAAAGGTTGACATGGCTCCCCCTTCTGCTTACCTGACATCACGACTATCCACGTGGCACCTTAGTGGGATAGAGCTTTTAAAAGATGGACAAAGAAGTCCCTGTCCATCAATGCGACGTCGTTTACCCCACCAACACCTACCAAAGTCACATTTTCCTCATTCCCTCTCCCAAAAACTCATTACACATCAAGTTCATCATGTTCTTCAACTTCAGGAAGGTTCAGAGTCAGGGCCAACAACAACACCAGCAAGTTTGGAAATTTCCTCAACTTAAAGCCTGCCCATCCTTGGATTTTGATCTCCCATGGTGCCATCCTTCTGATCGATCTCATTTTAACGTGATCATCATTGGATCTAGCCCTACAGGCACTCGCCTAGCAGAGCAAGTTTCCCGCCATGGAATTAAGATTTGTTGTGTTGATCCTGACCCTCCCTCCATGTGGCCTAACAACTACGGTGTGTGGGTGGATGAGTTTGAGAGTATTGATCTTTAGGATTACTTGGAGGGTGTGTCTCCAATCAGGTTAAATTTCACAAGGGAAAGGTACGGGGAATGAGCCATACTTGAGAGCTAATAATTCCAACTTTTCTATTTTTTTATATTGAATGCCTTTCAGTTGTTCCAATATGATATTTCTTGAGGAAACTTCCCTTGTTAGCCGTCCGATTTTGTCTTCCATGGAGGTGAAGAAGAGGATGGTTGCAAGGCTAAGACACTTGGAAATCAGAGTGAAACATGTACCATAATCAATGTATTTTCATATCTTAGTCGTAGCCGAAGTTGGATATTGATTTGTCGAACTTTGTTCCAAAATAATTTAGCTGTTAAAAATTATTTCAGATTAATTGAGTGTGAAACAGATATGCATCCACATCATAATCTATGCAAAGAAAGTTTGATTCTTTTGACCGCAAGTGTGTCTTTTTCTAATAGTGATAGTATTCTTTATGCATATGATAGGCTTAATCCTGTTTTCTCTTATAATGAAGTTCTAAATAAAAGAAATTTTAGATTAATTACCTTACATTATATAGATGCATTTATAAACAACACGAATAATTTTGAAACTAGTGCATTGCTACAACTAACTACAGCCTGAAGAGAAAAAAGAACAAAAGGAAGCATGAAACAAGAAAATGACACATATACCACAGAAACAGAAAAAAATGTAGCACAACAAAAAATTGATGGTGGGCTAGATAATGGGGTAGTTGAAATTTCATAGGCGAGTAGTGAAAACGCTGAGGATGGTCATGCTTTGGTGGTAAGGTGTGATTTGGTTTTGTTGGTGAAATCTGAGGTACTGTTGGAGGGGCCTTAAGCATTGTTGGAGGGGCCTTAAGCACTGGCGGATTCTGCTGAGTGATTTTTTGAGCTGGTGCTGGTGCATGCGCCTCTCTTCCAAGCTTTGTCGTCGGGGAAGGTGTTGAGAGCAAGAGTTGGTGGGGTTGGGAGGGAGGAGGTAGTGGTGGCGGATATATTCTTGGGAACCACAGGGACTTTTGTGTCCATCTTTCAAAAACTCCATCCCACTAAGATGCCACGTGGGCAGCCGTGATGCCAGGTAAGCAGAAGGGGAGCCACGTCAGCCTTTTTCGTTAGATCTGACGATGGCTTTTGGATGGAAGGACTGATCCGTCCAATTTTTAAAAACGTCAGGGACTTAAAAGTATTTTTCAATGGTTAGGAACGAAAATGTCCGCGAAGTAAAAGGTTAAGGACCTATTTGTCATTTTCTCAAAGTCAAATTTTGGGTTGTTTGAGGGTTTTAATTTAAAAAAGTGTCGATTTATAGTACATTTAATTCTCTTTAACTAGTTTAGGTTAGTACTTAGGTGAGTGACTAAGTTTAAGATAGTTTAAATGAAGTTACAAGAGTGTGAATCTCTTGGTATCGGTGTTTGTAATCCAAATTGATTATACTAAAAATTCTACCATAGTTGTAGTGAAGACTGGACGTAAGTCATGTTACACTTTGTGGGAAAACTAAAATATATCTTGATCTCACTCTTATTCTTTTTTACTCTCTGCAATTTCAATTCTGATCTATTTTACGCTAAAGACGAAACAAAATCAAAAATAATTTTCTAAAATTAGAGTTTTGCATAATTTGTTTATTTAGTTTTAAGATTAGTTTTTTTATTCAACCTGTTTTTTAACTCACTTGAAAACCTTCTATGCTAAATAATTGGATTTTTTTGTATCTTCTGAATATCAGATTTTTTTTGTAAAAAAATTTAACTATTAAAACCAGGTGGTATTAATTTTAATTTTTTTTTCAAACGTAACTCAAACTCATCTTATTTTCAAACGTTTCTTATTATTTTTTCATTAAATAATTCTTAAATTTAAGAATTTAACCATTTAATTTTTCAACAACAAACACTGCACTTCTAACTTTTTTTTTTTTTTATCGGCATTAAAATTCGCCGTCGAACTCAAAAGAGTGAAAGACACTTAAAGAAATGAGAAGACTAACTTAGAGACTAGCTTCAATTGACTCTAATCTTAGCTCTTCGCAGATGTGGCAGTGCCATAGTGTTTACAAGATACAAAATATTATGCATTTGTTACGTGGTAACGTTATGCCATTGCCGGTGGTTGTTGAAGCAATTCGATATTTGTAGGCTCCAAATTAAACTTGTTCCTCGTGGGTTAGAGGGTGAGGGGAGAAAAACGACAAATTAAATATGCGTGTGAACAGCACTGAAAAATCACAATTTCATTTTATTATTATTATTTCAAACACCATATGACACAACATAGTTTGGTTTTTTTGGTCCACTCTTCCTTGTGCACTTGTGCGTAGATCTGAAACACAAATAATTAATAACAATTCTATCTTCTTACCCACCCACATTCTTCTCTGCTTTCATGGAACAATCTTTTGCTTATATCTTACATAAACAAAAGAAGAAGGAAGTGGAGTTCATCCATTTTAACATGAGATATTTTCATATAGATATAAGTTTATCATTTCATTCGTAGATACACAGAATAAAATAATGTTTATTTTGTTGGTATCTAAAAATGAGTTGAAAAAACTATATAGAGTATAGACAAGATTGATTAAAAGGAGAAGTTCATCATGTCCATGCTCAAGCTTTCCATCATGATATTCTCCATGAATCCACACTTGGCAGGTGGTGATGCTGCTTTCTTGATGAAGCTGTGGGTTCTAGGCTTGAAGGAGCATGAAGAAATAATAGGAATGATTGGGATATTCTCACAGTTGCAAAGCTCAATCATGTATCCATCAGGGTCATGGAAGAACACCTGTTCCACCTTGTTCCCTCCATCATCTTCCACCAAAGCTGTCACATACTTCATTCCCATGTCTTCTATCCTTCTCTTAACAAGTCCAACATCCGTACACTGCTCAAAACCCAAACATAATTGAAGTAATTATTTAATGCAATGTCTTAATAATCATGCTTCTGCCCTCTAGAGTGTTACATACCTGGAATGAGATGTGGTTGTCCTTGGGATTAATAGGCCTTGCTTCATTCATGCATGCATCAAATTCGTCTATGTTTGGATTCTCAATCAAGTGTATCCCAATCCCATAATTGTACAACCTAATAAACATGTAAGAGGAGATTATGAAAAGGAAAGTAATAATAACATTTAGGTATATATTTGTAAATGATTTATTACCATGCTCCATTGAACTTGAAAGAAGAAGGGCGCTTGATGGAAACAAAACCCAAAACATCCTCGTAGAACCTCATAGAGTCCCACACTGATCTGCACAAGAGAGACACGTGGTTCAATGAGAGCAGAGGAAGTGCCCCACAGCTTCCAACTTCAACAATCTCCATTTTTCACAATTGTTGTGTATGATGAGTTACTGATGATGTGATGAATCTCAGAAGTAAACAAGCTATTATTATATACGAGTGATTTTTCTTGCACATATCATAGGAGCCTTCCTGGAAGGTTCCTCTGAATGAAGGGAAAATGCAAAGGGCCTGTTTTGTTTGTTATGATAAAGTGTTTACAATTAGCTGTTAAACATGGTGGTGATTAGAAGTATAGAAAGTACAGAGGAAATTCTTTAAGCTTACAAGTTGGAACACAAGGGACTTGGAATCTTGTTATTAGTGAAGTTCCAACCCCTTAATAGAACGGACCCTAGTACTACAATACAACAACGTAGGGGGTTCAAATTATTAAGAAATTTCTTCGATGCTTCCCAAGCCAAAATTTTCACATTCCTGTTTTATTACTTTTACCTTGCCTATCACACACTA
>NC_029776.3:11338030-11343833 GCF_000817695.3 Arachis duranensis
CTAAAGTTTAGCTAGAGCATATGTCAAGATTGTTATTAGTGAAAAATTTTAATTTTTTTAATACATGTAAAATGAATACATTAGAAGTTTAAACATTTTATATTTTTAATAAAAATTTTCATAATTAATAATCTTATCATGTGTGCTTAAAGTACAAGATAATTTGAGATAGAATAATACTAAAAGATCATTTTTTTGTCAACATAAACTAACTTTTTTAAAAAAATTATTTTAATTATCTTAAATTTTATACCCTAAATTATGAATTCTTAAATCTAAAAATTAAATTATAAATCTAAACTCTGAAGTAAATTAATATTAATTAATAAAAGTTTATATGTAATTGTCTTCATATTGTTAGTTAAAAATTATTAAATAATTTAATATATTTAACTAAATTGTTATTTAAAAACTCTTTAACTATAACTTTACATGAAAATACTGCATGCATGTGAGTGTTAACCATATTGACTAAATAAAAATTAGTTTCCTATATTTTCTTTTCGTGATATCTATTTTCTTTTTTTTTTGACAGGCTTTTCGAGATATCCATTTCTCTATATATATATTGACTTATTGAGAGGAGGGGGGTTGTGTCTAATATCGAAAGTTCCCTCATATTTGACGCGTCACTCATCTGGGCTAAATACTCGAAGATGGGCTTTGTGTAATATTGGGCCTATATTAAAGAAAAGCTATATCGTTTTGGGATCCCATTGGCAGTAAAAGATCTTCAATGAAGTTCTACTGGACCTTGTCCAAAAAATGCTCTACGGGCCCATATGATACCCGTAGCCATGTTTATAATTTTTTTAAAGAATCATCCTTGCTATTTCACGTCTCGACAACAAAAACAAAAATTATTGGCAGTTGGGAACCAATTTAATTTTTAAAAAAAGTTGACACCCACTGATAATTTTTTTAAGAAATTTGTGTATAAATTAATGGGCAAGAGGACAGCTTATAATTACATATTTAAAAAGTTACTTAAAATACTGGTTTTTTTACAAAATAAATGGCATAATCTTAATTGTCGCCGAGATTATTAGTTTTTATAATTTTATAAAGTATACAGACTAAATAAAAATTTACGATGTCTATAATATAAATAATATAGTCAACTTTGATAATTTATTTGTGGTGAGAATGAATATTGTCTAAGTTGACTATTTCAAATATACGTCCAAATATCGGTTGCGATTTGTGATTTCAGGTTCGCCAACCCCTAATCCACGCGTATAAGGACCAAAAGAGAAATTTTAATTATTAGGCTATAAATCGCTGTTAATTTAACGCATTAACAACTCAAGCCATTTGGATTCATTTGTCGGCTTTCAAAGTTTCAATATCAGACTTAATTAGACAAGTCTAAAGCAATTAAGAACATCATCCCTTCACCTAATGCACATTAACTTCACCTAATTGCGACCATCATGTGTTCATCGTTTACAACATACCAACAGAGCTTTGCTAATGCTTCTCTTAAGATTACTTATTACGCCAGTTTCAAAGAAACAGATTCCGAAACTACTTTTATTTTGAGGTTTCATTTAATAATTTATGGATTTAGCTCGGACACGTGTTAATATTACTAATAACTAAAATTTTTAAATATTTTATTTTCATAAATACACAATAAATATATTAAAAATTAAATTTTATATTTTTATATATTTTTAATCAATAATTTTAACATGTATTCCAAAATTGTAAGAAGAACACAGAGGGTGAGTACTTGCAAAAGACACTCCAACGCTCAAGTCAGTAAGTGTTTAAGAGGTATAAGAATTCTATGATTATAAAATGTTAAACATGAAATAAAACTTATTATGTGACCTCCTTTGAGATATAAAAATTGGTGCCTTTATAGGGGATTGATGAATAGAGTTGATGTTATGACCGTTGGTCATTAAGTCAGAATAATGGTTATTAAGATCGTCTGTTACAAACTTAGAATGAAAGTAAATAAAATCAAGTTATGACTCATAATGCACAAATAAAGACCGAGCTATAAGGTGACGGATAACAACCCCAAACTTTGTCTGTCGATCAAATGATCTAGGTTAAACTTAGAAAATAAAATGAGCTATAACTCGGTTAAAAGATAAGTGAATAATGATATAGTGAGCCTCTAAGTTTAGTTGGGTTATTATGTCGGTACTTATTCAAAAAATAATTGAGTAGTAAAAGTCATTCAATCAAGATAGTTGTATGGGGGATATTTTTTTGCTTGAGAATAATTTTTCATAACATGCATATAGCATTTGATTGTATGTGAACTAAAAAGTTCAGACATAGATATCCATTAACGGGATCAATTATATGATCCGATGATATAATAATTAATTGTCTTGAAAATTTTTTTGACCCACAACAATTTATTGATGAATTTCTCGTTCAAATCAATTAGTTATTAAATATTTACAATTTATATTAAAGGTCATATGACATGAATAAGATAAATTGTGAAAATAAATATGTATAAAATCGCAACATATATTGAATAATATATATTATAAAAGTACAAGAGTTCAAAGAAAAAAATATACCTTAAAAATTGATAATTGTAGAGAAAAAGACGACATATAAATGTCATAGATACCAAATGTGAATTACTTAATTTTATTTGTTAATATTATAACTTTGTTTCGTAGAATCTCCATTAACTTGTTAATAAAGCAATAAAATAATTAGTCATTTAATAATATAATAAATCTTGTTTAGCTACGAGGTATATTCTTTGTGCAAAAATAACAAATTTGCATGTTTATAACTATTTTTTGCTTAACTTTCTACATTAAAAAAATAGTAAAATAAAATTTAATAGTATAAGTTGAATAGAATAATAGTTATATACAATTGATATACAGTTGATTTTTGATGGAATCCAATTTTAAGATTTGAACTCATCATTACCGTCATTTAATTGTATAAATGAAATTATTAAAGCAATAAGAATATAATACATGATGAAATAAAAATTCAATTGACATGATTGTTATATGTCATTATTGTAAGAATATATAACTAGTAAATTAATAAATATAAATATAAAAGTATGTGTGAATAAAATATATAATTTTACTTGTTGTGTAAGTAGAAAACTTTGAAAAAGTTAGCAAAATTGATAGGCGAGTTTGTACTCGAATTGTTTGAAAGCCGAGTTTCTTCTCGGATCGATTGAAAGTCGAGTTTCTCGGATTGATTCATTGATCGATTATGACATGTGAAATATTATGATATGATATGTAAAAGTGAAGCAATTCAAATGTATAAAGTACATAATTTATAAAAAGTTACAATAAATTTAATAAGAGGTATTAAATAAAATCTTAAACAAGATTGTTGAGATCGATTAAAAAATTTGAATGTAAATCAAGTTTTATGAACTTGAGGGGAGTAGGAATTATTTTACTCATCTCTATAGACGGCGCCAATTGTTCTTGTGTGGATGAACTTCTGAGGTATATCTCGTCTTAAAGGAAATTGAACTTGTCTCTTCGTCTACAAAGAATGTATATTTCGGCAAGAAGAACATGGAGGGTGAGTATCTGTAAAAGACACTCTGACGCTTAAGTCAGTAAGTGTTTAAGAGGTATTATAATTCTATGATTATAAAATGTTAAACATAAAATAAAACTTATTATGTGGCTTTCTTTGAGATGTAGAAATTGATTCTTTTATAGACATAGGGTTGATGAATAGAGTTGATGTTATGATCGTTAGTTGTTAAATCAGAATAATAGTTATTAAGATCGTCTGTTACAAATTTAGAATGAAGATAAATAAAATCAAATTATAATTTATAATGCACAAATAAAGATCGAGTTATAAGGTGATAAATTATATATATAATAACAACAACAAGAATAAATTGAAGAATTTAATTTTGATGATTGATATTAAAAAGAGCTCTACACAAATATATGGTTAGATTTATACATATAAAAACCATTTCAAAAGGTATTAGTATAAATTTAGAAATTTATTTAGAGGATAAGATAATATTATATGAGCACATTTTTAACTAATCATAGATATTTTGTTTTTCTTTTATCTTAATTAAATTAAATTTAGTCTTAATTTTATTTGTTATCATGTTATAATGACATATGGTTGGTTTCTTTCATGAGATGGCCAGAGAATTAAATTCATTGACAACTCATTTATTTTTTGTTGGATAAATTGAAGACAATAAATTTTAAGGAATTTAATTCCTAATTTTATGTTTATTTTCCAGTAATTTTAAAGATCTTTTCATAGGTGGTAATTTATAGAAGTATAAATGGGTTATAGATGTTATGCAATGATAGAAAAAGGAAAAGAATTGCATGTGCGTGAGCTTAACTATGTCAAGAATTAAATTTTACACCTAACAATTTTGGAGAAAAGCTTTAGCAATGTTATGGAGATTTTTGAAGGTCAATTTAGTCATAAAAAATTAAAGATAATATATTAATTAAGTTGATCAAATATATCTTAAATAACTCAGAAAGTCATAATCAATAGGTAAAATTAACGGTAAGGGCATAAATTAGCTCTAAGGATATAAATTAGCAAAAAAAAATTTATTAGTTATAACATTTTCGTGAATCTCTCACTAGTTTGTTATTTTTCTCAAGTTCAAATATCGTATGATTATTCGTTAATTGTGTCATTAGTACGTCATCAATCGTTTGTTAGATAGTGACGGATTAATAATAAAAAATAATATAAACTAAAAATATATTATTAAATTATTAAACTAAAAGAATTAAATTAATAATTAAAAAAATCACAAGAAAAATTAAATATACTAACTTCTATAGCCTTGAGAATATAAAGAAGAAGTTTCATGCTTCATAGTCATCATAAATTCGATAACAGTTACTTATAACTTATTTCTCACTTTGTGGGGTGTCCCATATAATGGGGTCACACAGGGCTAATGACCCTTCGAATATATAATTGATGGTATACTATATATAATTCGAATCTCATTTTTCATTATATATATTGTGCTGTTTGCCATACTCTCCAACATGTTGTATCCGATAATGAATTTCATCCACCCCTCATCTATCTATAGAGCATGTGGTCACGTCTTTAAGACTTTTACAATAAAGATAGATACATGCCATGATTTGAGCAGGTCATGGACCATGTACTTATGTGACATATATCTTCTGTTGAAATGATTTTGTAGCTTTGCATAAGAATATTAAGATGCATTGGACTATTTCATGCATACCTTTTAGAGAGAGAAAAATAATAAAAGAGAGGAGGCGGAATTTGAATTTAAAACAGAATTCAATTACTTTTTTTCCCCCGAAAACTCGCATACAGTGTAAACCGTAAAGTTAATATTTAAAAATTATTAGATAATTTAATAAATTTAATTAAATTATTATTTTAAAATTTTTAATTATTAATTTTACAAAAAAATATAACTGCACATGAGTCATTATCTTTTTTTTGTTTAAATCACGTATATTGATGCTAAAATTTTATGCATATGACTGTGGGAGGCATTTACATACAAATGTCTAAAACGCATTTTTTTAAAAATATTTTTTAATAATTAAAATTTAATATATATAATCGATTAAATTGTATTATTTTTGTTAAAATTAGGTCGGATAAATTAATTTGACTGAAAAATAATAAAAAAATAATAAATTAAATCTTGAACTGATCTAAATTAATATTAATTTTTATAAAAAATAATTACAATATTTTTATTATAAAAAATGACTAAAATACTTCTATTATATATATATGAAAACTCTAAATCCTAATACTATGATGGCAAAGAAGTAAAGGA
>NC_029776.3:11343896-11404782 GCF_000817695.3 Arachis duranensis
AAGTAATTTTCTATAATTATAACCTTATGTCTAATTAGTTAGGTGGTTTGAAATGAATAATATCTCAGAGAAAATAAAAAATCAATTCAAATAATCTAAATTTATTTTATTCACAAGTTTAGATTCCTAGTATTATCGATCTGAAAAAATATCTTTTATTTTACTGTATTAGACCAAACTTTAAGTTCCAAAAACATGCTTCGGTCCGTTTATATACTGCATTATTTTAGTTTCTCTTGTTGAGTTATTTTTTAATAAAGGATTTATGGTAACATTTTATACATTACCAGAATAAAAATTGTTACCGATGGAAGGCATGTGTTAGTTGAGTAGGAAGAAAAAAGGTTGAAAAAAAAAATTATAAAGCGGAGAGATGAAGTCAATGAGAGATGCACGTGTAAGTATACTATTTGAGGACTTAAGAGTCCAAAACTCGAAATGCATAAAATGTAGTTTTGTATTCTACAATGGAGCCGATAATGGGACACTCATACGAGAGAGAGTGAGTATACAACTACACATGCATATGATGAGAGTGATATTATATGGGCCTCTTTAGCTCCCAGTTACTTTATAAATTATCACTACACCTCCAACTCCACCACACCATGCACATGGCTTGTTCTTGAAAAGATATCATCTTAGATTATGAACTTTTTTATTACTTCTTTTGGTCAAAGGTCCCCAGTACCTTTTTTCTAGTTTCCTTACCTTTGAGAATAATTTTGAAGAACGTAATACTCAAACAAAGGTATTCATTTTTCAAACACAAAGGAGAATATCTTACCTCTTATTATCAAATTTAAGATGATAACATAATAGTCACTCAACGAACCGGGACCACAACAATAATCTTCTCTCTTACAAGAATTTTATGAGACATAAATAATAAAATAAATAAATAAGCTATCTTACATCTTAATAACACATTTAAATCATTTTTAATAAAATACTTTTTTAATGTTATTAAAATATATTTTTAAAACATATTAGGAAGCAGAATTTTTAAAAATAAATAAAAATATAAAAATTACAGATATAGACATTCATTGGAGTAATTATTTTTTAACACTTTATTATTTATCATGCTCTCATAGATAGGACGAATTTGTTATACACATATCTCGTCTTTGAAAAAGATGAGATAAATAAAGAACGATATCAGTATCTAACTAATTTACAGACGAGATAAAACAATGCAATTATGATAAACGTATTTTGTCTATGTTGAGGATGAGATATATGTATAACTATCTCGTCAATAGTGAAGACGAGATACATACAAAAATCAGCCTATATATATAAAATTATTTGCAGATAAGTTCATTTGTTAACTTTTTAAATTCTCTCCACTTTTTTTTTCTTGAGAAATTCCAATTTTTCTACTCTTTTTGTTAGGTTTCGTGCCATTGTTAATGATACAAACACGTGTCGTTGATATCAGTCAGTTGAATATGATATTACACATTGTTAGAGTACTTTATAGTGAGGCTAGTAACTGAAATAGTTGATTATTTTAATATTATTATTGTTAAACTGATTTTGTTAGTTTAAATTAGATAAGAATGATTTTAGAAAATAGTTTAGATTAGATAAGAATGATTTTAGAAAATATGACTATTAGAAGTAATGTTTGAATTATTTGTTAAATAGGTAGTTATATTTTACTTAATAGCTTTATTCTAATTGGTTTGAATTAATTAAACTTTTTGTGGCATAATAAACTATTGTTAGGAAAAAATTATTTAAGTTATTTTGAAATATCGAAATCGTTAGTTAGGATTTTTTAAAATTTTTATATTTGTTTTATTTTTTTAATGAAATCAAAATAGTTAGTTAGATAAAAATAAAATATGTGGCTTTTCTAGGATTGACCAGTGCTCTGTTAGGATTTCTGTGTTTCTTTGGAGCGGTTCTTCACAACTTTTGAATTTTGCAGTGATCAGATTATACAACTGAGTATGGAGGCAAGGATGATTTCTGTCAGAGAAAAAAATTCAGATAGTGATGGGAGAACGACAATGTGGTGATATTCAAGGAAGAAGATATCAAGAAAGGGAAGGAAGCATGTGCTAATAGCCTCATAGGCCGTATTTTTGCAGACAAAAAATTCTCTATGGACATTATAGAGAACGCATTCAAGACCATATGAGGCAGACCAGAAGGGTTCAGAGTCTCGGATAGAGGAAGTAACAAATTCCAGTTTTTCTTTGACAATGATAAGGGATTGATGCGGATTGAGAAAGGTTCCCCATGACTATTTAAAGATTATGTTCTTCATGTGAGGAGATGGAATGACCTTGATCGGAGGAAGGAGAATGAGATGCAAGGCTTCCCGGTATGGTCTCAATTTTGGGGATTGCCAGAATACTATAAAACTATAGAAGTTGGAAGGAAACTGGCTGAAAAAATTGGTACAGTTATAGAGATTGGTTTCTATGAGATGAAGGGTGGAGAATCCAGGATCATCAAAGCGAGATTTGAAATGGACATATTGTGGCTAGTTCTAACTAGCATGACCAATGGGACAAACCGAAGAAAAAACATATGCCTAGTTGGCTACTTAATAGTCTCTCATGCCTCTCTATGAAAGAAACGGTGGATAGTAAGGTGGTCTCAGAGGAGAAAAGTTCTCACTCAAAGAGCAATTCTTTTATGGAGAACTCGGAGGAGAATTTGTTAGACATAGCTACTGCAATTAATCAGGAAACACAAGGAGAAGCTCAAGCTATTATGGCTGTAGAAGAGGATCAAAATGTCATTCAAATTGGCACACCGAAAAATGAGCGTACCAAGATCAAGCAGATGGCATGAAGAAAGACAGAAGGTCCTCAAGTTACATGTGGGGTGAAGCGAAGATTCAATGAGAAAGAAAATATAGAACCACACAAAAGGATTTGCTTGGAAGAGATCCAAAATGATCATGAGGAGGTGGAGGGCAATGGCTGTCAAACGGTGTCCCAAGAGCCATGAGAGTCCTAACGTGAAATTGTCGGAGTTTGGGGAGACCCCTGACATTCTATAATTTTAAAAGGATTTGTAGATTCCACTCCTCCGAGATTGGTTTCATCTGTGAAACAAAAAAGCATCCTCGTCAAATGGAGAACAAGTTAAGGGCATGTGGTTTTAGTGATTGGTTTTTGTGTAATCCTAATGGTACAACGGGTGGCCTTGCGCTGACATGGAAAGAGGGCATTGATGTGGAGGTAACGAACTCGGGTAAATTTTTCATTGCTGCAAAACTCAAGGATGCTACTAGGCAGGAGGAATGGGGTCTAATTGGAGTTCATTTTAGCAGCATAGAACAGATTCAGCTTCAGCAATTTGAACAGATCAAACCTATACTACAACAGTTTCAAGGTAAAACCATCATTCATGGTGACTTTAATGTTATAAAGAATACCCAAGAAAAGGAAGGAGGATTTTGGCTTCGGAACCTTCTACGACAACATTCAATAACTTTATAGATGACAATAATTTATTGGACCTGGGAATGATGGGTAGACCGTTCACTTGGTCAAATAGAAGGAGAGGTCAAGAACTTATTCAAGAGCGCCTTGACAGGGTGTTGGCAACATTGGATTGGTATGCTTCTTATCCTACAGCTACAGTACTCAGATTCCAAGAGGATGGATTAGATCACGCCCCTTTACTGCTGGATTCTAATTCTCATATGGAGAAAACAAAACGCAGGTTTAAATTCCAAGAGAGATGGTATTGAAATGCTGAGGTAAAAGCAATAGTTGAGGAGTCATGGAAAATTGAAATTGTGGGATCCCCTATGTTCATCCTTGCTCAAAAACTAAAGAGATGCAGACACTCGCTCGTTTGATGGCAGCAAACCTCTCGGTTAAATTTCCTGCAACAAATCCAAGAACTCAAAGACCGAGTGGAAGAATTGAGAGTCTCTAGAGTTCAAGGGGGTGAGCAGGTTCTGGAGATTGAAAAGCAGCTAGAGGTGGCCTACTTAAATGAGGAAAGTTACTGGAAAGACAAGTCAAGAATAAAATGGTTAAAACTTGGGGACCGTAACACCAAGTTCTTCCACAATTTGCTCGAGTTAAATGCCACAGCAATAAGATTTGGAGTTTGGTTGGTAAAAATGGGGTGGTAGCAAACACAAATGAGGGTATTGCGAGGGTAGCTGAAGAATATTTCAAAAGCATTTCCTCAGCCTCTTCCACTCTTGATCTGAGCCAAGACTTTGAAGAGTTTGAACTGAAGGTTACCCCAAGTATGAATCAAAAACTTCTAAGGCCTATTTCTATGGAAGAGGTTAAACGAGCAGCATTTAGTGTGCATCCACAGAGCTCTCCAGGGGATGACAGATTTACATCTAAATTTTTTCACGCATTCTGGAGCATCGTGGGTAGAGATGTTTTTTTGGCTGTGAGGAGCTTTTTCACAAGAGGCAGACTACTCAAGAGTTTTAATCATACCCAGATCTGTCTTATCCCTAAGGTTTCTAATGCCAAAGACATGTCCCATGTGAGACCCATCAGCCTCTACAGTAGTCTACAAGATCATTTCGAAAATCCTTGTCGGTAGACTGCAAAACATTATGAATCTCTTAGTTAGCCCGAACCAGAGTGCCTTCTTGAAAGGTAGACTGATTTCGGATAATATTCTTATTGCGCACGAGGTTATGCACTACTTAAAAACGAAGAGATCTGGGAAGATAGCTGAGATGGCCATTAAACTTGATATGAGTAAAGTGTTGGAATGGCCTTTTCTTTGGTTTATGATGAAAAGACTAGGGTTTGATGCAAGATGGATTAGGTGGATCTAAGAGGTTGTTACAATTGTTTCTTATTCTATTGTTATGGAAGGTCAACCATTTGGCTATTTTAGGCCAAGTAGAGGTATCTGGCAAAGTAATCCTCTCTCCCCATATCTTTTTCTTTTTTGTGCGGAAGGTCTTTCCTTCCTATTACACAAAGCAGAGCAAAACAGGAGTTTACAAGGGATTCAAATCACTAGAAGATGCCCGACTGTTAACCACCTCCTCTTTGCAGACGATTCTATCATCTTTTGTAAAGCTTCTCCTAATTGTTGTGATCGTATCCTAGACCTACTGGGTAATTATGAGCAGTTCAGTGGACAAACAGTCAACCTAAATAAGTCGGCTATCTTTTTCAGCAAAAACACTCCTCAGGATATCAGAATCTTACTGGCCGAGAACCTAAATATCTAACATATTGGGGCCCAAGATAAGTATCTGGGTCTGCTTTTTATGATTCAGAGATAAAAAAAGACTACATTTGGTGCTATTAAAGATAGAGTTTGGAAAAGAGTTGAAGGTTGGAAACATAAACTACTCTCAGCTGGAGGGAGACATGTCCTCATTAAGGCCGTGAGAGAAGCTGTCCCTATCTACACCTTGTCATGCTTCAAACTTCCTGACTCCTTACTTCAGAAAATTCATGATATTTTAGCTCGATTTTGGTGGAGTTAGAAGGAAGAGGAATGAAAAATCAGCTGGGTCAGCTGGGATATGATGACAAATCCGAAAGTAGAAGGAGGACTGGGATTTAAGAATTTGAAGGCACAAAACTTGGCACTTCTAGGCAAATAATTTTGGAGAATAGCACCACAACCTAATTTGCTATTGGCTAGAATTCTCAAAGGCAAGTACTTTCACTATACAGATATTTTGAGAGCAGAGATAGAAAACTTACCTTCCTGAGGCTAGAGGAGCATTCTGGAGGGGCAAAAAGTCACTGAGAAAGATTTAATTTGGCAAATAGGTCCTAGCTCCGAGGTGAACATCTTCTTAATTCATGGGTTCCGTCTTTGCAACAATTTACTCCTCCAATCAACCTAAACATCTTTTCCATGAACAAGCCAGTCTCACGAGTTAGTCACCTGATGAATAAAAATAATGAATGGAATCAACAACTCATTTCCTCAATATTCCCACCAACCATCACTCAGCAAATTTTAGCAACAATAATTGGTGAACAGATGGATAAAATTACCTGGTTGTTCCACAAATCAGGCAAATATGAAGTCTTGTCTGGGTACAGAATAGCCTTTTCCTTCAATCATGAAGCGGCTGAGCTTCATCCACACCTTCAGCAAAGGCAAGGAATTTGGAGAGATCTCTGGAAGATTAAAGCTCCACTACAAGTCCTCTTCTTTCTCTGGCGTGCTCTGCATAAAAGACTTCCGACTATGGAGCTGCTTCATCGAAGAATGCCCTCGAGACCGCCTACCTACCTGCGGTGCCACGCAGCCACAGAAACAATTATACATTGCCTATTTACTTGTGAGAAAGCTAGAGAAGTGTGGAATAGGAGCCCTTACTGTGGTATGGCTGTTGGCAAAGATGAGGGTCTGTTCTTCCAGTGCTGGGCAGCGAAAAAGCAACATTTAATTCTTTATCCAACTGAAGAGTAAAGCCTATTATCATTGGGGATTTATTGCTGGAGCATTTGGAGAGCTCGCAATGAACACGTCTTCGAGCAGGTCTCCAAGACTTCCTAAGAAGTGGATGGCTTAGCAAGAAGCTAAGGATGATTAACATGGCTTCTGCGGCGGCCAATGAACCCCAAATCTAATTAGGCATTCTTTCCTTTTCTCTCTCTTTATTGCAACTATTGAAGATAGCACTCTATGTGTCTGAGTTTTGAAGAGTCTGCTGTCTCTCTTTTTTATTTTCCTTTAGTCACATTTGAACAATTGTATTTCTTTTTCTTTGAAAGGAATAAAGCATCTCTTTTTTCTTTGAAAAAAAAAATAGTTAGTTAGGATATTTTTATAATATTTTATTTCATATTTATTTTATTTATTTCAAAAAATTCTAGTTAGTTCATTAGTGGCGTTAGTTTTGATTTTTTTTTAATGTCACATATTTTTGTTATAGAACTAAAGTTGAGTCATATGTATTGCTGCCGATGGTGTTTCATCTTAGGCGGATCTATTACACCATAGCACCACCAGAGATTATATTATCGTACTTTAGGGAGACTAATTACTTATCAATAATAAATATTTTATATAAATGAAAGGCACATATGCTTCACGGACACCCAATTGAACTTTGATTGCATTCACAGTGGTTTTTAGTATAATCAAACTTCTCCACTCTATAATTCACAGTTAGTCGAATGTTATAATTCTTCATCCCCATATGAACAACTTTCCTACTAATAAACCAGTGGTCCACTCGAAATTAAGTGTCCAATTCAAATTGTAATCATCATCTACTACACCAATGCCACAAAGTAGTGGATCCTCCTCCATCTCATCAAGGTCCAGTATGTGATAGTAACTAGGCACATTGAAAAGTTTAGGTACACAACAATGGTGCAGGTAACAGAAATCTTCATCCCAACAAAGTATTTGCTGCAAACTCATCCTCCTCAGAGCTATCCAAGAAATCTTCGATCTTAGCAATATATTCCTCATCTAACTTAAAATCCTCCTCTATGCGATCAGCTAGTGTAACGTAATGCAACGGAGATGCAGTAATTGGTGGCCGGTCCCAAGGGTGTGGATGTAGATGGGCCAGTTTCACTATTGCCAATATCAACGACCTCGACGTATAGCTCCATGACTTGGTGTGCTAGAATTCTCTCATGAGCCTCAAACATCGCACACACGTGTTCATCATTTACAACCCAAAAAAACTTGAAGAACCAGAAGTCTCAATTTGCTAAAGCAGCAAGAAATCTGTACTTACTTCTCGTAACTTCTCTTTGACCTTGAACCCCATCTTCATCAATATTAGATTCTTCAAATCCTACGAAGTGTCAAATCAAAGGGTTTAAAACAATCATTTACATAAACACTTACAACATACTCACTAGTCACTACTAGACATTTTAAGCATGTAAAAAGAATTAAAAAAATGAAATTGGTGCTACAATGACATGAATAATAAACTCTTTATATAGTTGAAAATTCTTGTCACGTGTATATATATCATGTCTGCAAATATAAACGATTTTTTTAAATAAATATCTCGTTCTCACCATGAACGAAATAGTTATACATATATCTCATCTTTATCATAGTGAGATATGTTCACAATAATTGTATTGTCTTATCTCGTTTGTAGAATAAATACATTATTATCGTTTTTTACTTGTTTTTTCAAAGTCAAAATATGTGTATAATAAATTCATCTTCTCTGATAATAGAATAAATAATAAAATGTAATTGAGTAAATATCCAAATGTGCGTCTTGGTAATTTTTTTATTTTTTTATTTTAAAAAATCTATTCGTAAGAACTATAAATATATAATTTGAAGAGGACAAATGAAAAGGTGAGTAATAAATGATGCCAGTATGCCACAATCACAATTCAATTCACAACCAATCTGGTTGTTAGATAGATGAGCGAATCTTAAAAACCATTATTCTTCCTCTTCATTCTAAATAGAAAAGTAGAAAACTGCAGTAGTAGTTAGTGACTATGGTACACTTTGTTAGCTGTGTGGAAAGTGGGGGAAAAGGCACCATGTGCTACACCGCCATTTGAAGTGGCATGGTTTAAAGCATTCTTCACCTTTTCTTAAATTCAGCTCATGCATGCCCCCTCCTCTAAATTATGTATCAATTTGGGTATATTGGTAATTTCATGAGTCTAAGTCATTACTATTTTCAAAATATAATATAGTGTTTAGCGCGGTAAAAATATTATTTATTATTTATATCAATGCAATATACAACGCAACGCAACGAAGTAACAAGAAGAAAATTAGGAGGGAGACGTCAAAGCAACACAAAACCCTTTTGGACAGAGAAAGAAAAAGCCATTTCTGCTTTCTCTCTTTACATTCAAGCTCGCTTATCATTGTTATCTTCCTCACTCACTGCATTTGCAATGCATCGCACTTCATACTTCAGAATGTTCTCTTCGATCTTTTCTTCATTCTGAGATGGCATTCAATATCCTGCATGAGGTGAGAAACGGTTAGTTCCCCTTTTGTTCAATTTGTGTTTCCTTTATTTGAATTTTGAACTCTCACATTGTGTTATCAACAGTCAAGGAACAAAAATGCAAGAATTTGGTTTCATGAAGAAAATGTGATGGCAGAATTTGCTGTCGGAGTAACATTCCATCGTCAGAATCTAGCTTCAAAATGGTATATAGTATATCTTTTTCTTTTTTTAAAAAATTTGTTTGCCTTTTCTTTTTCTTCCATATATTCTATTTCTGGAATCTTCTCTCGAGTTCTGTTTGCATTGTGTTGCACAAACTAAAATTAGGAGAAGCTGAAAAAACTGCCAAAAATATCTTTAGAGTGGGTTTTTTGTTGAAACAATTGCACCCGTTCATTTTTTTGTTGTCACTTTGGACAACCCAATTTTCAGATCTTCTCTCTGTCTCTGTCTCTGTTTCTCTCTGTCTCTGAATTCATCTGCAAATGAATTAGGATGAAGAATGTTCCTTTGAAAATTTCTGAATCCTTAAGTCCTTATCACCTCTGGTAAATTTTCTTTAACAAAATTGGACGTTTTTCTATATTTCCATGTGAAGAAGAATTTGACAGTCTGTTCCATGGAATGGGGACCATTTCATAAAAGTCCAAGTTTTTATATTAGAATACAGAAACCACCGCATTCTGTTCTCATAATTGGAAGACCTTGTGATATTAGTCAATTACACCTCTAAATATAAAATTGCATACAATATTAATATGTTTTTTCTCTGCTAAAATGAAGTTGTAACCTACGATTACTATTATTATTTTTTTGTTTTGTTGCAGATAATAATTGGGGTCAAAAATCTTGAGTGGCCCTAGTGTTCCATACCATCCCAACAATGCAACACAGCAAGCTTCATGAAGCATTCAGAAAGAAACTAGTGCTAGATTAACTGAATACAAAAGTAGCATTTGGGTTGCTCCAAATTCAATGACGTGTGATATCATTCTCATAGTTGGAATTAGAGTTTAGAGGAGGTGGGTGAGGATGGGTTCTGTGGGAGGGGAGGAGGCAATGCAAGATCCTGCAGACCGCGAGGAGAGGATTCTTGTTTCTGTTCGCCTTCGACCTCTCAATGACAAGGAGCGTGCAAGGAATGATGTTCCTGAATGGGAATGTATTAATGACACCACTATCATATACAGGAGCGATCTTTCAGCTTCTGATAGGTCCCTGTACCCAACAGCATACACATTTGGTATGAAAACATAACTATTGTATTTGAAAAACAATGATTTAGCTTCTTACTTAAAATTAGCCAGCAGCTGTGGTTTTTATATCCCTGTCTGTCTGCGTGAGTTTATCATATTATTTTCAATTTATTTCTTCAGTGTTTAACGAAAGAATGAATGTTCTTGTCTTGGAGTATAAGGTGGAAATTTACCATAATTGCTGCTGTTCATACCCTTTGTTAATGCTACTATCAATCAATGGCTTTATGTCTCTTCCAGATTATTATTCAGTGTGTGTGGTCTCTTTTTGTTGATATCATCATTCTTCTTGGCAGAAAATATTTACAATGTATGTTACGAAACTGGTAATATCCATGCATGCAGTTGAAGTTGGTGAATTTGTTTTGTCACTGAATTCATTCTGCCAAGATCATGTTAAGCCTATTTTTGTTACTGTCAGTTACATGGACTATGATAAGATTTGCTTCCATGTTCTGATCCACACATTTCTTTTCGCTGCAGACAGAGTATTTAGGGCAGATGCCTCCACTAGGCAAGTTTACGAAGAAGCAGCTAAGGAAGTTGCGCTTTCTGTTGTCAATGGCATCAATTGTGAGTTCTCTTTCTTTCTCTATCTTTTCTTATCTTATTTCTCCCATCTTCTTTTTCTTCCTTCATCAGCATCAGCATTCATTCAACTTCAATGTTGATATCTTCTCTTGCTTTATCCCTTGTGGCTATGGTCTTAAATATTCTATTTGATCAGCAAGCATTTTTGCATATGGACAAACAAGCAGCGGAAAGACATATACTATGAGCGGTGTAACTGAATACACTGTAGCTGACATTTTTAATTACATACAAAAGGTAATTGAACTGCTAACGCTTGCCTGCAATGCTGTGTTTTTCTCCAAACAAATTTTTTTACTTAGATTTTTCCTTTTTTACAGCATACAGAAAGAGAGTTTGTTTTAAAGTTTTCGGCGATTGAAATTTATAATGAGTCTGTCAGGGACCTCCTCAGTACAGATAGTACTCCTCTCAGACTTCTTGACGATCCAGAGGTACATGTCTTCATCTCAAAAGAGGTAGCAAAAGTACATGTCACTAACAGTTTATCATTTTAACAGAGGGGGACAGTTATTGAGAGACTGACTGAGGCAACTATGAGAGACTGGAACCATTTTAAAGAGCTTATTTCTTTCTGTGAAGGTAATGATGGTTTGAGCTATTCTTGCTTCAAAGGACTACCTAGATTGGATTTCTTTATTTTTCTATTTCCCTGTTACAAAATTTTTATCCAGCTAGAGCTGATTGCTTATCCAAATTGATTGCATTTTTTCAGCTCAGAGGCAGATAGGGGAGACATCACTGAATGAAGCAAGCTCCAGATCTCATCAGATTCTCAGACTGGTATTATATGTTATTGTTTTTGTCAAAGGCCTGCAAAATTTGTGAAATTTCATAGTAGACCTTTCTTACATTTCCTAAACAATGTGGTTTCTTCAGACAATTGAAAGTTCTGCATGTGAATTCCTTGGAAATGACAAGTCTAGCTCTCTGGCTGCTTCAGTGGTATGATTAATTTGCTCATTTTATAGGAAATAATTATTATGTCTATGAGGAAATCAAATGGTTTTTTTTTTTGTTGGGGGACGGGGGGCACAGAATTTTGTGGATCTTGCAGGAAGTGAACGCGCTTCCCAAACAAATTCAGCTGGCACAAGGTTGAAAGAAGGTTGCCACATTAATCGCAGCTTACTAACTCTAGGAACTGTTATCCGCAAACTCAGGTTAGCTTGTGAAGTTTGTGTTTCAACGTCTTGTTACATTCTCCAGACCATGTATACATAATATCTGGAACTTTTTAGTTCTCTTGAGTCTTGAGCCAAGATCATAATCTTTTGCCTCACATGCAATTGAATTTGGTTGCAGCAAGGGGAGAAATGGACATATTCCTTTCAGGGATTCAAAGCTAACCCGCATACTGCAGTCGTCGTTAGGGGGTAATGCAAGAACTGCAATCATCTGCACCATGAGCCCTGCACGGATTCATGTTGAACAAACCAGAAACACACTCTTATTTGCAAGTTGTGCCAAAGAAGTGTCAACTAATGCACAAGTTAATGTAGTAGTGTCTGACAAAGCATTGGTCAAGCAATTGCAAAAGGAGTTGGCCAGACTACAAAGTGAATTGAAAACTTCAGGGTCAGCCCACTCTACATCTGATTGTGCAGCATTACTGAGAGAAAAGGATCAAGAAATTGAGATGGTAAGGTTTTTGACTTGTTTCCTGTGTTTTTTAATTTTATGATCCGATGTAGTATGTTGTATTATTCTGACATCACGTCTAGGTAAATGCTAATAAACTCCAGATAGATTAGCCGATAAATTATAGCAACCATCATGTTACATATGGAAAATTTGTATTGTTTATAAGGGTAGTACATGTTACTGGATTGTTCATTCAACTATTTGTTGTTGGTTCTGTATTGTTCTTCTATCCAGGTCTGGTCACATACCTCCTGTATTGTTTTATCTCCTTGGTCACACCTACTTCAATCCTTACACTTATATTGAACTACCATTTTGTATTATTAAATTCCGCCATATATTCTTTCATGGAATATATCTACCTTGGCTGAAAATTTGATAGATTGAAAACTAGATTTTCTTACTTCCTTCCGGTGGTGGATGACGGATTATTTGATGGTCTTTAGTAAAAAAACCATTGGACCTTAAATTTCATTTCTGGCACTGCCTTTATGGTCATTACTTGGCACATTGGTAATCCATCATAATCTTCAGAGAAGCTTGAGTTAATTGTTTTTGTTTCTATTTTTGTAGTTTTTCCTTTTTAAGATATCCCTTAGTCATAGTACATTTAGAATATTTTGACTTTCAGCTGATGTTTTCCATGCTCACTGAAGTATGCTAAACACTTTATGAAAGCATTACATTTTATTGTTGTCATAAAATAACTATTTTTCAAGCTAACTTTGATTTCAGCTATAAAAAGAGACTACTGTTTTTAATATTTATTTATAGTTTGATATCTTTAAGCATATATTTCTTTTGGCCATATACATGAACTATGTTAATTGTACATGCAGTTAAAGACAGAGGTGAAAGAGCTGACTTTGCAGAGGGACGTTGCACAAACTCAAATTAAGGATATGATCCTCCAAGCAATTGGAGATGGCGAGTCTTCAACAGAATTTGTGAGTATATGGCCTATCCTGCTAAAGAATTTAAAGTATTAATTTAATCGGTGGAATAACTTCTCACTGTTAATTTTCTTGCCAAACATTCAGGATAGTGTGTATTCTCAATATCCCAAAATACGTGTGAGAAATGTGTGGGATTTTGGAAATCAAACAGAGGAGCAAAGTTCATTGAGTGTTGACTGCGAGGAGAGTTTACGATCTTTTATTGCATATTCGGATGGACACAGTATCTGCTCTGATGATAACTTGTTTCAACTTCCTGACCTTGACAAGAATCTTCGAATGAGAAGTGCTCCGCTCGTGGTCTCACATATAGGCATTCGAGATGATCAGAAGAACATTGAAGATGAACAAGAAGAGGATGCCGATGATCAGCAAGAAGAGGATTCTTGCAAGGATGTTAAGTGCATTGTGTCTGAGGAGCTAATTAGAATCCCACATACACAGCCAAAAGTGGTTGCTTCAAGCTTAAATACATACACTGATTCTATTGCATCATCTCCTTTTGCAAACGCAGATACCTCGGCATTGGCTGAACCTGATAATAGAAGAGACAAAAAAGATCTGGATTCATATTCACCTGGGTTACAGGAAAACAAAAGGGTGAACCACTTGCGCCAAGATTTTGTTATTCCCTCCCCAGAGAAAAGTTATGCTTCTCCCTGGCTCAGAGAAATCGGTACATCTAGTTCTAGAAGCTTGAGGTTTAGCAGAAGTAGAAGTTGTAGAGCAAGTCTCATGAGGAATTCATCTTCGTATTGGTTCGATGACGAAGAAAGTATTCAGAGCACAACTCCAATAGGGAATGAAAAAGACTTCACTAGAAGACCTGATGTACTTCAAAGCAAGGCTTATGTCCTAGACCAAAACACCTATTTGGAGAGGCTGCCCCCATGGAATGCCGGTGAGAATTCTGTGGAAACTTCTGCCATTGATGATGTACAGAATGTGGAATCCTCCATTGACACGGAAACTAAGAGCAATTGTCCTGAAGCTTCAACAACACAAATAAAAGAAGAGGAAGATCTTAAAACTATGAATTCACCAACTGACCATGAGGTAAGCTTCCATCATGCTTCTTAAATTTGTTTCTTTTCTCTCCTTTTATTTGTCTTTTATCAGCTTGACGGTCAACTATCAGAAACTGGATCCATTTGAGCATTTGTTTTTATTTTTCAACCATTGCTGTTTAACCATGTTAGTTATATAAGTAGCACATTTCTGCTTGGTAGGTGTCCAAGACAGGATTGGATCCTGCAGTATCTGCAAAGAATTTCAAAGACGTTGGTGTGGACCCAGTGCAAGCTGAAGGAGACAGTAGTCCAGACTGGCCTTCAGAATTCAAGAGGCTGCAAAGAGAGATTGTTGAACTCTGGGATGCTTGTTATGTTTCATTGGTTCACAGGACTTACTTTTTCCTTCTATTCCAAGGGGATCCCTCAGATTCTATTTACATGGAAGTAGAGCATAGAAGGCTATCCTATCTTAAGCAGACTTTCTCCCAAGGCAAACACACTGTGGAAGATGGAAGAATTCTTACAGCTCAGTCAAGGTAACAACAACATTTCAATTTTCAAGCATTAAGAAATATAAGAATTGAGGTCATGTTAAATTCTTTGTAACAAGAAGCCAATTAATAATGCTTTTTCTCTTGAAAACCAGTATGAGAACTATTAAAAAAGAGAGGCAGATGCTGTGCAAGCAAATGCTGAGGAGGCTGTCCAAGTCTGAAAGAGAGAACCTCTACTTGAAATGGGGCCTTCTTTTGAGTTCCAAGAATAGGAGATTGCAGTTGGCGAATCGTCTATGGAGTGACACAAAGGACATGGAGCACGTTAGAGAGAGTGCAGCCATTGTTGCAAAGCTGGTTGGTTCAGTTCAGCCAGAGCAAGCTTTTAAGGAGATGTTTGGACTTAACTTTGCCCCAAGCCCCACAAACAGGAAATCTCTTAGTTGGACAAGCAGCATGAGGAATATTTTGTGAGTTTGGATCACTCTTTAGGAAGGTTGATTACGGCCATGTAAATAACACATTGTTCTTTCAGGGGCAAGAGGATGATTTCACTTGTATGTTGCTAACTCAGATTCCTATTGAACTGATTGTAAATTGGTTTGTAACTTGTAAGGGATGTGCAATTCCTCAAAGGTAATTCTTTTCCAAAAATTGTTGTAGATTCTGTGCTGGTGAACATCACAAATATTGAATAGGTTGTATGGTTTTGTGTACTATGTTAGCACCACCGTTGTCACATTATCTTCTTTCATCATTTATTATTATTTTACTAAATGGTGTTATCAAATCAAGAATTATTCAACCAGTTATCTTATACATACAAATTTTTTTTGACAATTAAGTCCAACCAAATTTACCCAAACTCAACAAAAACCAATTTTAGATTAGAGAGCCTATAAATATACGCTCCTACAACTGTTTACTAGTGCGAACGTTAAATATAAAAAAACACTTCTTCTCCCTCTCCCTCGATCAAACTGAAACGATCAAATTTCAAATAACATTCAAAATCTCTCAAAAATCTTTTAAAATTTTTGCAAAAACTCAAGAAAATTTCAAAGTTATGTTCCAAATTTTCACCGAAAAACATAGAAATAGAAGACCAAAGATTATTGAAGATACTATTCACTAATTATTCATTTTTTTTCACTTTTCTCTTTTGCATTTTCGATCGTGAAATACTAGATAGTCATATTTCTGTTTATTTAGTAGATTTATTTTGTATTCTTGCGTTCAAGTACATATTATTGTTCTCATTATACTGTTCATTTGGCGATAATATTGTTAGATCGATGTAAAAATGTTACGTAGTGTTTCTCGTATAGTTTAACCTATAACTGCATTGAATGTGTTTTTGTGCATATTTGAATGTTTGCATATTTTGAACTAAGTTCGTGTGTAATAAACTAGTAATCAATAATAACTTTTGGTGTATTTTGTCTGAATTAAAGTGCACTTAGTGTTGTTGTCCTCTTTTTGTTGTAACTAAGCAACAAAATGTTGTTATAGTGCTTCTGATGTTATTTTGTACATGTTTGAGTGATTTGCATGCGTTTTTTTTTTTTGAGAAATTTTATTCATAGATTTATTGTAACTAGCCTATAGAAATTTATTTTAATACTTCTGGTGTCATTTTGTTTATGTTACATGTCTTTTTAAACTGACATTATGTGATCCAATCAAGAAATAATAGCGATGCATTTAGTTTGTATTTCAGTGTATTTTGTCTGAATTGAGGTGCACTAGGTGTTGTTGTCTTCTTTTTGTTGTAACTAGGTAACAGAATGTTGTAGTACTTCTGATATTATTATGTTCATGTTTGAGTGATTTGTACGTGCTTTTGTCCATTTTTGAGAGATTTTATTCATGAATTTGTTGTAACTAGCCCATAAAATTTTGTTGTAGTGCTTTTAGTATTATTTTGTGCATGTTCATGTTTGATTGAATTGCATGTTTTTTTGAACTGACATTGTGTGATGCAATCAAAAAATAATAGCGGTTTATTTAGTTTGCATTTCGATGTATTTAATGTGAATTAAAGTGCACTTAATGTTGTTGTTACTATTAACTTAATTTATTGTATTTTCTGTTACTGTCCCAGTTTAATGTGTTATTTCATTTTTGTCTTTAGATAAAATTATGCAATATATATGATGAAATGGCTAGAAATAATTGATCCAAAAATGATCAAAAAGAAAAAATATGCATGGAAGAATTGGAAATAGGTAATTATCGTTACAAATAGATAACTCTCTATTACTAAATTAATAGAGTTTAATAAATATTTTTTTAAACTGTAGAAACAAATTGATCATTTTAGAGTCAAATATGCTTCACTCATTCTCTTTGATGAAATAAATCAACTGAAAGATAAAGCTGTTCAAGAATTTGAAGCCATAATGCTCTCCAAGTCATTTGCTACATTATTACATCCTTACTATAAATTTTTATCAGGAGATATTGATAGTAGATAGTTTAATCATCTGTGCAATGTAAAGTTAAAACAAACACTATTTTATAAATATTCAATCCAAGTTTTTCATAAATTTTTTTGCAAATTTAAACTTCTATGAACATGTCTGTACTGTATTAAAATCCTGTTAATATGAATGAATCCAAGTTCATAAAAATGTACAAAAAGAAGAATAATTTCTGTAATACACCAAACTGCTACACCGAATACACCAAAAATTATTCAAATAAATATTGAGAATGCTTAAAATTTTTTTGTAAATTTTCATCAGGAGATATAAAAATGAGTATATACCCATTTTGGTACTCAAAGAATTTCAGACTGGACACTTTACTCCCCAACTAAAATTAATTACTCGATTGGTCCCTAACAATTAATTCCGTCAATCACTTAGGTCCTTTACTCCGTTAACTCTAACGGAAGACAAAATAGTCCCTAACAATTCTAATAGGGGACAAAATGGTCCCTGACAACTCTAACAAGGGACAAATGATCCCTGACCCCTTTATTCGAAAACGACACTATTCTTCCCCAATTTTTATCATATATCGCATAACCCTAACATTCATACTCTCCTTCTTCACCTTCACAGTCTTCTTTTCCATCTTTTCCTTCCTCCTCTTTAACTCCAAGATTAAGCCATGGTGTAATTGTCACACGTGTCGCACCTACCTCAACATGTCATGGACCACACACTTCCTAAATTTTTGTGACTCGTACATCCACCCCTTCTACACTTCACCCACCAAAAACATCCACTTCCACATTTTCGATAACATCACCTCCAACCTCGACACGTTCACGACATCCTCAAGACCAAGTTCCACAACTACTCCAAGGGTACACTTTTCTCCACTCTCCGACAAGCAATATAGATTGTTGGACATTAGGACATCACGAGAAGATTCTCCTTCGACATCATATGCAAATTTTCATTTGAAATAGACACCGAATACTTCATTCCTTCTTTTCCAGAGTCCAAGTTGACAGACAGCTTTGACCTCACATCCAAGCTATCAGTACAACGAGCAATGTCGCCGTTGCCGCTTATATGGAAACTGAAGCAATTACTGAACATTGGTTCAGAGAAGAAGTTGAAGGAAGCGATCGGAGTGGTGGACAATGTGGTCATGGTGATGATAGGGCAGAGGAGGAGGAAGATGGCAACGACGACGACGGGTCTTAACAAATCAGACTTGCTGTCAAGATTCATGGGATCCATCGAAGACAATAACTAGTTGAGAGACATAGGCATTAATTTCCTGAATATGAATTGGTTGAGAACAAGTTGAGAATTTTTTTTCTTGTGAATATTAAATTATAGAGTGTGTATTGTGTAGTTTGAAGTTACAGTGTTAGACTGCTAGTGTTATGCGAGATATGATGAAAATCGGGAGAGAACAGTGTCGTTTCTGAACAGAGGAGATTAGGGACCATTTTGTCCCCTGTTAGAGTTGTCAAGGACTATTTTGTCCTCCGTTAGAGTTAACGGAGTAAAGGACCTAAGTGACTGACGGAATTAATTGTTAGGGACCAATCGAGTAATTAATTTTAGTTGGGGACTAAAGTGTCCAGTCTGAAATTCTTTGAGAACCAAAATGGCTATATACTCTATAAAAATTGTCTAGGTTGAATTTTTACACTGCTTAACTATTGTAACACTGATCTACTATCTAAAAGGTTCAAATGCAAAAATTAAATCATATATTAGCAACGTCCTTCAATATATGTATATAAATTCTTGCAAGATAATTTAATCAGTTGAAGGATTTATCTTCTGAGTTGGAGATATATTCGATTTCCATTTTTCTTCTCTACTATATATAATTAATTGGTTTTTAATTTCATTTTCTTTCTTATTTGTGTTCCGAATGTTCGTATAAAAACTAACAAGTTTAAGTAAAAAATTTGTTAAAAGTAGTGGCACGTAGAGATGAATTAGATTAAAGTTATTTGGTTGATTAAATGACTTGGACGTAGAGATTAATTATTATTCAAATATAAGGCATGAAATTGAAAATAATTCAAGACATACATAAGTATCTTTTGATTAATTAATTTATACAAAAATAAATCACTTGATCTATAAATATGCATGACATATATAACTAATAAAAAAATAGTAACAAAAATTAAATTTAAGCATGTTGCTCAATATTAAATATAAATTTAGTCTTATTGCATGCATCAAAAAAAATTACTGACTACTTGGTTATGCAGACTAAACACCTAACTATATCTCGAGTAGAGCAGAACAACTAGTTCTGTTATCCTAATTAAATTAAACAATCAGAAGGTAATAGTAAAAAATATTAACAGAATCAAATTCGACTCAACCGTGGGTACCAACACTAGGTTAGTTCCATGAGAAAAGCATGCAGCATTGAGATTGGAGGATCAACCGTGGGAAGTTGACGAAGGAGTGTCTTTTACAGGCCAACCAAGTGAACTGTAATAAAGTCACCACTCACCGACAAGCTTATGAGTTATGGTAAAAGGATCTTAATGGAGTTCTGACCTTAGACATGAAGCAATTTTTTTTTTATTATTATAACAAAGCCCAAAAGGAACAAAACAAAACAAACTAGATATAAAACGGGGTAAGGTAGTTTCTCTACTGTCCTTGTGGAAGATTTTTTGTTAACTCCGCAGAAAGGGTGATTCCAGAATAAAAAATCATAGTCTAATTCTATATTTTTCCTAACCAAACAATCTGCACATCTATGTATGTTTGTACAAAAAAAAATTTCATTCTCTCTTTAATAGCTCATTTATTCTAGAGATGGCGAAACTCTCCGTGAGACTGTCCCGAATGGGATCTGACAATAGGGAATTTTTTCTGTGGAAATACGGATGGGGGACAAAATTATCTCGAGGCAGGCGCAGGGATCCGAGCGGGGATCCCCGTCCCATCCCCGCTAATCCCCGAAATTCATAAATTTACTGAATTGTCTTTAATAGTTTATTTCACATATATGTTTTTTAGTCATTTCACACACACATACAGAAACCCAAAACTCCTAATCCTCATTTGCATAACTCTTCTTCAATTCAGAAATTCCTAACGCTGTCCATACTCCATCTAACCTCTCGCCGCTCTCCCTTCTCACCGTATTGTCACACCTCACCGTGCGATGATCCTCACTGCGTCGTGCTCTCTATTTGCGACATTCCTTTCCGTAACTTTGTCGTCGTGTCCATTCTTCTCTCTGTTGCCGCATCTCCCACTTTGTCCACTTCTCTATTCTCTGGCTCGCCGTTGCGTTCCCCCACTGCGTCATTTCGAAAGAAGTCACCATCTTGTCGTTTAGATTTTTTGTATAAAATTTTGTTATTTTTGTATAGAATGGATACTTACATCTCTATTCATATGGAAATTAATAATTAGTTAGAACTATCAGATAGATGGGGAATGGAGTCCCCGCGGGGAATGGGGCCCTGTGGAAAATGGAGATGGGGAGCAATATTCCCCCACGGCAGGGAACGAGGGCGGGAACGGGGAGTAAATCTGGGGGCAGGAATGGGGAGCAGGGAAGCATCTCCCGCCCCCGCCCTGCCCCATTGACATCCCTAACTTATCCTTCTAAAAAGGGATTTCAGGATTTGAGATGTTTTGCAATTTCCTCTCCATTACTGAGCAATTTAACCACACTCCCAACATCACATTCCACAATTAGCCTCTGCACTCTCATTGTCCACGCCATCTGGAGACCTTCCGCTACCCCCCCAAAGTTCAGCCATGAACGCCAAACAAGTCCCGATTCTGTAGGTAAATTTTGCAACCCAGTAGCAGTTACCATTCCTCATTAAGCCGTCGCACCCAGCTTCGCCCTTTTCTCCCTGCGACGTCCTGCGGACCTGGGTTGAGCCCATTGCTTCATGTGTATACTCCACTAAAACAATCTTTAAAAAATTATTCTAAATTTCTAAAAGTTGGTGGATTTAACGCATAGTTGTAAGAACAGAATCGAATCAATCTTAGAATCGCTCAAGGACAATAACCAGTAAAAACAAGTGAAAATCAATATAAAATTGGTCCAATCAAACTGCTGGAAAAAATTTTTAAAATTAATAAAAATGTAATTTAAATTTGAATTTTTTTCATAATTACATACTCCCCTTACCACTAAGCTATGTTATTTCTTATTATTTTTATATGCTAATTATTAATTACATGATAAAAACATACAATAATTTTTTAGATATTATTTTAATTTTATACTCGTTTATATTTAAATTAATTATATTTATTATTATTCATAATTATTAATATTGTTAATTATAATTTATTAAAACTTGATTGTTTTAAAATATTAATAGAAATATATATTTTAAATTTTTATTATTTATATTTTTTATTTATATAAAATTAATTCTATTGATTCTAATAAATTAATAAACTAATAATTTAATTAGTTCGATTATCGATAAATTTTGATCATTATAGTTTAAAAGTCTATGCAGTTATCGTTGTATTTTTTTACAAGGTTTGGAAGTTCTCTTAATCACCTTTTGGTTTCTTTCCATAGCATATATATATATATATATATATAATCTATTCCCGCATCATATTCTGATTTTATTATCCTATAAGTTAGAGCTAATATTTCTAATACTTAAATTTTCATGCACTACAAAAAAAGAACGTTATATAAAGTCAATTATGTATTGGTACGTCTGTAAAAATAATTAATTTTTAAAATTATTATTTTAAAAATTATATAAACACAAATCTAATTGGATTTTTTTTTATAAAACTCTTCGATGCATCAAATTACAATAATTTAAAGTTGGTTGAATTATAAAATAAATTTAAATTAATATAATATACATTATAAACATTTAAATCAAATGGACTAAATTAAAAGAGAAAATTAAACTAATAAAATTTAAATCAAAATAAAGTATATTTATTTTACCTTTTATGCCTATTTAAATTTATAAAATACAAGATGACAGATGAATTAGAACTAGAAAAGTACAGTTAATAATCAATATATTTTGTTAGATTTTTAACTTAACAGAATTTTTGTGCCGTCAAAATCAACATTTTCTACACATACCACAATTTCATTCTTAATTTAGAGTTATCATACAATATAAGTTCTTCTCTATCCTTTTCTCTTAGCATTACCTCCCTGAATCATGACAAAAAGTGGAGGAAATTTAATTAGTTCCATTCCTTTGAATAATAAAAAAAAGGAATGATGTAATACAATTGTCAAAAAATGATATACAGGGGGCTATTTACAACTGCATTAATAGTCGAGTTAAAAGATTTTTTTGCTGATAAATCCTTTTCAACCAGAACTATGGATGGGGGCTTAAAGCAATTTGGGGGAGACTAGTAGGGTTTCGAGTAAAGGAGATTTATCACAATCAATTTCAATTTTTCTTCGATGAGTGGAATGTTATGAGAATTGAAAGAGGCTCCCCATAACTCTTCAAGGACTATGCTCTTCATGTCTAGCGTTGGAAAGTAAGGGTGTGCATTGGAGAACAACTAATCAATGAGATATCATTATGGGCTCAATTTTGGAGAATTTCTAAAACCTTTAAGACGCTGGAAGTTGCTCGAAAGTTTGGGTGAAGGGCTTGGTAAGGTGATGGATGTGGTACTGTTTGATGTTAAAGGGAGAGAGACATGTATCATCAAAGCAAGGGTGGTTATTGATGGAAACTGATCTGTAAAAGACTCTCTTAAAGTCGTTGGTCCTGACAAGTCTCTAATTGAAATGGCGGTTCGGTATGAAAGGCTAAGGATGGTGTGTACGTACTGTATAACTAGAGGCCATGACCACAAAATATGTGTTATATTTTTGGAGGATATAAAGAGAAATATATTAAGGGAGGATAAGATAGGAGAATAGATCAGAGCTGATCAAATTGGTATAAGGGTGGAATCAAGTGAGTCAGCCCCTTCGCAGAAAAAAACCACTCCCAACTACCTGATAGATGGGTTTTTAAACTCGAGTGTCAAAGACAAAAAAAGTACAATCAAGGAGTCAAGAGTCCTGACAGAAACAAAAGACGTGATGAGAAAAAGGAGAATGATAGGAATATAGAGGATGCTATGGTTATAAGCTCGAATCAGATTCAGTTGGGAGGAACAAGTAGTTTCCAAATGAAGCATAATAACATAGGGGTCCTAACTGAAACCCGCATGCCAAGTACTCCTGCTGCTGAATACTCCATCAAATATAAAAGGCTGAAACAGATGGCTAGATCAAACCATAGAAGGATGGAGATGTCCGAAACTAAAAGAAGGGCAAAAGATAAAATGGAGATCGTCTCAGAATCATTAACAGGAGGAGTTATTGGAGATATGGATCAAGAGATGGTGGAAGGTGCCAGTTGTTCAGTGGCACCCAATGCACCATGAGAGTCCTAACGTGGAACTGTCGGAGTTTGGGGAGATCCCTGACAGTCCACAATCTTAAAGGGATGTGCCAATCCGGCTCCTCCGTGGTGATTTTTTCTGTGAAACTAAAAATTAATCTCGAATGGTAGAGCATAAAGTCAAATCATGTAGATATCAAAATTTCACATTAGTAGACTAGAATCAAATATCATGAGGGCTCTAGCATAGAAAGTTCATGTGGAGGTACACATTCTGTTTCAAAACTCTTTTTTCATAATTGCTTCGGTTAAATATGAGAATACGAATGTGAGTTGGAGGTTAGTTGGAGTTTACTTGAGCACTAATAAACTGATTCGAATCAATCAATTCCTGGGTAGCTTTATCATCTTGGGTGATTTCAATATAATTACAAATTATGAAAAAAAAGAGAGAGGGAATATGAGGTCTAATGTCTCCATTAAAAATTTCAATCGTTTCATTGACGATAATCAATTAGTTGATCTTGGGATGATAGGACAGCGATTCACATGGTCAAATCGGAGGGGTGGAGAGGTGTTAATTAGAGAGAGACTTGATCGTTTTATGGCTGGAATGGCTTGGAGGGAGACTTATGTAGATGTGGTGGTCAGAAGATTATCAGAAAAATGGTTCGACTCATGCTCTTCTCTTACTTGATTCAGATCCTTCAAGATGGTCTACCAAAAGAAGATTTAAATTTCAGGAGCGGTGGTGTGAGATTGAGGATATAAGGACACTAATAGTGGAAGTTTGGAGTATGAAAGTTAATGGCTCACCTATGTACGTTTTGGCATAGAAATTGAAGTGTTATAGACACCGTTTAGTGCAATGACAACATCATAACAAATCTAACTCTAAGAAGGTAATTGAATAACTAAATCTTAGGTTGGAACAGCTGAGGACAGCGAGTTATTTTGGTGGGCCAGAGGTATTAGAGGTAGAGAAAAAATTAGAAGAGGTGCTATCAAAAGAAGAATATTTTTTAAAGGAAAAATCAAGATACAAGTGGCTGAAAGAAGAGGATAGCAACACAAAGTTCTTTCATCAGAAGTTCCAAGCTAGAAACCGAAAAAATAAAATTTGGGGAATAGTTCGAAACAATGGTATGATGGCTTCAGATCCACAAAATATTGCTCTGGTAGCTGAAAATTATTTCAAGAAAATATTTTTATCCGCTAACCTATTAGAATATGGTGACATATTCAACTATTTCAGTCCTCCGGTTACATATTTCATAAACCGGAGGCTAATGAGACCAATCTCTACAGAGAAAACTAAGAGATCCACTTTTAGCGTTTGTCCTCAAAGTGCTCCAGGTGAGGATGGCTTCACAACACAATTTTTTTCAGTTTTATTGAGATATTGTGGATGGTGATGATTTTAAGGCAGTTCGTAACTTTTTTGGTGGAGGTAAAATACTCAAGACGATTAACATACACAGATTTGCTTGATCTCTAAGATCCTGGATGCTAGAGACATGTCACAGGTCAGATGTATTAACTTATCCCAATCTTTTATAAGATTATTTCCAAAATTCTGGTACGTAGACTTCATGAGTTTATGAATAAGTTAATAAGTCCAAACCAGAGTGTATTTTTAACGGGTAGATTAATTTCTGACAATATTCTAATAGCTCATGAATGTATGCACTACCTCGAAACTAAGAGGTGTGGATTGGAATGTGAAATGCCTATTAAATTGGATATGAGTAAAGCATATGATAGAGTTGAGTGAAATTTTTTATGGTTCATCATGAAGAGAATGGGTTTTAGAACCAAATAGATTTCTTGGATCAAAGAACTAGTCACTACTATTTCTTACTCTATTCTTGTGGAAGGTCAACTTTATAGATTTTTTAAGCCAACAAGGGGTATCTGGCAAGAAGATCCCTTGTCACCTTATCTATTTCCATTCTGTGTAGAAGGATTATCCTATCTGTTACACAAGGCATATCAAAACAGGTCTATTTATGGGATTCAGATTTGCAGAAGGTCTCCAATAGTTAATCATCTTCTCTTTGCTGACGACTCTATCTTATTTGGGAAGGCTAATGAGGAATTATGCAACAATATCCTATCTCTACCCAATGAATATGAGATGCTTAGTAGGAAGAAAGTTAACTTCCACAAATCAGCAGCTTTTTTCAGTCAAAATACCCCACTCACTAGAAGGCAACAGCTAACAGAGTTACTTAATATAGAGCATGTGAAAGCCCAAGATAAATATCAAGGTCTTCCATCCATTATTCAGAGATCTAAAAGGGCTAAATTCGGTGCAATAAAGGATAAATTTCAAAAAAGAGTTCAAGTTTGGAAGAGGAATATGTTATTAGCAGGTGACAGACATGTTTTAATCAAAGTTGTTGGAGAAGTTATTCTAATATATACGCTTTTATATTTCAAGCTTCCAGTTTCTCTATTGGAAGAAATACACAGAATTCTAAGACAATTTTGGTGGAGTCAGAAGGGAATGGAGAGAAAGATGGCTTGAGTTAGTTGAGATTGTATAACCAGACCCAAAAAGAAAGATGGAGTGAGATTTAAGGATCTTAGAGCCCAAAACCTAGCCTTGCTGGGCAAACAGTTTTAGCGAATTACTACTAAGCCTAATTCGCTACTTGGCGTATGCTCAAAGAAAAATACTATAAATACACTAACCCCCTTTTGGTAGATAAAGGAAACTAACTTTTCTGGGATTGGCAAATTCTACTAGAAGAAAGAAAAGTAGTAGAAAAGGGTTTGAGATGGAGTATAGAATATAGCACAAATGTTCGTATTTAGGATGACCCATGGTTACTCTCACCCTACCCTTTTAGACTCGGTAACAACAACAATTCAGTAACAGACATCAATTGGATACATGATTTACTTACAGTTGATGGAAGATGGAATAAAAAGCTAGTTGAAAGAGTTTTTTCTCCTGAGCTCAGTTCGCGAATTCTCTTCCTGCCACTAAATGACGATAGTGAGGACAAGGTTGAATGAGCCTGAAACAAGAGAAAGCAGTATGGTGTGGCATCGGAGTACTGGGTGGCTTATGATTTTTTTTTCATGCACCAGTTGAGCATCTTCCAACGGTGATGACATATTCAATGCTTTGGAAATCAATCTGGGGGTTAAAATTAAATTACCATCCAAGGTAAGAATTTTTCTGTGGAAAGCAGCTAATGAAAAATTACCTGTACTCAATTTGATCAACCGAAAATTCTCAAATACTTTAGCAATGTGCCCAAGATGCAAAAATGACAACGAAATCATCCTTCACACCTTGGTGCAATGCGGTCCCGCTCCTGAGGTTCAGTCTTTCTCTCCTTTTGCGAATGCTATAGTGTAAAATGGAACTATAGAGTTTGTAATTTGTTAGCAAACGGCAAATAAAGGCATTGAAAGATGACAACCTTCTATGAACCTTCTTGCATCTTTATGTTGGGCGTTGTGGAACACGAGAAATTTGGAGGTCTTTAAAAGTGAGAAACTGGCGACAACAGTAATTGTGAAAACAGTAAAAAAGCTCCAACAATGAATGACTCAAGTTATAGAACACTGTTCTTTGTGAATCTCCAATCTCTTCTATTAGTTTTTCTTTTGTTAGTATTAGTATTTATCAAAGTGAGAGATCTCTCTTTTTTTTGTCTTTATTCTTATAATAAGCAGTATGTTTTTTTTTACAAAATAATGCAATTACATATCTTTAGAAAAAAATGATAATAAAATAATTTATTACTTATCTTATCGTGTAAACAAGACAAATAAAAAAAAATATAAATAATTCTAAAAATACACATAAATATAAATATAAAATTTGATTTATTTATTTTAAAAATTCCTATATATATAACATTAATATAATTATGTATCCTAGTAAAATTTTATAATCCATTTTACAGTGTTGTATTCTTTTATTTTTATTCTAAATCATCTTTTCAACCTTAAAAAAAAAATCTATTTTTGTTACTTTATGACATATTTAAAATGATTTAGTTAATTCATTTAATGTTTGCCATAAATACTACCTTGAAGGTATGGTTGTTCATGGGCCGAATTTCTGACTCTGATCCTAAAAGGCCACCGAATTTATTTTTGATCTGACTCAAAAGTGACTCGAAATATATCATATTAAACCAGGTTGACTCGATGTAAAATTATTATATACAAATTCGTAAATTTTATATACTAAAATAATAAAATTTTATTTTTAAAATTAAATTTAATAAATATTATATCATATTTATACCAGATAAATTATTTTAAAGCAAAAATAAACCGTATAATATAAAAATATTAATTAAAGTATAAAATGTAATATAACATTACTAATTTTATACAAAAATATATTTTTTGTATCATAAAAAATGGCTTCTAAGCGGACCAGGTGACTTGAAGTATAACCCGACCCGAAAATAACATTAGATAAAAAAGATGACAAACCTGAAATCAGGCAAAATATATCTTGGGTCCGAACAGGGCCTTGAACACCCCTACTTAAAAGATCTTAAGATTTGTGGTGTTATAGAGGTATAGTGTGGTTTATTTATTCAAAAATGTGTAACTATTTTATCAAAAACTTACAACTTAATTTGTATTTGGTCTAATCTGGTTTGACCTATTATAAAATATCTTTAGATTCAAATTATTATAAAAGCCTAAATATATTAAAGACTAGATTCAGATGTACTAATTAGTTTGATTGGTTCCTTAGTTTTGATAGACATGTTAAAAATAAATAAATATATAATAATTTTTTATTATTAATAAAATTATTAAATATTTAAATTTATTGTATTTTTAATATTTTAAAAATTTAAAAATTCTTGTAAACATTAAATTTGATATATTATATATAAATAATTTTTACTAAAAAATAGTAATTTTAAATTTTTTTATTTTTTAAAAAAAGATTTTTGTCAAGCCTTTTGAAAAGTTTTAGACTAAGACAGGTTCAATAACACGTCATATTTAGTACTAGTGAGAAAAAAGTCTATATATAAATTATTGTACCTCAAACTCAGATTAATTAACTAAGTGATAAATTTGATCTGTTAAAAATAAAATTTAGTCTAACTTGATCTATTTCTATCTCTATATGTAATGAATAACTACAAGATTTTTTTTAAATACTTAAAGCCCAATTTTTTTTTTAAAAAGATAAGTAAAAAAAATATTTTTATGATAAAAGGTTATCTTTCACAATATTAATTGAGGAAATTTTATTTTTTTATCAACAAATAACAGATAAAATTAAAAAATGGTTAAAGGTCCAATAGAATTTATTATTTTTGTTCGTAATTAATCAACAATTTTTAAAAATACGGACTAAAAATATATTGTTGAATTATTAAACTAAAAAACTGAGTTAATAACTAAAAATACTGGTAAAAAAAAAATAAATTTTGCTGACTCTTAAATTTTTTCTAAAAAAATTTGAAAAGACTCATTTTATATATTTATGTTAATAAATTAACGGAAAATCTTTTGTTCATGTAAAAATAGTAAAATACTACTAGTACTTTACAATATTAAAAGGAAGGTCTTGAAGGGAATAATTATTGAACAAGAGAGAGATGAAGCAAATGGAAAGCTGGTCCCATTGGTGCTCTCTCCACAAAGCTCCAGTCCACTATTTCCGTTATATTTTTTGATGCTTCAGTATTAGGAAGACCCAGGTCTATGCCATTACCAACAACCCTTCCAATATCTGAAAAACAATACAAATGAAGCTGGTCCAATCTTAAATGATATTTGTGTGTTATTCAGTTATTGGGTATGCCCCGTTATGATTCAGTTCACCAATAAAGACTTTGTTTTGACTTGCTCATCAAAATGGAGCAATAAAACGTTACCTGATGCAATTCAATTCTGTCACAAACTGTAACATGTTTAATTGTTTATGGTTAAATTGAATGGCCTACAACGCTACACTCATCAATCACGTTGTCACTCTGGCCACATTAACTACATGTTTCCTAGATGATTTCCTCTACCACGCTAGTGGTAACATACTAACATCCCAGTTTATTTTAATTATATTTATTATTTAATAATTAATTAATTAAAATTATAATAGTTTAATTCTTAACGACAATAGATAACTTTTAAGATATAATCATAATAAATTTCATAATTATTGAATTTGAATAATCTTTGGATGTATGAAAAGACGAAAAAATTAGATGTATTCTTTGAATTCAGTATATAATCAAATTTAATTAGGTAGATAACTCTATTACAAGTTTATAGTAGAAAATCGCGTTATAACTAATCAGTCTAACATACTAATATTTTGTCATAAATATCTCAAACTACAGTTATTCGATCTCTAAATTTATATCTAATAGGTATTTCCAAAGAAAAATGCTAGAGAATTATGAGAAATTTATTATTTTTGACCATCACTTTTAGCCATCAACTCAATTTCTTTAGTATAGTAAACCATCAACATACTTTAGCATACACTTTTAAGCATTGATGACTAACTACTGACAAAAAATAATAAATTCTGATGACTCTTTGACATTCCTCATTTTCAAATCCTAAACGTAGAAAATTTTATAAGGCTTGTAAAGTGACGATTCAAATTGAATGTTTCACCTAAACATGAGTTAGATTCTTTTAACACAATTTGGACATACCTAAGAGTGATTTGAGTTCTTCTTTTCTTATTATATTCCCCTTTCCTATACAAAAATGTTAGGTGGTATATCTCTACTATTTTCTATTATTTTTTCAAATTGTCATTCATATACTTTTTTCACTTTATTATAAAAAAACCATTATCTTATTTCACTTCCTTAAAATCATTCTAAACCTTTTGCCAACTTATAAAAGAATGCAGAAATTATAAGATGCAATAGAACAGTTAACAATGATATATGCCTCAAAATTGTAGTGAAATTATATTAATAAGTGAAGGAATTAATGGACAGAACATAAGTAAGGAAAGAGAAAATAAGACAATTATTAAGAAATTAAGAGAGGAAGAGAAGAGAGACTTATAATAAGGAAAGAAGGAAAAGAGGGAGAAAGAGAATTTAGAAAGAAGAGAGGCAAATACCGCAATTTCCTATCGTCCATGATTCTCCAATTTTCTACTAATAGTGCGTCTTTTGCTGTTGCGTCTCACGCCCTGAACATCCGGACTATGTTCTGTGTGTCTATTTTCTCTAACTAACTCTGCTCCATTATGGTCATTTTGCCCCCACTATATTATTTTTCCATTTAATTACTGCTCCCTTGTTTGTTACGTTACCCCGCTCTTCAACCTCAACTTTGTCTTCAATGTTGAAATCTGGGTAACTTTGGAGGAATTCTGTTTTATCCTCCCAAGTTTTCTCAACCCTTGTACCTAGTCCCCAATGTATCTGCAATTTTTGCACTTTTTGGCCATGTTTCAAGATGACTTGGCAATCCACAATGGTATGCGAACTAAGAATAGGACCTTCTTCACTCGATCAAAGTGGCAGTGGCAAGTATTGCTCATATTGCTTGCCCCTAATTTTCTTGAGGACGGAAATATGAAACACATTGTGAATTTTGGCCTTAGCTGGTAACTTCAGGTGATAAGCTACTGAACTCAACTTTCTACAGATGGGGAAGGGTCCAAAATAACGCAATCTCAACTTTTGGCTGTGACGTAATGCGACAAAGTGCTACCAGTATGGTTGGAACTTAACCAATACTAAGTATCTTTCTGCAAACTCCACGAATCGCCGACGCTTTTTGGTTTAAGTCTTCATGAATTTTTGAGAGCGTAACAAGTTATATTTAAGTTGCTCAATCAAACTGTCCCGAGCTAACAACAGTTCCTGTAATAGAATTTCATCCTTTGCTGAAATTTCATATCTGACCAAGGAAGGGGATCACGTCTATATAAAGCTTTGAACGGAGCCATCTTTATGCTGTTGTGATAAATGAAATTGTACCAAAATTGTGCTCACGGAAGCATGTAAAGCCAGTGCTTGGGATTCTCAAAACATAAGCAACGAAGGTACATTTTCAAAGTCTTGTTCAAGACTTCACTTTAGTCGTCCGTTTGCGGGTGATAGGCTGAGCTCATCGCTAAAGTGGTTCCTTGAGCTCGGAACAATTGCTGCCAAAATTTACTAATAAACACTTTATCACGATTGGAGACAATCGACTTGGAAAAACCATGGAGTTTAACAACATGCTCGATGAAAGCTTCGAAAGCTGTCTTGCTATCAAAATCATAAAGCAGAGCAATAAAATGGGCAAATTTGGTGAGTCTATCAATCACAATCATGATCATCAAGTATCGATGAGAAGGAGGTAAGGATGTAATAAAATCCATGCAAATATCATCCCATATTTGATGCAGAATAGGGAGAGGCTGCACAAAGCCCTAATGGCTTGGTAATCTCGGCCTTAGCTTACTGACATATCAAGTAATTCTAGACATAAATGTCCCTATGCATATCCAGTAGAATTAGGAGCGGATCCAATCAAGAGTTTTAGCGATACCAGAGTGTCCCACGCTCGAACTATCATGGTGCTCATGAAGGATAAGGAGAATGAGGTTGCTGGCTACAGGAAGCACTACTCTATCCTTCCATAATAGAATACTATTTCGGACCGTATAGTGTGGATCAACCTGCTTGTTTTGAAGACATTACTGCCACAACTCTTGCAATTGCGCATCTGCCTCAATTTTCAATTTAAGAGTCCCCATCCATTTCGCATTGGGACGAGACCAAGCTGCGAAAAAATAGCATGAAAGGGCATCAGTGACAACATTTTCATGCCCCCGATTTGTACTGTATCTCATAATCATACCCAAGTAGCTTATGGAACCACTTTTGTTGCTTAGGTGTATGTAGAGTTTGACCTACTAATGCCTTCAAACTTTACTAATCAGTACGAATTTAAATTTCTTTCCCATCAAATAATGTTGAAACTTTGCTACAGCTTTCGTAATCGCATAGAACTCCCTAGCATAAGCTGATTGTTTCTACAACGAATGAGACAACTTCTTTGAAAAGAAGGCTATAGGATGCTTCTCTTGAATAATCACGGCAGCAACCCCTGTCCCTGAGGCGTCAGTCTCATCTTCAAATGGTAGCTCAAAATTTAGAAGAGCTAAGACATGTTTGGATGTAATGGCAGCTTTCAATCGTTTAAAAGCAATTGTAGCTCTATCATCTCAAGCAAAGACATCTTTACGCAATAAATCAGTAAGAGGACTAGCTATGGAGGTATAGTGACGAATGAATCATCGATAGTACCCGGTTAAACCTAGAAATCCCCTCAATTGTTTCACATTGGTTGGTGGAGGCCACTCCATAATAGCTTGAACCTTGGCTTTCTCCATGTGGACGCCACTGTGTGAGATAGTATGCCCTAAATAATCAATTTCATTGGTTCCAAAAGAGCACTTTGACAGCTTAGCATAAAGTCGAAAAAGACCAAGACAAATTTATGCAAGTAAGGTCAGAACACATCATTCATCAAGTTCTGAAATATTGTTGGAGCGTTGGTGAGGCCGAATGGCATGACCAACCATTCGTAAAGGCCTTGGTGAGTGCAGAAAGCTGTTTTGTATCTATCCTTAGGGATGACCAGAATTTGGTGGTAACTAGAACAAAGATCAAGTTTGGAGAAAATGGAAGCGCCGAATAGTTCATCAAGTAATCATCAATCGTAGGAATTGGAAAACTATCTTTAACAGTGATATTGTTTAAGGTTCTATAGTATGTACAGAAGTGCCATGTACCATTTTTCTTTTTTACCAGTAATATTGGAAAGGAAAAGGGACTCTGACTCGATTGAATAATCCCGTCATCTAGCATCTGGTGGACCATCAATTCTATCTAAGCCTTTTGACTGTGAGGGTAGCGGTAGGGTCTAACCTTAACAGGTTTAGCGTCCTTGTGTAGAGGAATACAATGATCATAACGGTGTTGTAGGGGTAGCCAGAAGGCTGCACAAACACCCCAGCATATGAGTGCAGCGATTTTGCCAAATCAGGGTGTATGTCGCCAGGCAGAAGCAAGGAAGAATGAGCAACTTCAACCTGAGGTTGCAGCTGCAATGTGAAAGCCTCATCAATAGAATTAGTATGCACAAGTCTCTTGATATGGTAGAATTCTACCTGAGCTATAGCATTAGCCTTTTCCCGATGTACCGTAATCAAACTACCCTCATGCATGAAACAAATATAAGCTGCCTCATAGTCCATAATATCGGCTCGCAATCGTTTCAACCAAGCGGTTCCAATGACAAGATCACCACCAGCAACATTTAAAACAAATACATCAAGGACCAACACTTTATAGCCCTGCAGTGTCACCTCAAGCAAAGGAATGCGACCTTTAACCTGCATAATGTCAAAAGTTCCCACGATAACTTGGACTCCCAGAGCTGGCTCAATGGAGAGATTCAAAAATTTTGTTCAATCCGCGGCTGGATGAAGCAATCAGAGCTCCCATCATCAATGAGCGCTTGGATTTCTAGTTCACCAAGGTGAGCTTTGATTCAAATAGCAGATTGATCTGACGTGCCATGCATGGCATTGTAAGAAAGGTGACGGTCTATCACCTCTGCATCCAACTGTTGCAAAATATCTTCTTCAGACACACTATATTCCCCACTATTCGCCACTACATTTTTCTCATCATTCGCCACTTGCATAAGCATAAATTGTTGATTCGAGCACTTATGAGCGCTGTGAATTTATCATCACACCAATAACAAAGGCCTTTCTCTCGTTTACTCTGAATCTTTGCTGGTGACAAATGGCAAATTAGGTTTTTAGGTGGTGGTAGGGCTGTCTTCTGAGTTGGTGTGAGAAGCAAGGGAGGTAAGTGGTTTTGTTGAAAGGTACGCGCAGGTGTAAAGGAGCCTTGCGATAGGGACTTAGAGGCTGCCGGACCTGAAGTGTGTCATAGGGATGTCGAAAACTTGTTTTCATAGAGCCTAGCCAAGCTTATAGCACGCATCAGTGAGGGTGTACATTGAGCTTTCACCTCACGACTAATATCGTCCTGTTGATTGCTAATGAAACAGTCGCGTAACACATCAGCAGGTTCGATATGAGTTCTATTAGCAAGAGCTATGAAATCAGTGTAAAAGTCACCTATAGAACCCTGCTGTTGCAGCTTGAAGAGGAGCTTTCTGGGAGACTCGAATAAGGAGGGGCCAAACTCTATTTCAATCGCACGCTTGAGCTGCGTCCATGAACGAAACTGATGGAGTGTTGTGAAATCTGAAACCACGGAATTGCCGAGCCAGTCATGTGCATCGCAGCGAGGCCGATTTTCTCCTCTGCGGGTACTTGAAAGAAATCTAATTATTGATCTGCAGAGATGATCCAACTCAACACAGAAGTACTGTCAAATTTAGGAAGATCGAAGCTCACCCTTCGAGGCTGTGACCACAGACGCGACTATTTGTCAACTCTAGAGTTCGAACCAGGTGGAGACTCAGGAGAGATGGAGTGCTATCGGGACCAATCGAAAAGTAGCTAAGTGTGGGACGATTAAATCGCCTCAAATTTCATATTCGTCGCCTCTTGTGCTCGAGCGCGTTTCGCTCTATTTTCCTTAGCCACTGTTTCTATCATCTGAGACAAACGCTTCAATTCAGCTTCCATCGTCTTCATGCGAGTGTTTTCTACCATGGCAAATGAAAGCACCAATTGAAAGGGTGCAGAAATTATAAGATGTAATAGAACAATAAACAATAGTATATGCCTCGAAATTGTAGTGGAATTATATTAATAATTGAAGGAATTAATGAATAGAACATAAGTAAGGGAGGAGAAAGTATGACAGTTATTAAGAAACTATGAAAAATTGGAATTATTGAGGCAAATAAAAGGGTAGCAGCCATGAATTCCTTGCAAGAACATGAGAGAGGAAGAAAAGAGAGACTTGGAATAAGGAAAGAAAGAAAAGAGGGAGAAAGAGAATTCAAAGAGAAGAGAGACAAATATCACAATTCTCTATCGCCCATGATTCTCCAATTTCCTACTAATAGTGCGTCTTCAGTTGTTGCGTCTCACGCCCTGAACATTTGGACCATGCTCCACGTGTCTACTTCCTCTAACTAACTCTGCCACATTATGGTTATTTTGCCCCCACTATATTGTTTTCTCATTTAGTTACTGCCCCTTTGTTTGTTACAACTTATTCACAAATTTCATTCATACGTTGTATGAGGAGATATCCTCTGTGAATTATGCTAACTATGAAACCAGGAATATGAAGATTTTTTTTCTAAAATAAATCCAACACGAGCTCAGAGATTTGAACAGGATCCGTATTTTCTGCAACCTCTGTATTTATATTGAGTTTATCGAGTAAGACATTTCAATGTGTCATATCTTAAATAATGATGTTAGCATTCGGATATCATGATACAATGTCTCTTTATTACATACACATTCAGCATTATAACAACTATCTTATGTACATAAAAAAACTGAGGGAATAATCCTTCGGTAAGGGAAGGTGACCCTCAAAGACAAGATAATTGAAGTGATTGTTCAGTAAGAAAAGGTATTCGACAAAATTTTAGGATAAAAAATTTCGGTAAGGGAGGGGACTCCCATCAATTTTATACACAATTTGAGTTCAATACCCTCCAAAATCAAAGTAATGTTAAAAGAATGTTTAAGAAAAGTTAAAGTCAATTTCATGCATTGCATTAGAGTCCATATCAACAATGGACCGTTTTCAGTTCAAGTAAGGAGAAGTTAGGAAAATATCAAGAGAAATCAAGTTAAGGTTCTTGTGTTCACATTTTGTATGATTTAATAGTATATGCATTTTAGTCATGAGTCATATGAGTCGTAACATAAGTGCTCAGAAGCATCTAAAAGCCACACCATTCTCACTAACAAGAACTTTTGAAAATAATAATTGAACTACATTGCATCATTACTATTTTTATTTTAAAACTCAAAGTGGTTGAGGATAAATACGATGACACTAGATAGATAAACTACTGAAAAATTTTTGTTTCTCACTCTTCTCCACGAAAACGATGCAACACAAAGTAATACACTACTCGATTAAACTAAAAGGAGTAATATATTATAAGATGATTAAGAGCTAGATATTAAGGACATAGACACAAAAAGTCAAGTACTTGTTCAAATTCATTTTAATAATAGAGGATAAGTAGCTGCCTTAGTCATAGTTATGCAAAGTGCAAGAGTTAGGATTTTTTATGTACCTTATTTGATCTTTATTGAATGACTATAATTATGGTCATGATGTTTGGTTTTTTTAACCAGTAAAATTTTTTTTATTATTTTTGACTTCATAGTTTAGTACGTCTATCTTCTCTGTTAGTATCATTAAGTTCACTTATATTTTGTAACTAATAATGATTATAATAATTAAGAGTCTCACTATTTTAAATGATTTTTAGAAATAAAAATTAATTATTCAATTTTTTATAAATTGTTTATATAAAAATTTTATTTCAAAAATTTCATAAAAATTAAAGTATCAACTATTAATATAATCCAAATAAGGCTTTAAGCCTAGTTTAAAAAGATTAGGGTGTTTCACCAAAACTCATGCAAATGCTAAACAGCTTCCTAACGCATCTTTATTTTGAGGAATTGCTAAATCCCACTTTCTCAACCACTGCACCATACATACTCAATAATCCAGCTAGAATGCTTGTGAATTGTGATCAATTTCTATTACTACTACCACTTACTCACTGGACCATTCTTTAATTACTACAGATTTTATGAAACCATGGATTGTGTTTTTAAAGCTTAAACCTTTTTTAGCTGGAGCATACAAAATATATTTGATTCTTTATTCTTTAATCATTAATTTTATTTACTAAGTTGGTTGTAATATTTGTCCTGATCCCAAAACACCGCATTGATTTGAAATTTGTTTGGCAACCTTTACATTGTCAATGTTTACAACTAAAGTGAATATATGTACGAAAGATATTTCTAACTACTAAAGTCCATCAGTGTGACTATGAGATTTATGGTCCACCGAATTGATGGACATTAATCCAATTTGTACCTCGGGGATTAAGCCTTTGTTGCACTTTCCCACTAGAACTTTATGGCTAAAATGGATTCAAAAGCCTAAGCTATAGTGAAAAATTTGGCTGCTTTTGCTTTCAACTTCATATGATGTATTTGAATTTGACCATTCAATCGAAAGGGGAACGAATCATACAAAACTTTATAGAGAATTAGAAAAAAATCAAACACACCGCTATATTCATGGGGTGTAAGCATAAAGTGCCAAACAAGTTAAAAATATGTCTAAGCCGTCCGAGCATGAAAACCCCCCAGCTTTTCCCCAAATACTCAATCATCAGACAAAAAACACTAAACAATTTCATCTACTTCCAACCAAATATGTCCAAGAGAGAAAAAACAGTAGTTTGAGATAGACAAGACCACGACCTAAATAACTAAACTACCAAAAAAAGAATATTTTCTTGTACAAACATGTTCATGTTCGTATAATTATTATGTATTTGGATTTGGGACCAAAAAGTAAGATACATAATTTTATTTAATAAAAAATACCTACAACTTTGGTCCATTTAAAGGCTATTTGTTGCTCCAGATCTTGTAATTGTATTTAAAACAATCAGAAACACCTGGAACATTCAACATGAAAATTTATTGAAATAATGATATATTTTTCTTTTAAGAGAGCAAAGAACTACTCAATGATTCAAGCCATACCACATCATATGAGGTTAGAAAGGAAGTCGACTCAAAGGGTCCCATGAGAAATGCACACAGTGCCGTTTTCAAAAGTGCTATTTCAAAGCGTTCCTAGTTTTGGGAAAGAGGGAAACGAGCCTAAAATAAAATAAATAATAAAAAAATGGCAAGAAAGATGCAGAGTTCACTAACAAACACACACCCTCCCAAATAAAGAAGACAGAAACAGAAACTTCAGAGGGTGTGTGAGTGTGAGTCTCTTTCTCTCTCTCTCTCTCTCTATTTCTCTCCGTACGAAAAAAAACGGAGAGTAGCATAGCGCTGCTAAATCCGGCAAATACGCACATCGGCTCACATTTACGCCACCCCTACTCAATGATAGTCCTCTGTTTCACTCTGCTAATGTGCGCTGCCCCTTCACACCACGCTAACCTCAACTCCCTTTTATTATAACACTGCTCTGTCTGTCAGAGTTTCTTTCTTTTTCTCTTCGAAGCTGTGACAACTAACAAACCATTTTGCAATGCGAGCTCTTCTACTATTTCTAGTGCTGTGCGCACCTTTCTTATCTTGCGCCGATCGCAGCGCCGCAACCGTTGCTGAGATCCAAGCCTTGACGTCCTTCAAGCTCAACCTTCACGATCCTCTAGGAGCTCTCAACAGCTGGGATCCCTCCTCGCCGGCGGCCCCGTGCGACTGGCGCGGCGTTGCCTGCACCAGCGGCCGTGTCACTGAGTTGCGCGTACCTCGCCTTCAACTCGGTGGCAGACTCACTGAACGAATCTCCGAGTTGCGCATGCTGCGCAAGTTAAGCCTCCGTTCGAACTCCTTTAACGGAACCATTCCTTCGTCTCTCTCCAAATGCACACTCCTGCACTCTGTCTTCTTGCAGGACAACTCTTTTTCCGGCGTCATTCCGCCGGAGATCGGGAACCTCACCGGTCTTCAGATTTTCAACGTGGCGCAGAACCACCTCTCCGGAGAAGTCTCCGGCGAGCTCCCTCTTGGCCTCAAGTACTTCGACCTCTCATCCAACGCCTTCTCCGGCGAGATTCCAACTGCCATTGCCAACCTCTCTCAGCTCCAGCTGATCAACCTATCGTACAACCAGTTCTCCGGCGAGCTTCCGGCGAGCTTCGGGCAGCTTCAGCAGCTGCAGTACCTCTGGCTCGATCACAACCTCCTCAGGGGAACTCTACCTTCGGCGCTCGCGAACTGCTCTTCTCTCGTGCACCTCAGCGTTGAAGGAAACGCTCTCAGCGGCGTGATTCCGTCGGCGATTTCTGCCCTGCCGAATCTTCAGGTGATGTCTCTATCACAGAACAATCTCACTGGTTCCATTCCAGCCTCCTTTTTCTGCAACGTTTCGGTCCACTCGCCTTCGCTTCGGATAGTTCAACTTGGATTCAACGGTTTCACGGATTTCGTGGGGCCTGAGACGAAGAGCACGTGTTTCACTGTTCTTCAGGTTTTGGATGTTCAGAACAATCACATACGAGGCAAATTTCCCTTGTGGTTAACCAATGTCACTACGCTAACGGTTCTTGATGTTTCCAGCAATGCACTTTCCGGCGAGGTTCCGCCGGAGATAGGGAGCCTCACCAAACTGGTGCAGTTAAAGATGGCCAACAATTCGTTTTCCGACGCCATTCCTGTGGAAATCAAGAAATGCTGGTCGCTGAGTGTGGTTGACTTTGAAGGTAACGAGCTTTCCGGCGAAGTTCCTTCGTTTTTCGGTGACATGACAGAATTGAAGGTGCTGTCCCTTGGGGGGAACCACTTCCATGGCTCAGTTCCGGTGAGTTTTGGTAACCTTTCCTCTCTTGAAACGTTGAGTCTGAGAGGTAATAGTTTGAATGGAACCTTGCCTGATACGATAATGGCGTTGATCAATTTGACCGTGCTTGACCTCAGTGGAAACAAGTTTAGCGGTGAAGTGTCTCCTACTATTGGAAATCTGAATAGATTGATTGTTCTCAATATCAGTGGCAATGACTTGTCTGGAAAAATTCCTGCTAGTGTGGGGAATCTTTTCAGGCTCACTACACTTGACTTGAGCAAACAGAATCTTTCAGGTGAGTTGCCGTTTGAGCTCTCAGGTCTGCCAAATCTGCAAGTCATTGCTCTGCAGGAGAACAAGTTATCTGGTGATGTACCTGAAGGTTTTAGCAGTTTGATGAGTTTGCAGTATTTGAATCTCAGCTCTAATGAATTTTCTGGCCATATACCTGAAAACTATGGCTTTCTTCGTTCGTTGACCGTGCTTTCATTGGCTCATAATCACATTTCGGGGGTGATTCCTCCGGAAATTGGAAACTGTTCTGATGTTGAAGTTCTTTTATCTGGAGATGTGCCTGGGGATATTTCCAAATGCTCCTCGTTGAATTCTTTGTTAGTGGATCACAACCATCTTTCAGGGAACATACCAGAGGCATTGACAGATCTGTCAAACCTAACAATGCTGGATCTCTCTGCTAATAACTTCAGTGGGGAAATTCCTAGTAATCTTTCTATGATCCCTGGCTTGGTCTACTTCAACGTTTCTGGGAACAACCTTGACGGTGAGATACCTCCAGCATTGGGCTCTAGATTCAACAATGCCTCTTCATTTGCAGGTAATGAGAAATTATGTGGGAAGCCGTTGGATAGAAAGTGCGAGGAGATGACCAAAAAGGATAAAAAGAGGTTGATTGTCTTGATTATCATCATTGCATCTGGAGCTTTATTACTTGCATTGTGTTGCTGCTTTTACATTTTCAGCCTACTTCGATGGCGAAGGAGGCTCAAAGAAGGGGTTTCAGGGGAGAAGAAAAAGAGCCCGGCAAGGGCCAGTTCTGGGGCAAGTGGAGGCCGAGGCAGCACGGATAACGGTGGACCAAAGCTGGTTATGTTCAACACCAAAATCACCCTGGCCGAAACAATAGAGGCGACGAGACAATTCGACGAGGAGAATGTGCTGAGCAGAACAAGGTTTGGACTAGTATTCAAGGCATGCTACAACGATGGCATGGTCCTATCGGTCCGCAGGCTCCCAGATGGGGCATTGGACGAGAACATGTTCAGAAAAGAAGCTGAATCATTAGGCAAAGTCAGGCACCGAAACCTAACAGTTCTAAGAGGCTACTACGCTGGTCCACCAGACATGAGACTCTTAGTCTACGACTACATGCCGAATGGAAACCTCGCAACACTCCTCCAAGAAGCTTCACATCAAGATGGCCATGTTCTGAATTGGCCAATGCGACACCTCATTGCACTGGGAATTGCTCGGGGCTTAGCGTTCCTGCACCAGTCCTCAATGGTCCATGCGGACGTGAAACCACAGAATGTCCTGTTCGATGCAGATTTCGAAGCCCATTTATCTGATTTTGGGTTAGAGAGGCTAACAATAGCAACCCCAAGCGAAGCCTCAACTTCAGGCTCAGTTGGCACTTTGGGTTATGTATCTCCAGAAGCAATCTTAACTGGGGAAGCCACCAAGGAGTCTGATGTATACAGCTTTGGCATCGTGTTGCTGGAGCTTCTAACAGGAAAGCGCCCCGTGATGTTCACCCAAGACGAAGACATAGTCAAGTGGGTGAAGAAGCAACTACAGAGGGGTCAAATTACTGAGCTACTAGAGCCAGGGTTGCTTGAATTGGACCCAGAATCATCAGAGTGGGAAGAGTTCTTGTTGGGTGTCAAAGTAGGCTTGCTTTGCACGGCACCTGATCCGCTTGACCGACCAACCATGTCCGACATCGTTTTCATGCTCGAAGGCTGCCGTGTCGGCCCTGATATCCCCTCCTCCGCCGATCCCACCTCTCAAACTTCTCCAGCATAACATAAACCCATCACTGCAAAGTTTGATTGACATTATTTTGTTCAAAGTTCAATCCTCCTTTTTCTTTTTTGGTTAATTTGATTTCATAAATGTAACAGTTTGTAGTTCTTAATTGTTTTTTCTTTGTTGGAAAAAAAAAGAGAAAAAGAAAAGAAAGAATGGAGCCAGTTTTTTCAATTTTTTTGGGGCCCTTCAAGTGCCGGAGTCGGAGATGGCTAGGTGGGGACCACAAGAAAGTGAGCCAAGTGTAATCTTAATCCGTGATGCTCTCTCGCACTCAAAAACGGTCAACGTCATTGACAAAATGGAGGGTCGAGGTCCACGTGGACGAGTGTGGACAAATTGGGGGCGGGAATGTGGGCCCCCACGGTGGCATTTCCCGCCAAAAGGCAACGGCATCATGAAACAGTGTAGTAGGCACTGTTCCCGTCACCTGGTTTTCTGACATCATCATGTGGTTCATTTACTCAGTTTTCCGGCAACGGGGTTGGTTGAAGCTAGCTAGCCGTTAAGGTTGTGGGGTCCGAGGTTCATGTTCCCAAGAGGAAATGCAATGACATCGGTGTTTGGTGTGCTCAGTCTGGCGCTCCTGCAGTCTCAGTGGACAATGTTCCGCTGTACCTCACTGCACCACGTCGCTTCTTCAGCTGCCTTATTCAAAGCTTGGTTGTTTTGTTTCAATTTTAATTTTTCATTTCTTGCTTATTGATGATTGATTCATTGCGAGGAAAGAGAAATTGGCGTGAGGAACGGCGTTAGAGTGGATAATATGATTGGCTTTTACAAGCAGTTGGCCCACGCCTCATCTACTCTTGAACTTTTTGTGGGTCACTCTCATATCCATCCACTTATTGGATTTGAATAGGATTCTGTCTTCTTGCCTCTCTTTCTTTTATTTTTCCTCTTTAATTTGCTTTTGCGGATTCTTGGAGTGCATCAGAGATTCAGGGAAGGTGTTAGGAAATAATTAAGCCATCTGTCTCTATTACATTTTTTATTTTTATTTTTTCACATTCATTAAAATCTCTTTTGCTAAATAGAGAAGCTTCCTATTTGTGATCCCATCAGGTTTTGTGGGGGATAAAAGGTCCAATCTAGAGAGGGTAGGTTGAGGTTATTATGCATTTGATGCCATGCCATGCACTCTTTTTGTAGTATGTGGTAGCGTTACAACGGCACGAAGATTCTCCACAAGTGGGAGTGGCATAAAAACTGGTAAAAAGAAGCGATAACGTGGGTATTACCGTATTAGAATATGCCTGAAGATCTGGGTTATAAGATCTACAAAGCTGAGCACGGTAGTGGAAGGACAAAAGCTTCTACTACTATAATACTCTACCGTGCAGTGACCGTTAAGGGTCCTCTCAAATTATATAATCGTTTGAATCATGTGCAAGATGGGAGCTATTGAGTGTCAGAACTCACAATATTAATATAGACATGGAAGATCGGGTAAGGTGATTATTTATTTATTTATTTATTTTACTCGAACTAATTTGCCCCTTCCAACACAAACAAACAGCTCACAAACACAAAGTGTTGATTGAATTTTAAATTGACAGCGTCTGAGTTAAACGGAGTCTTAATCCTAGCGCAAACTTGTTAACTTTGGTCTCAATACTCTCAAATTCCGACATTACTTTTCAACTAATGAGTGATTTGAAATTTTGCCGTCTAAACTACATTATGAAATAGGAAAAGGCCTGAAAAACAAAGTTTTCCCCTAACCAATATTTACTAAAAAAAAATTTTCCTCTCTTGTTAACCAAAGAAATGTGTGTTTAATTTTTATTGGTGTTAAAAAGAAAGTTCCATAGTTAGAAACTTAGAACTTATGGAAAAATGGATTTTAGTAAACTGATCCGCGTTCCATCAATTTTATGTCTAAATTGACCACGAATATGTGTTTACACTAATGTAGATATTAATACCCCAAAAAAAACTAATGTAGATATTAAATATTGGTACTTTCTTTAGGATTCTTTTTTTATCACGTGACTCACCCAAGTCGAAAGTTAGTCAAATGCACATCACTCAGACATTCACTATTAACGTGTTGTAGTACTGTTAAGCATGAATTAATCATTAAATAGTAATGTTAGCATGTACACCATAGATATTGAAATATTGAATGGAATTCTATTCAAGAATTTATAGTTTAAGTGATAATATTAAAACACAATATAATTAAGTTCCTTAAAGCTGCGTTTGTTTATAGGAATGAGATATTGAAATAAGAATACAGATATAAAAATTGTATTTGACAGATAAGATATAGATAAAGATATTGTATTCACAGATACTGAGCTAATGTATTTTGTGTTCATTCTGACACAAAAAATATAAATACTAACAAAATACACAATTTATTTTTTATTTTTTTATTATTCTTATTAATTTTTTATAATTATATTTTTTCTCAAATTTTTTGAATGAAAAAATAAGAATAAATTAGATTTTTATAATTTGTTCTTGTTCTGATCTGGATTGTCAAAGTATAACTTGCCGGCAGTGAGTCTTCGTACCGACTTGTAAGTCGTTGTACCGATCTTATATTTCCAGCAGGGATGCACCTCGGCATGGAAGCGAACAACAAAAGATGAGAAAGTATTACAAAAGGCACTCTAATACTTAAGTTAGTTTAATGTATCCAAGAAAATACCGTATCTTCCTTATAGTAGGATGAGGTGTTTTGCGGTTACGTTTTTTATGATTATTTTCATTGAAGAGCAGTTATATCATATCGAGACGTTGTGATTATGGTCGTCCGTTTGGTTTCGAGTAGTACCGTTTGGACGAATTATAGCTCATTAAACTGAGATATAGCGTATAATGCCGAGTTATGACTTTTTAGTTAGATTGTAATAGCCATATCACAGCCCTCAAGCTTGGCTTGACGATATTTTTAATGAAGCAGGTTGAAACAAGCCAAGCTTGGGGCTGTGATATGGCTGTTACAATCTAACTAAAAAGTCATAACTCGGCATTATACGTTATAGCTTGGCTTAACGAGCTATAATTCGTCCAAACGGTACAACTCGGAACCAAATGGACGACCATAATCACAACGTCCCAATATGATATAACTACTCTTCAATGAAAATAATCATAAAAAACATAACCTCAAAAAAAGAAGGTACGGTATTTTCTTGGATACATTGAACTGACTCAAGTATCGGAGTGCCTTCTGCAGGTACTTCCCCACCTTCTTTTGTTGTTCGCTTCCGCGCCAAGGTGCATCCCTGCTGGAAATATAAGCTCGGTACAACGCCCTACAAGTCGGTACGAAGACTCGCTGCCAGCGAGTTATACCTCGGCAACCTAGGTAAGAACAATTTGTGATATGGCTGTTACAATCTAACTAAAAAGTCATAACTCGACATTATACGTTATAGCTCAGCTTAATGAGCTATAATTCGTCCAAACGGTACAACTCGAAACCAAACGAACGACCATAATCATAACATCCCGATATGATATAACTGCTCTTCAATGAAAATAATCATAAAAAACGTAACTACAAAATACCTCATCCTACATATAATGAAGGTATGGTATTTTCTTGGATACATTGAACTGACTTAAGTATCGCAGTGCCTTTTGCAGGTACTTCTCCACCTTTTGTTGTTCGCTTCCGTGCCGACGTGCATCCCTGCTGGAAATATAAGCTCGGTACAACAACCTGCAAGTCGGTACGAAGACTCACTGCCGGTGAGTTATACCTTGGCAACCCAGGTCAAAACAATTGGCGCTCACCGTGGGGCCGAAGACATAAAATCTTTCCTCATCCCTTTTATTGGCTTAAAGCTTCCTGTATCCATCCATGGTTGAGCTACCTCCACTAACACCCTCTGAATTTCTTCGGATGGTAACCGAGCTACAACAAACTAACCAACGCATGGCGGAGGAAAATCAAAGGATGGCGAACCAGATAGCTGAGCTGACTAATGCCCGGACTGAAAACAATGGTGATCGCACTGAACAAGTGGAGGATGAAGATCACGAATCTAATCCAACACATATTTCTGAAATTCCTCGGCACGAGGAAGTTCGGCCAGAAAATGAAGACAATGAACCCAACGATGTTGTAGGATCGTTCACTGCTGACATCATGAATTTTCAAATGCCCAAAAGATTCATTTTGACGATGAACCTAACTCCTTACGATGGGTTAGGAGACCCAAAGAAGCACGTTAAGAAATTCCGATCAATAATGATCGTAAACGGTGCTTCTGACCCTGTTTTATGTCATTATTTTCCTATTTTTTTAGACATTCTTGCACTTGATCAGTTTTGTTCTTTGCCTGCAGATTCTATTTCTCGTTTTTAGGAACTCGCAAAACTTTTTGAAGATTACTTCGCAGCTTCTTCTATCTACTTGCTGTTAGACATTTTATAAAACTAGTAATTTACGTACCTCCAGCCATTGCCAATAAAATTTTTTGATTTAATTTGGAACTTCCAATTCTTGAATCACAGAATCAGATGGAATCAAGGTGTGTTTTTGTTCTTGTATGATCAAAATTGGGAACCCAAACTTTATAAAATTTATGATGAACAGTCGTGTTCTTTCCATCAAAGAACAGACCAACTATCATATAATAATGAATAATTATAACACCACCCAAACTAATTTCTATATTAACAAATTGGACCACAATTAGAATAAAAATTCTAACATTCTCCCACTTGGTCCAACATTTGTTACGTATAGTTTGTAATTACATACTATGTTTAAACAATTAAGACAAATTACATGAATCATAGCGGTAGGTTCTCATTAATCGAGTATTACCTTCTATGTATTACAATGTAACATCTCCTAATTGAATAAACTCTTTATGTGGTATTTCTGTAGGAATAAGCACAATGCTTATTCTAGGTCCTTCACTGAATTTTATTTGTCATTCTCAATCATGTATGCGCATATATACTGACCAAATGAGAAACAAACAATAATAGGAATTTCATATGCAAATATGTCATATAATATAACATAAGTCATATAAGTGACATTACAGAACATAAACCCATACTGGTAACATGATCCTTAAACAATCCTGGTGGCATGCCTTTTGTCAAAGGATCAGCTATCATCTGTTTAGTACTAATATGCTCTATCTGTACCTCATTAGAGCTAACTCGGTCTTTAATGGCTAAGTACTTAATATCGATGTGCTTACTTCGACTACTACTTCTATTATTCTTAGCCATAAATACAGCAGCTGAATTGTCACAATATATTCTCAATGGCCTAGAGATAAAATCCATAATCTTAAGCCCAGAGATGAAATTCTTTAACCAAACACCTTGTGATGTAGCCTCAAAACAAGCAATAAACTCGGCTTCCATGGTAGAAGTGGCTACAAGTGATTGTTTTGCACTCTTCCAAGATACTGCTCCATCAGCAAGCATAAAGATGTATCCTGACGTTGACTTTCTAGAATCAACACATCCCGCCAAGTCTGAATCTGAGTATCCAACAATTTTCAAATTGTCGGTTCGTCTATATGTAAGCATGAAGTCCTTGGTCCCTTGAAGGTACCTTAAGACCTTCTTTGTAGCTCTCCAATGGATAATTCCTGGATTACTTTGATATCTTCCTAACATGCTAACAGCAAAAGCAATGTCAGATCTTGTAAAGACCTGAGCATATATTAGGCTTCCAACGGCTAAAGCATAAGGAATATTTTGCATCTGTTTCTTTTCAGGTTCATTTTTGGGACATTGATCTAAACAGAATTTGTCACCTTTCACAATAGGTGCAACACTTGGTGAACAATTTTTCATTTTAAACCTCTCAAGAACTTTATTAATATAGGCTTCTTGAGATAAACCTAAAATTTCTTTATGTTTATCTCTATGAATCTTTATGCCAATGACATAAGATGCATCACCCATATCTTTCATATCAAAATGTCTAGAGAGAAATTGTTTCACTTCATGTAACAACCCTAAATCATTTGTTGCAAGCAAAATATCATCTACATATAAGATGAGAAATATGATGTTGCTCCCACTAACCTTGTGATATATACATTGATCAGAAATATTCTCAATGAACCCAAATGAAGAAATCACATTGTGAAACTTCAAATACAACTGTTGGGAAGCTTGCTTAAGACCATACATTGCTCTTTTAAGCTTGCAAACTAACTCCTTACTAGCACTTGAGACAACCCTTCGGGTTGTCTCATATAGACCTCTTCTTCCAAATCTCCATTAAGGAAGGCCGTTTTCACATTCATTTGATGTAATTCCATGTCAAAGTGTGCTACCAATGCCATAATGATTTAGAAAGAGTCTTTCTTTGAAACAGGAGAAAAGATTTCCTTGTAGTCAACTCCTTCCCTTTGAGTAAATCCTTTGGCAACAAGTTGAGCCTTGTAGCGCTCAATATTGCCTGATGAATCCTTCTTGGTCTTAAAGACCCATTTACAGCCAATGGCTTTTTTTCCATCAGGCAATTCTACAAGATCCCAAACTTGGTTATCCTCCATAGAATTCATTTCATCCTTCATAGCATCTAGTCAGAAATTGGAATTACGACTTTCCATTGCTTGTGAAAACGCCGTTGGCTCATTTTCATCACAAACATCATAGTCAGATTCAGCAAGATACACTACATAGTCACTAGAAATTGCAGGCTTTCTTATTCTTTTTGATCTTCTTAATGTTGCATCATCAATCTCTTGTAAAGGTGGTGGCATAATAGGTTCTCCCTCTTCTTGAAGTTGCTCTTGAACAATATGTTCTTGAACAACATTTTCATTATGAAGAGTTTGATCCTCCACCATATATGATCTACTTGAACATTATCTTCATGATGTGGAACATTAGTAATAGGTTGTTCTACATTGACCCTATATGTATGGGCATTGTATTGAACAATCACTCTTGTACATGGAGAGGTTTGACAAACATTATCATTCTCAACAACTTTAAGAGGATGATTTCTCTCACTTTTCACATCATGCTCTAAAAATCTTGCATTTCTAGATTCAACTATTTTACTTAAATGGGAGGGACAATAAAATCTGTAACCCTTAGACTTTTTTGTATAGCCGATAAAATAGGCACTTATCGTCCTTGGGTCCAACTTCCTTTCTTGTGGATTATAAACCCGAACTTCAGCAGGACAACCCCAAATGTGTATATGGCTGTCTTAAGGGCTTCACTCCACAAGGATAAAGGAAGATTGGAGTTGCTAAGCATACTCCTCACCATTTTGATCTGGTGTACCAGGAATGGTGTATTGTGCCACAATACCATGCTCTTGAAGATACTTTGCAAATGGACCAGGTGCTTACCCACTTCCAGTATATCTCCCATAGAATTCTCCACCTCTATCTAATCTCACGATCTTAATTTTCTTTCCGCATTGTTTCTCTACTTCAACTTTATAAACTTTAAAAGCGTCCAATGCCTCATATTTATTAAGAAGCATATAGAGATACATATATCGTGAATAATCATCAATAAAGGAGATGAAGTATTTCTGACCACTTAAGGACATATCAGGACAACATATGTCAGTGTGAATTATTTCTAATATGTCAGAACTCCTCTTAGCACCTTTTTGAGACTTTTGGTTTGCTTTCCCTTAATGTAATCTACACAAGTATCAAAATCAGTAAAGTCTAGAGGTTCAAGAACTCCATCACTTACTAATTTCTTTATTCTCTCGATGGAGATGTGTCCCAACCTTCGGTGTCACAACATGGAGGATTTTTCATTTATACCATTACCATGCATAACCATAAGACTAGATGGAACATTATTAGCTAAATAGACTTTAAATAAATCACCAATTAAAGTACCACGTCCAATAATATTAGAATTTTTAATAATGTCAATAGAATCATCATAAAAATTTATACATAATCCTTGTTTTACAAGCTTAGATAAAGAAATCAAATTTTTAGAAAAATTTGGAATATAAAATATTTTCTCTAAATCTAAAATACAACCAGTACTTAATACAAGCCTAAATGTTCCAACAGCTTCCACATGTGAATGCATCCGATTGCCCATATAGATGCTCAGTTCACTTCCTATTGGTTTCCTTTTGCTTATGAAACCCTGCATGGTATTTGAAATATGAATTTCAGCACCAGAATCAGTCTACCAAGTGTCATGACATATTTCAACAAAATTAGATTCAAAACATACTGAAGGAATAAGATCACAAAGGTTAGTACCTTTTTTTTCAAGCCAAATTTTAATTTTTGGACACTCCTTCTTCATGTGTCCTTTCTCTTTACAAAAGAAACAATGTGCACCTTCTTTCTTCATAGGATGGCCTGGGATACAATACCCTTTCCTTTCTTCTTATGAGCTTGCTTTTTACCACCCTCATTTGTCACTAATAGTGCACTTTCACCAAATTCCTGAATTAGCCTTTCTTCCTCTTGCACACATATCACCATTAATTCGTTAATGGACCATTTTTTCTTATGTGTATTATAAGAAATCTTAAATGGTTCGTACTGAGTAGGAAGAGAATTCAGAATAAGATGTACCAGAAATGAGTCAGAGATCTCAACCTCTAAAGCTTTCAGTTGTGCTGCAATGTCTCTCAACCTCATGATGTGTTCACGCATACCTCTTACGCCGGTAAGCCTCATGGATGACAATTGTGCCATTAGGGTGCTTGCAAGTGCCTTACTAGAATATTCAAACTGTTTATCAATAGCCTTCATGTAATCTTTGACATTCCTGCAATCAGGAATTGAACCTCGAATACTAGTTGAAATATGAGACTTAATGAACATCATACTTAAACGGTTAGATTTCTCCCACCGTTCGTATAATGCTTCCTCGGCTTGAGAACTAGCATCAGTAGGTATCGGAGGCTCTTCCCTACGAAGAGCATAGTCAAGATCTGCACACCCTAAGTGAAAGAGAATCTTATATTTCTATTCTTTATAGTTGTCACCACTTAACAAATGAACTTCAGATACAGTTTCAGATATCATTACTGCTGCAAATAATAAATCATGCTAATATTATTCAACTTTAAATAGGCACATCAAAATCCATAATATATGATAATACATGCCAATGCAAATCATATCAAAATAAATATGAATCATAGTGTCATTAAAATCTACTTGTGAACAAAGATTTTAACACACATAATATTCACTATATTAACTAAAGTATTGAAACTAGAAAATAAAATACTACTTCTTAATACCTGTAGGCTAATTAAGAAGTAAGAAATATTTTCTATTTCAATCTAATTATATGTGAATAACATAATAAATTTCTGTGGGTAAGTTTATTATATAATTCACAATAAATACAAATATATCATATTAATATTTATGTGATTTCTTTAAATATAATTATTATCAAAGATGCTGTGGCTACTCCTCAATAAATCATATATTAATCACAATATAATATGCAGCGGAAGAATTTATATTGCATGTAAATATAATGATTAAATAAATAAATTCAATAACATGATTGATACCAAAAGTGAAGATGATCTAGGGGGACAATTATTTTGAAAGCATATAACAAACAAAATTCATCCATTTAAATTTTTATAATAACTTTAAATTTTGAAGCCCAACAACTTCAACGTAAAGGTAGAAAGCATATAACAAACAAAATTCATCCATTGAAACAAGTTCATTCTGTCTTCTCTCTTCTACCGTCTTCCCTTTCTTCTTTTCTCCTTTTATATATATATAGATTTTGCATTCCCGCTGTTTACATCCTCTCGAGTTAGTTCTTGCTTGCACGAATCCCAATGGAAGGCCTATCGTATCTACGATCGTCCTTTGCCAGGCTCCAGGCTAGAGAAAGGCTATTCCATATCAGCTGCTATGCTAGCTCGAAAAGTACTGAAAGAACTTACATTAGGTCGCCAGGAGAGTCAGCATTACCGCTCTTTGCTTTTCCTTTTAGAGAATCGACTGTGAACTCTGGTCATGGCATGGGAAGCTATCCTTCCTTATTTATTCTATATTCTTTATATAAGTTGTTTTGATCCCCGCTAAAGGTAAGCAGGGGAGATCTTTGAACAGCATCCAATCCTTATCTTTTCACTTTCGAGATCGAAGAATCATAGCTATCAGTGCATTGGCAAAGCAGACCCAGACTAGAAAGAACAGAGAGTACACTAGGCTCTGATCCTTTCGAAAGCAAGATTCGCACTAGAAGCATTGGCAACTTTGCGTTGCCTTCAGTACGGGAGAGTCCAGTCCGTCTTTGTTAAATGGCATTTTCTTTTGAGAAGGAATAAAGAGCATCAAAGCCCTATCTAAGTAAAGCTTCCTTATCCTGATATATATATATATATTCAAGAATAAGAAAACTTATGAAAATCATGGAAAATTATACTATTATGAAGAACAACTACGACACAAATTTAGAAGATTCTTTCTGAGAATATTATTTTTTATTCCCTCTTCTTATGGTACGTCAATTTTAATTTCAATAGTTTTTCTTACTTATTTCAAAATTCATACTACACATTCTTCTTTTGAAAAAAAATTATCAAAACAATGGACAGTAATTAAATTTTGAAATGGCAAGGCAGAGATAATTTTGCTCTGATACCACATGTTAGACATTTTATAAAACTAGTAATTTATGTACCTCCAGCCATTGTCAATAAAATTCTTTAATTTAATTTAGAACTTCCAATTCTTGAATCAGATAATCAGATGGAATCAAGGTGTGTTTTTGTTCTTGTGTGATCAGAATTGGGGACCCAAACTTTATAAAATTCTAACACTTGCACGATTCCGACTATTTGAATACAATCAAACAAGGTCTGAACGAAAACTTAAAAGATTACATAACCCGTTTCACAAAGATAGCTATCACCATACCAGATCTTCATCCCGAAGTACATCTGCATGCTATCAAGAGTGGACTCCAGTCGAAAAAATTTCAAGAACCAATCATCGTGACCAAACCAAAAACTCGCCGAGTTCCGCGAAAAGGCCAAGAGACAGATGGAGATCGAAGAGCTCCGCCAAACTCGAAAATCAGAAAAAACTCACACTACAAAAGACGAGGATAGAATATTAGACAGCAAGAAAACAGTTCTAGTTTATCATCAAATAGAATATAAGAACACAAAATTTTGTGTCTCTGTCTTTTGTATCTTGTTCTCAGTGTCTTATTTTATCCTATTTTCAAAAACAAATACAGCCGAAGGATCCTAAAATATCACTTGGCATCGTGAAACAGAAAAGGTATTGAACTAAAGATATTCAATTCTTGTAATTATGTAAAGAATGAAGTAATGATAAGAATATTTTTAATGCTCAATATATTAGTAAATCTCGAAAAAGCCGAACATTATCATTAGATCTAACTTTTTAAGATACTGTGATAGTAACTAGTATCAGTGTATAACATTTCACCAGGATTAAAAGTGAAGTAGTACTTTGTTTTTGTCATGGAACAACCGTTTTTTTTTTTTTTTTTTTTNTCTGAATTCCATTTTCAATCATCCCGATTGCATATTTGAAAAAGTAATGCTACACATCCTGATTTTTGTTATGACAGATAAATTTAGTTGGATTTGATTAACAAAAAGTCTTGAATATATAACACTATTCTATTTTAAAATTCATTAATCAATATACATTTCCAGATCGAGTATAAGACTCTGCAATCCACTTTTTGAGTCTCCAAAACAAAAAGCATTGGCCTAAACAAAGAGAAATTCAGTAGACAAAATGATTGATGTAGTCTTAAATTTAGATAGCAGTCCATGATTCAGTAATCAGTACAACTAGAGTAAACTCCTAATATCATTTCAATATATGAAAATTCATAATACTAATAAATTTATCTATGAATAAAATTAATTTTTAAATATTTTTATCATACAAATAAAAAGGAATACAAAACCTTTTGGAATAGAACTAGAGAAACAAGTTAATGACCCTATAAAAAAAACTGTTCAAAAATATAAAGGAAAGTCACATAGAGATAAAAAAAAAAAAAAAGGTTATCTACTTTCTCAGGTTCATCTAAGTTCAAAATAGGAGCTTTACTGCTTTAGAGTTTTTTCTTGGTTTCTTGGTCAACCCTAAAAGAAGGATTCTGGTAGTCAAATCGACTTTATATCTTTGTGCATCCTCATCGAATGTCTTTGATCTTCAAAATTAGTTATTGACCATTTTTAAATTTTAGAAGTAAACAATTTCTTGGTAACTGTCTTTCATATATATTTTTTTACTTTGTCATTTCTTAGAATGATTGCAATTGCCACTCTCTAAACCACCTTGAATTATAATTTGCTAAAGCCAACTTAAAATAGTTGTTGAAAACAAAAATACTTCCTTTTATAGCATGTTCTTTGCATTTGAGTACTTCAGAAACACGGCTAAGGCACTATGAAATCTTTAATTTGACATAGCAATCCACCTTCATACAAGAATTAAGACACTACACGAAGTCATATCAACAATTATAGTTCCAAAATCATAAAGAGAGACTTGGCTGAAGAGTATGAAATAATACTAATTAAACAATATAGTAACCAACACAAACATCTGTTTTATTACAGAGAAATCCAATCTAGATCGAATCGAACATACTAAACACAGTGATGACCAAATAAATAGTTTGACGGGTTTTATTCCTGGATAACCTGCAAAAGACGAATGAGGAGCATGACAAAGCTAAAAAGCTTGCCAATACAAAATCCCTGGTAACATTCACAATCTACGCGTCTGTGCACCACAACCAACAGGGAACTCTCTATTAATCATTCAGCTCTGGATTGGCCGGCACGGGAAGAAAGGATGATGCCAACAATGAGTCCATACAACGCTAACGCCTCAGCAAAGATGAGAATGAGAATCATTCCAACGAAAAGCTTTGGCTGTTGGGCATTTGCTCTACAAAACCAGTATATTAACATTAGCATGTCAAATTAAACACATTAAACCAAAGATTAAAAACATTTATCCAGTCAGCAATGTTGTATATACATAGTGAATTGCAGTATAATAATAAAAGCAGCAACTGCAAAAGTTACCAAAAGCACTTAAACAATTAAGAACTTTGGATTTAAACAATCAATATGAATGTTAGTCTTTCAACATTTTTGAAAAATAAAATTGTATTTTCCATTTGGACATGTAAACCAAATTATTTTGTTTAATCACTATTATATGTAAGAATAGCTGTTTCTTTATTATACAGTGGCATACATGCAGAAGAGACTATACTTATTCTAACTAGAAAAGGATGTGTAATTAACTAATTATCCATATAACTACAATTTCCAAACAAATCTTCACCTATGCGATGCATTAAGTATCAAGTCCATCCATCATAATAGATATAACAATATATATACTCTGCTAAAATCTGTATTCTAACTGCAACGAACAAACCAGAAACCACAGCAGAATTTATAGAATAGACAGAAAAGATTAACAAAAGAAGCATTGAACGTTTCTAATTCAGTATCACCTTTTATGCTAAAGTAGAATGAGGGAATGATCTTATATCCATCATAGCAGAGGAAGGCAAGACAACTAATACAAGTTACAGACATATCTAAAGAAAAAAACATAAAATTACATGCAACTCGTTAAATCAAACAAAACATATCACATGAATTAAAGGCCATATGAATCATTGGCTACCTTAATCACAAACAAGAACAAGACTCGTTACTAAATCAATCATTGATATACTAAAATCACTGAAACTTATAGAATACATTATGGCTTGCAAGTAATTTAAATCCTATAAACATGTCACTACAAAAAAAAAACAAAAACAGAGAGATTAGCACAACGGTTGAAGCTTCTCTACAACAAACCACAAGCAATTAGGATTCAGAAGTGGGAGTAAGAGAAACAAAATACCTAACACCAGCATCCCCAACAATGCCAATAGCCATGCCAGCAGAGAGACCAGCAAGGCCACAAGCCAAACCAGAAGAAAGGTGAGCGTAGCCATCAAAGAGATAGTAAGATTTGGCCTTAGGGTTAATCCCAGTACTGATGATAACCGCAATGATCAAACCATAGATACCCAACACACCAGCCATGACAACTGGCACAATTGATTTCATCACAAGCTCGGGTCTCATCACACCCATCGATGCAACCCCAACCCCACTTTTTGCAGTGCCATAAGCCGCACCCATACCTGCATATAATTGAACCTAAATCAAACAATTGAATCACACCACACCCCACACATCAAAATCACAACTTGGATCTTTTTTTTGCCTGTTGGGCAATTGGGGCAAAGGGATCTATTATGCAATGAAGAAAAATGAAAGGAAAGAGGGGCTTACAGGAGAAAACTAGGGCAGCGGCAGCGCCGAGGAATCCGAAGAAAGGAGCAGTTTCATCGCCGCTGAAACCAGCCATGCTTTGTTGATTAAAGTTGGGATCCGGCGATCGTGAGAAGAAAGAATGGATCGAGGAGAGGGAGGAGGAGAAGAAGGAGATCTATTAAGTGTGTGTTGGGATGCTGCGATTTTAGTTTTTGTTTGATTGAGTGGAAGTTTCTCGGTGGCCCCCTCTCTACGTTTATTGTTGCTCCCCCGCAAGTATCAAGCCATAAAAATATGGGCCTATTTATCTTGAATCAAGCCCAATAATATTTGTTTAGGTTAATTACCAATTCAATACGCAAAAGATTTTGTTGCTCACAAAAAGTCTCTTAAAAGATGTTATCGAAAAATTACTTCTTAATGATTTAAAAATACGATAAAAAAAATTAATAAATATTATATTTTTTATAAGTAACAAAATATTTCATATTTACTCACAATAAAATTAAAAAATTTTACTTAACAAAAAATTATCAAATTTTAAGAATAAAAAAATCTTATTTTTATAATTATGATTGCAAAAATTTGTATCAAAATTTGATTTTTTAAATTAACTTTTAAAATGTATATTTAATTTTTAGTTTTTTTTATCATCTTTTTAAAATTTTCAGAGACTTATTTGTCATTAGCATCTTTTAAGTTCATTTTGTCAACAATGCAACCTTTTCGGGTACCATTTTGATAGTTTACTCTATTTATTTTCGGGACCCTAAAATTTTCAGCTCGCATCAATTAAATTTTTTACTTTTTAAAATAACCAAATGTACCCCTCACTACTCTTAAAAGCATGAGTTACCGTTAGTCAGAAAACCACCAACCATGTTAACATTACTGATGTGTGCAGTTGAGTGCCAACTTAGCAGTTTGCCAAACGACGTCGTTCAGTGGTTAGGTTTTAATTACAGCAAAACGATGCCGTTGCACGTTATAATATGTCTTCTTCAAATAAAAAAAAAAAAACTCTCAAACAGATCCCCATTAACAAACATTTGTTTCTCCAAAAAGTCAAAGATGATCTTCTCGTGTTCATTGCCTCTTTGTCTCCATCAAGTCTCAATCATTGTGGCTAGCCAATACTCCTTTACGGCATCCGCTTATTTGGTTAATGAAACTCGTTATCTCTATCAACATAATCGTACTTAAACATTGGCAAAGGTGAAAGGTAAAGTTTAGGTTTATTGCCTATTACTTGTTTGAATTTTGTTGTTAGTTAGTTAGGTAATAATTATGGGAGGTTGTGGTCCTCATGCTTGCATTGTCCATTTTTTTATATTTTCTGTCATTTGTTTTTTTTTTTTTTTTTCTTTCTGTCATTTGTTTTTTTTTTTTTTTATCATTGTGTTTTAGAGTTGAAAGTTTCTATTTTAATCATTTTAATAATTTTTTATAGTGAAATTCTATTTTGCAAAGATAAATGTATGCGTTAGTGTAGTTAATGTTTTATTATTATGCTATGTGTGCATTTTTTTTATTAAGTAATTGTTTAACATTTTCTAAAAATTCCTATTTCTACGATGATGAATTTTGATTTATTTTGTTGTATTTTTTTAGATGAGTGATCGACTAAAACTCATTTTTCACCATAGAAGAAGATTTGAGACCCAAATTTCTGATGGTAGTGTTGTGTATTACATCCAATCTCACTGATGAATGAGTTTAGAGTTAATGAAGATTATTTGGATGTTTTTGCTATTGTTGATTACTACAAGGAGTTAGACTATGATAAAGCTGATGACTGCTAATATTGGGACCCTAAAAAAAGATTGGAATATGATTTTAGGAGGTTGAAGAAGGATCAGAATTTAAGGGATATGATTAGCCTCTGCCACCAAAATGCCAATATCATCCATATCTATTTTGAGCATATTCTTTTGTTCCGGAATTTATAAATAATGGAGTTTTCTGATGATGATGATGATGAAATTGTTGGTGGAAGAGGTGACAAGGATGGCAATGTGTCAGGCTTAGAGTAGGTTAAAAAAACTAACACAATTCTAATCCAATTATGTGACCCCAATGAGTAAAAGACCCCAACACTTAGTGATCCAAATATGCAACCCAAGATTAAGATATGTGAACCTCAGTCCACCTCCCAACCTGACATGCCCACATCGAAGCCCACACCAAAATCCACAATAAAGTTCACTGTTAGCATGCCCTTATCACTAGGAGTATTTGTGGTGCAGTTTGGTTCTTTTTTTTTTATCAAGATCATCCAAACCAAAACTAATCAATTAAAATCGGTTTTGTTTAGTTTGATTTTTTCAATCAATTCACACAAAAACCCGCCGTACTATTTTACAAAGTCATAACATTAAAATCATAAAACACAAATACACAATAACTAACAAAATCTTGATCTAATAAAATTCAATGACCAAAGAAATTAAAATACGACAATTAAAGTCTTTAAAAGTTCAATAGTCAATTCAACAAAAAATAAAGTAAATTTTCAGCAAAAGATAGTTACATTTTGGTGTCAATAGCAAAATTTCTTTAAGCAAACCAACTTAAAATTAAAAGACAGTTATATAATAATAATAATAATAATATAGCACCAGTAAAAAAATTCTAATAAAACATTCTAATCTAATTATACATTCTAATATTAAAGAACATGATTCATACCATGACAAGATATACTCAATCAGACTTAATACCAGAATCTTCTTCATTAGGATCAGAAGTGCGTGCAACTTCTACAAAACATATAAAACAAGGAACAATCATAACAAATAATATATATAAATAAAACTAGATTAAAAATTATTTAAAGGTAATAAAGAAAATTATCAATCGAAGCTTGACCATACCTAATTCCAACTTCTCCAAATCCTCTCAGTACGACATGGTGATGCACACACATGCCTAACAGTATTCCTAATCTTTAAAATTGAATCATGTGTTTTTCTCAATCCATCATTCACAACAAGATTTAAAATATGAACACAATATCTAACATGCAAAAACTCTCCCTTCAATGGATGTGAGTTCCAATCCTCCATTATACTTTTCAAGTAAGAAATATCAATATCATTTGAACTAGCATTATCAGCAGTTATAGAAAAATCCACAATATTTTCCATCCCAACAAACATATCTCAATCTTCCTACCAATTATTTTCTCCTTATGATTCTTGATAGCACAAATATTTAGGATTCCTTTTTGCAGTTTCAATTAGCATCAATGTAATGAACAGTAAACAAAAATAGTTCAAGTTTTGCACAAATGGCCAACAATCAGTTGTCAAACAAATATTTTGATTTGGTTGATTAAAAATAGACTTCAACTTAAATTTTTTCATTCAAATAAAGCTTCCAACAATCCCTAAAAACTGTAATCTTTCTAGAAAGTAGAAATGTGAGTTGCAAACAACTCATATAATAACGAAAATCCTCCCCTTCAATATACGAAAAAGGCAATTCATCCATAATAATCATTCTAGGAATGGCTTGTCTATAAAGATCAATATCAAAAGAGGCAGCAGAAAGTGAACTACTTATCCCTTTTCCATCATCTTTTATCACATCTTGAAAATAAAGAATTTCCAACAAACAAATCCAACCGGCAAGTGTACCGGGTCGCATCAAGTAGTAATAACTCACTTAGAGTGAGGTCGATCCCACAGGGATTGATGGATCAAGCAACTTTAGTGGGTGATTAGTTTAGTCAAGCTAACATTGAAGTGAATTTGGATGAAGCGTAGCCGACAAAATTATAAATGACAGGGAATTTAAAGTTGCAGAAAGTAAATTGCATTGAAACTTAAAGAGCAAGAAATGTAAATTGCAAGAATCTTAAATGACAAGAAATGTAAATTGCAGTAACTTAAATGGCAAGAAAGATAAATGACTTGAATATAAAAGGGAATTGAGGAATGGGATTGCAGAATCTAAATAAAGAAGAAGTAAATTGCAACAATTAAGAGAGCAAAAATTAACTCAGAAACAGTAAGCATTCAGACAGAAAGGAAATAAAATGCAGAAGAGGTTCACAGAAGAACCCAAGTGAATTCTGATCTCAGGACTCAAGGGCTTAGGTAGCAGAGCCTAAAACCCAATTTGCCTTCCTAGATCCAAGTTCACAAAGCAATTGACAGAAATTTAAAGAAGAAGCAGTAAAGGAAATTGAAATTCAATTGATTATGCAGAAACAGAATTAAAGAGATTTTGGAATGGAGGTTGAGACAGAATTTCCTCAACTCATCACACCCAAAACTCAAAACAAGGAAATAAAAAAGACCCAAGCAAGAATGAGGAAGAAGAGAGATCAATTCTCCTCCCCAACTCTCTGAACTCTCAGTGAAGTCACCAAGAGAAGTTCCAAAGTGCAAAAATAAAATTCAAAGCTCAAAG